>NC_133129.1:138746202-139056205 GCF_048418815.1 Hemitrygon akajei
CTCAGCAACTTTAAATTCCTCTGTGTTAATACTTTGGAGGACTTGTCCTCAGCCTAGCACGTAAGTGCAATTTTGAAGAAAGTACGGCAGTACCTCTACTTCCTTAGGAGCTTACAAAGATTTGGCATGGCTTCTAAAGCTTTGATGAACTTCTATAGATATGTAGTGAGGAGTATATTGACTGGCTTCTATTGATAGTCACCTTTTCAAGCAGGTGGGAACTGCCAAATGCAGCAGTGATAGCTTGAAGATGTGTGATGAACTACATATACCTGTCTGGACATGCCCCCCTCCCCACCGCTGACTGCTCCTGTGGCTCCTCCCACTGACCGTGGCTCCCCCCACAGACCCCGGTATAAAGGCGATTGGGGCCTGAGCCCTGCCCTCAGTCTCCAGGATGTAGCATGGTGGTCAATTGCTGCTTGTTCTTTCTTCCAGTCAATAAAAGCTGATATCTCGCCTCACGTCTCAGAGAGTTATTGATGGTGCATCAATATGCCCTTGAACACTCCCATCAGTTGGTTGGTACAGGTTTTCAGAGCCCTACCAGGTACACCATCAGGGTTTGCCACCTTGTGAAGGTTTATCCACATGAAAGCTGTCCTGACATTGGCCTCCGACACAGAGATGCTGCAAGAATGCACGCAGGTGTAGTTTTATTCTCCCTTTCAAAGCATGCATAAAGTGCATATAACTCAGCTGGGAGTGAAGCATCACAGCCATTCATGATGTTACGCTTTGCCTTGTAGGAAGTAATGGCCTGCAAACTTTGCCGGAGGTGATGTGCATTCGATTCCATCACTAACTTCAATCAGAATTGTTTTCTCATTCTTAAAATAGCCTTGTATACATCACACCCAGACTTCTTGTTAAGTTCTGAATCATACTTGAATATCACAGCTCTAGCCCTTGGCAGACTATGAATCCCCTTGTTCATCCACGGATTTTGTTCTGGGCATGTCCAGCATATTCTCAAATGCACACAGTCATCTACATAGACTTTGATGGAATCAATGACAACAGTGGCATATTCAGATTTAGATATGATGATGAATCTCTGAACGTTGTCCAGTCCACTAACTCAGAGCAGTCCTGTAAGCTCTTCTGTGTCTCCCTTGATCATACATTTTTGGTCCTCATCACTGTTTTTGTTGTCTTTAGTTTCTGCCTATATGCCTGGAGTAGAAGTGCATCCAGGTGATCAGACATTCCAAAGTGTGGGCACGGGATGGCACAGTAAGCATTCTTGGTGGTGGTATACCAGCATAACAGTGGTTCTTCTGGTTTCACAGGTGATATGTTAGTGGTAGTTGTTCAGGGACTTCTTCAAGCTGGCCTGGTCGAAATCCCCCGCAATGATAGGGAAGGCATCTGGATACACTGTTTCGTGTCTGCTGATCATGATGTTCAGCTCCTCAAGTTCTTGCCTGATGTTGGCCTGAGATGGAACGTATATCACTACCGGAATGATGGGGGAACAACTTCCTCAGTAGATAAAATGGATTATACATGACTGCTATATATTTCAGGTTGGGTGAGCAGGACTGAGAGAGAGCTGTCACATTTGTGCTCCATGATGAGTTAATCACAATGCAGACTCCCCCTTCTCTACCTTTAAATGAGTCAACTGACCTGTCTTTGTGAAGAATGATGAAGTTATTGGGTTGCAGTGCTGTGTCCAAAATTGTGCATGTGAGCCATGTTTCCATGAAACTAAGTGCATAGCAGTCCCTGATGTCCCTCTGGATCTGCAATCTTGCTCTAAGGTCTTCAGTTTTATGTAGATTCACCAGCAGGATAGTTGAGAGTGGGGGGGGGGGGGGGGGGGTCCAAGGCCTCAGTGCTTCAATCGTACCTGTAGAAGCATGCACCTTCCCTGCTTCCATTTTCTTAAAGGGGATCTGCACTCACGACCTGAGTCTGCTGTCCAGGCTTCATTGAGTTTGAGGATTGATAGGTTTTTTAAGTGTCTTAAAATGATGTTCTTTATTGAAGTATCAATGGCTGTGACTGTGGATTTCAGCTGTATTAACCCTAATTGGGAATATTTAATAATTCCCATTGGAGCTGCAAGCAAAGAGTTGTTACTTATTTTACTTATTGGTGCCATTATATGTTTAAGGAACAGTAATATCACAAAGTATAATACAATGGACTAAGTAGATGATCCAGAAGGTGTTATTGCTTTTGTTTATCTTGGAGCTTAACGTGCACATATAAACATTCAAAGTAAATTTATTATGAAAGCACATATATGTCACCATATACAACCCTGAAATATACTTTTTTTCAGGTATTCACAGTAAATACAAAAGTACACAACAGAATCAATAATAAACTGCACACAAGGCAGACAACCAATATGCAAAGGACAACCATCTGTGCTTGTACAAAAAAGAAAAAAGACAACAAAACAATACTAATAAATAAATAATGAAAAATTGAGATCATGAGTTGAAGAGCTCTTGGAAGTGTGTCCAGGGGTTGCGAAATCAGTTCAATATTGTGGTGAATAAAATTGAGTGAAGTTTTCTCATCTGGTTCAGGAGCCTGATGGTTTAGGGGTAATAACTTTTCATGAACTTGCAGGTGTGGTTCCTGAGGCTCCTGTTCCTACTTCCTGTTGGCAGCAGTGAGAAGAGAGCATGACCTTGATGGTGGGGGTCCTTGATGATGGATACTGCTTTCCAGTAACAGTGCTCATTGTAGATGTGCTCAGTGGTAGGAAGGGCTTTACCTGTGATGGACTGGGCTGCATCCTCTATATATTATAGGCTTTTCCATTAAAGGCAATTGGTGTTTTCATACTAGACCGTGATGCAACCTGTCAGTGCACTCTCCACCACCTATCTATAGAAGTTTGTCAAAGTTTTAGATCATATGCTTAATCTTCACAAACTTCTAAGGAAATAGAAGCACTGCTGTGCTCTCTTTGTAATGCTACTTAGATGCTGGACCCAGGACAGATCCTCTGAAATGATAAGGCTGAGGAATCTAAAGTTGCTGACCCTCTCCACCTCTGGTCATCCGATGAGATTCAGATTACCGAAAAGAAAGATGCAAGGAGATTAGATGGACGTGTGATGTTTAGATGGAGTAAATGCAGAGAATCTATTTCCAGCATCTGAACAATTAATAGTTACAAGGTCTTGATTTGAGTTGAAACACAAGCCAAACATAGCTGACGTAAGGAAAGCTTTTTTTTTAATGCAATGGTTGGTTCAGAATGCGTAGTGAACATAGATTCAATAATAACCTTCAGTTAGGAATTTATTTAATCCATGATAAAGGGAAAAGGGCTGGGGTATGGAATACGAGTTTGGGAGTGGTTAAGTGAAGGTCTGACTGTTAAAGCTCTTAGATAGAATGAGCATGATTTGTTGGGGTGAACACTTTCCTTGCATACTCTACTTTGATACAGTGCCTGCTCTAACTTGTATTTCTGTCCTCTACTTTGTAATTCCATGAATATTGTTATAACCTCACAAAACAACTCTGGATTTTTGTATTTGTATTTTTTTGTTTAAGACAAGTCATGTCTAAGATGCTGCAGCACAGCGGGAGGATTAGATAAGAGAATGGGAGACTTAATTAATTCTGAGCCTTGAAGGATTGCACATTGGTATAACTGGGGCAATGCTTTTAAGTTTTAGCATACATTAAATATATATTTATTTTCCTTCATGATTTTTTAACATCAACTCACTAAAATTAACAAAAACCACAGCTTCAATTTCTTCAAACGAAAATATTTTTCTTTCTGCAGAACATGATTACAAAGGCCATTAGAGTGAAGCTGTCAACGGTAGTTGTGTAATGATTTTGTGGCTCGAAATCCATTTCCTTTCAGGCTTTTTCGGAGTCTGGTCAGCTCTGTTTTTCCATCATGGTGCACAAGCAGTATTACAATGCTAAAGCTTCGAGTAAACGCGTTTCACAGTAACACTAATCAGATGCAGAAGCAA
Source organism: Hemitrygon akajei (assembly GCF_048418815.1). Classification (NCBI taxonomy): domain Eukaryota; kingdom Metazoa; phylum Chordata; class Chondrichthyes; order Myliobatiformes; family Dasyatidae; genus Hemitrygon; species Hemitrygon akajei. The sequence goes on from NC_133129.1 coordinate 138,750,168, forward strand.
TTTTGTGAGAGGGTACTTTTTACATGTCAGAGAGATGAATAATCTTAATATGTCTGGAGGAGAGGCTGTTGAAATATACACCAATTTAATAACAAATAAATTATTCAAGATAGTTATCTAATGTTTGCTGGTGTTGTTAATGCAGTTGTAACTTTAAGCAACAAACCTGATGATTTTTAAATGAGATGACCCAATTGCTTCTTATTTGAAGCCATACATATTTTTACCTGCTCTCAACAATGACAAAGTATAAGTCCTGGGAAAAATAAGCTCTCTGGAGCAGATTTACACATTCTGAGAAGGGAGAAGGAAATGTGTGAGTGGGGAGTGGAGGAGAAAAAATGGAGAAAAGGTAAAATAGAGGCAGCCTCAGAGTAAACATTAGCTGGATAGGTAATGGAAGCAGAGCAAATGAGATTTCTTTTGTAAAAGACAGAAGCAAATGGGGATATTAAGATATATAAATACTTTTAACAGGTCAAGTATCATTTGTGGAAAAAATAGGCACAATAGGTACTGCAAGTGCTGGAAATCTAGAGCAATGCACACAATGTGCCAGAGGAGCTCAACAGGCCAGACAACATTTACGGATGGAAATATACAGTCAACATTTTAGGCCATGACCCTTCATCAGGATGTGTGGAAAAATGAACAGAGTTAATGTTTCAGTTCAAAAACAGTTCACTGAGACTGGGGAAATTAGAAATTAGAAAGACTATATTAACAAATTATAGGACATGGAAAAGAGAAAATATTATTAGGAAAGACAGTGGAATGAATTAAAAAAGGAAAGCTGAGCCATCATCATATACATAATGAAAATAAATTTCCCATCTGGCATCTGCATATTCACTGACCAAAAATGTTGGCCAAATGCCAATAATTGGCTATTCCTTAGAAGGTGGTGGATAAACTCTCCTTGTTGTGTCTCCACACCTCTCTGTAACTGGAGTTTGGACATCTTGACAGACAGACTGCCATCAGTTCCTGTTGATGGCAACACCTCTAGCTGCATCATGCTAATCACCTTTGCCCCCAGGGCTGTGTGCTCAGCCCCTGCTGTTTATGCTGCTGATGTGTGACTGTACAGCTAGATGTAGCTCACAGTGGGTTATCAAGTTCGCTGGTGACACAACAGTAGTTGGCCTTATCAACCATGATGACTGGATGGCATACTGAGAGGAGGTGCAGCGGCTTGTAGAATGGTGCGAGCTGATTCTCAACGTGGACAAGACTAAAGAGATCTTGTGGACTTCAAGAAGTTGCGGGCTGACCACGCTTCACTGCATTGTTCATCTGTGGAGAGAGTTAGGAGCACCCGGTTTCTGTGAGTGCACATACAGATGATCTCACCTGGTCCCTCAACACCACTTCTTTAGGCAAGAAAGCACAGCAGTGTCTCCACTTCCTGAGAAGGTTGAAAGATCCCCTGCTGCCATTGCATCCTAACCAGTTTTTACAGGAGCTCTGTTGAGAGTGTCCTGATCAGCTGCGTCACCGTCTGGTATGAGCATTACAAGGCATCAGACAACAAGACCCTACAAAGGATTGTGAGGACTGCTAAGAGAATCATTGTGGTCCCTCTTCCACTCATCTGAGATATATAACAGGAATGCTGTAAACGCAGGGAACTTAGTATTGCCAATGATCCTCCCCATCTGTCCCACAATCTCTTTGACCTCTACAATCAGATAGGAGGTATCACAGCATTAGAACAAGGATAGTTAGGATGGGAAACACCTTCTTCCCCCAGACTGTGAGACTACTGAACTCTCTGCCACCTCCCAGTTCTCATCACTTATGAAGTGCCAGTAGCTTTATACTGTTTACTTTTTAAATTATAAGTGCACCTTATGCTAATTGTCAATCTTCCAGACTGTATTTTATTATTTGTTAATTTATTTGTGGTAGTATTATTTTATGGGTGTCTGTGTGTGTTATATGTACTGTGCTGTGCTTCCTGGTGCAGCGGAACATTGTTTCACTTGGCAGTATACATGTACTGTATATGGCTGAATGACGATAAACTTTGATATAAGACCATTGCACTTGAATAGTTTCAATTGGAGTAAAGGTTTACGGGCCACACACATTATCTTCACAAGGGCTGGAAGGTAGCTCAAGCACTTTCAGCTGTCACTGCTCAGGTGTAGAAACACCTTTCAGAATAGTCTGAAACATCCTGGACCTAGACTGAACTTTCATTCCAGGTTTGCCAGTTCAGAGTCAGATACTCCCACCCTTTATGTCTAGGAGAGTGAGGATAAGATTAGCATAATGAAGCGTGATAGGCTTTTCTAAGGGGAATCCTGCAGTGGGCCCTATCTAATGAAAGTATATCCGTCCTTAGCTATGGGCCCAGAACTGCTCTCAATTTTCCAAACATGGCCTTCAGTATTACACCCCTGTTTTATATTATATTCCTCTTAAAATGAATCACATTGCATTTGTCGGGAATAGGGCAGGGAACAATGTCTTAAGGAGAATAAAACTGCAGCCCTGAAATAGGTGTAAGAGTATCTTTGGGAGAGAATTAAGGGCATGAATTGAAAGAGGAAGCTTGTTCCAAATACTGATTTCTTAGCTATTTAATCTTAGTTTAATCTTTCTGGTACATCAAGTGTTGAATACTAATTGATACTTCTGAAATGAACTAATGAATGATTAAACTACCAAGGATACATGACTGCGAAAAAAAAAACACACGCTTTTGAATTGCTGGCCCAGTTTGTACATCTTGCCTCTGGCTGTTGAATGGAGCTCCAGTTTTTAAGCTCAAAATTTGAACAGATCCATTGCTCACGTGTGGCAGCATTGCTGGACGTCCTTCAGGTGAGGTGTGAAACTCTCTGTCGTGGAGGCTGAGAGACAGTTTTAAAGATTTCATGGTAAATTTTCAGAACACTGTAGATACTTCAGTCCTGCAAATATTTCCTTCCCTATTGATCTCGGACATTTATTTCTTTACTGCTTGATGTTTGCAGAACATTTCTTCTGCCTGTATGCCTGAAAACAAGACATATATAAAGGACTGAAAAATACAAATTTTAAGAACAAGATTTTTTGCTGTTGTGGTGAACTACATATACCTGTCTGGACACGCCCCTCTGCTGACTGTTCCAGTGGCTCCTCCCACAGACCCCTGTATAAAGGTGATTGGAGGCACTGCTCCTCCCTCAGTCTCCAGGATGTTGTGTGGTGGTCTCTTGTTGCTAATCGTGGTCACTTGCAGCTAATAAAAGCCTATTGTTCGCCTCCCGACTCCGAGAGTTATTGATGGTGCATCAGCTGTGTTTCAAGAAAAATACTATTGACAGATCTATGCTTTATTTGCTCCCATATATCAGATAAAAACTGGCACACATTCTCTTAAAAGGAATTCCTTGTGAAGAGAATGTCTTTCTGTCTTCCATCTTCTGTCCCATCATTCAGGTGGAGCTGCTCCTTCAAAGGTGAAATTAATTCATTGTAATTGTTATGGTACTTAAAAAATTTGAATTTTAAAAACACCCTGACAGTGTTTGTGGGACATTTCCATAATAACCTTTGTACAATTTGTGACAGGTTCGAGATAACCATTCATAAGACATGTTCACTCTTTTTTCAGGTTATTTCTTGAGATAAATGTTTTAATTTTAAAATTTTGGACAAAATAGCATGAATTAGGATTTACAAGTGTGAAGATCCATGCGCTAAACTTGTGATGGGCTGAATTCTGCACCTAAATATTTACACACTGAATTTAAATCGAGTGTTTGGAGAAAAGCTGGATTTGATTCCATTTACCGTAGATTCCGGACTACAAAGCGCACCTGATTAAAAGCCGCTGGCTCTAATTTTAGAAATAAAATCTATTTTTTAAATGTACAGGCCGCACCGGATTTTAGGCCGCACCGAATTTCCGGCGGAACGGATTTTCGGCGCACTGGATTTCCGGCGGACCGGATTTTCGGCGCACTGGATTTCCGGCGGACCGGATTTTCGGCCGCTTGTAATATGAGATATTTACACAGAAAGATATTACACGTGTTGGGCTTCAAATTCTGCCCTGTGTTCGTTTTGGAAGAGAGACAACCAACACCGGATTACAGTGCAGCGTGGCTTTATTGCAGAACGCGTTTTGCCTTCCCCTTACATTCTGCTCTTATTTATACTCCTTTTTCCCCCAAACCAAACCCTCGCTACACATATTTGGTAAGGCTAAACTTTGTTATACCTACCGGTATTTGGTAACATCGGACACTTGTGTCCTTATTGGCCCGATACCATTCACACACGAGTTTTACTGTTTTTTTGTTTACTGAATCGCTAGCAGTTTCGGTGCAGCGGAATCCTCAGTTTCGCTCCCTCCCTCCCTTGTACTGCTGTCTAATATCACGTGAGCCATTCCTGACCTGAAGCGGCAGTCCCAAATTAAATCCTAACACACGTGAGGATTTTTTAAACTTTTAATTAAATCCGTATGGTAACATAAACAAATACATATTGCAAATGCTTTTTTTCGAACCGTGCCTGTAACACGGCTACTTTTAAAATACATACCTATCGGTAACACACAAATTACGTTGGGTATACTTTTTTACTGAACAGTGCATGAACAACATTCCAACATCTCCTAATGACTGGTTAAAAAATATATATATTCTGCAGCCTACCAGGAAAAGTTATTGATCGCCTTCTTCATCTTCCTCCTGTGCACTAAAACCATCAAAGTCCTCTTCTTCAGTGTCTGAATTGAACAACCTCAGGATCTCGTCACTCACTTCAGTCTCTTCGTTGTCGCTCTCACTTGAGCGCACGCGATCCTCTTCATCACGCAGCAGTCCAGCCTTTCGAAACCCGTTGGTGATGGTGGATGTTGTGACATGGCTCCAAGCATTTAGGATCCACTGGCAGACTTGAGTTAAAGATGCTCTTCGCATGTGGCCTGTTTTGGTAAAGGATTTCTCGCCGCTCGTCATCCAAGTCTCCCACTCAATGCGCAGTGCCACTTTAAATGCCCGGTTCACGCTGATGTCCAGTGGCTGCAAATACTTCGTGGTGCCCCCAGGAATCACAGCTGGAATTGAGTTTGTACTCTTGATGGCAGCTTTCACTGAATCTGTTATATGAGCCCTCATGCTGTCCATAACGAGCAACGCTTTTTTTATGTGAAAAAATCCCCCCGGTCGCTTGGCGTAGCACTCTCTGAGCCAATCCTTCATTAGACTCTCCATCATCCAACCTTTCTTATTGACTTTCACCATGATTTCTTTTGGGAATTTTTCCTTTGGCATTGTCAGCTGCTTAAAAATCACCATCGGTGGAAGCTTTAGTCCGGATGCTGTGCAGCTCAGAACACAAGTAAAATGCGTTCTCTCATGGCCACTTGTTTTCAGTATGATGGACGAGTCACCTTTTTTATTAACAGTCCGAGTGAGAGGCAGGTCAAACGTCAAAGGTACTTCATCCATATTTATGATTTCATCTGGCCCGATGGAATTCTCCGCTATCTTTGTTTGAGTGAATGTGCGGAAGTTAGCAAGTTTTTCCTCATGGTCGGGAGGGAGCTGCTGACAGAGAGTCGTGCGTACCCTGATGGACAGGCCTTTTCGTCTCATAAATCTAAAACACCACGATGGCCCACCTCTAAAATCTTCGATTTTCATTTTGGTGGCAATTGCTTTAGCCTTCAGTCTGATCTACACGGTGGAAACACCGCGGCTGCCTGCTCTCTGTGTGTTAACCCAGTCTTCAAGAAAGTTTTCAAGTTCGGGCCATCTGCTGTGATTACCTCTGAAAGCTTTTGTCGTCTTTTTGCATTGATTCAGTTCTTCGCGCTGGTGTCTCCACCGTCTCACCATCGATTCATGTATGCCAAGATTACGCGCAGCAGCTCGATTTCCTTGTTCAACCGCCAGATTGATTGCCTTTAACTTAAAAGCTGCATCATATGCTTTTCTTCGAGTGTTTTCCATGTTGATGAGGGTGAGTACAAATGGCTGATTTACAATAATTTGTGAAGTGCGCTTGATTTATCGTACAATTTCATTGGACCTCTGTGAACTACTCATCAATTTTATTGGTCTACTGTTACGAGGCAAAATGTTTTGGCGGCATGGGAAAAAAACCTTATATTAGCCGCACCTTATTATAAGCCGCTATGTTCAATGCTGTTCAAAGCATGGGAAAAAAGTAGCGGCTTATAATCCGACATCTACGGTAAGTCATTTTTCCTTCTTCTGCCATCAAACTGGGAAACTGTTCACTGATATCCTTTCACACATTCACTTCCAGCAAAACAAGCTGGATTCCTTTATTTCAGACCAGCTTGAATAAAAGCAGTTCAGCTTGTGTGATTTCATTGTTCCGGTATATCAGTCCTTGTAGTACAGATTGTAACATCCATGACAAGATCAGGGCTTAACACCTTAACTATAGAACCTCACCTCTAAGTATAGTCAACTTGCCTTTGTACTGTCGCATCACCTTGGATCATTCACCCACTGATGTGAGGTCAGATCTACTGCCCTGTCAACCAGATTGTGCGACCAGCTGAAGTAAGCTGACAATTTGATTTATCACCATCTTTGAAAAATAAGAACAACCAAAAATCATGCTCAGTGAGGGCACAAATAGACAGCATCCACTGCACAAGTACATTTACCCCTTGACTGGGTAGTAAGTCATGATTGATTTATTAAACTGATAGCCAGCACCACAATGATGTAAAACAACCTTTAGTGTTGATGCTGAAGTGTGGAACCTTGTAGAAGTGTAACAATATATATCGAAGCACACTATAGGAATGCATAGATAGAGATAGAACAGTAAATTAATTAATTGTACAGTTAATCAATTCTAATGGCAATTCATCTACAGTAGCCCCTTACAAACCCGCTGCTCATATTTCTAATACAAAAATAATATGATGTTTGATTTATTACATGCAGGTCAGTACTGTGTTCTGACAGGCTGGTTCAGAACAAGACTGATTTTGATTTCTTACACATTAGGGCCATTAACTTAGCTAAAAGGTTATATTTTTATATCCATGCAATTCCTGCCTATTGTTTGCCTAGAATAGAACAAGAGTATAGAATAAATTGACATTATGGTATGATGTAGATACCCTGGTCAAGTGTTGAGATCTGTATGATAATATATCTAATTAAGCTTCTTGTCTGGATAACAGGACATTGTGCATAAACCAGATAAATAGGTCAATGCGCAGCTGGTCTTGCATGATCACATTTAGAAAATTCTGAATAAAGTGTTTTTTTCATGCTTCACCAGCACTTTTTAGCGATCTGTATCACATGAACAGCCAAATTATTGCGCTTCTGACAGCAGTTTTGAATTAGAGCAAATGATTGAATCCTACAGAATTTTTCAGATCCTTTTTCTATTCTACTCTTTGAAACACTGTATTTATTCAATTTCTTTTTCATCAATGTATAGTATTTACTCCAATTAATGACCCGTGGTAAAATTTTACAGGCTGGAAGCAGTGTTTGAAAATAGCACTGGGCAGCAAACCTGCGCTGCTATTGGATGAGGCCCCTTGTATGTATGGTGGAACTGGCTCTACACTGATGCACTTGAATAAAATAATTTTTACTCTGCCATGTCAAATCTAACAGAAGGTCTGGGGCAATCATAGATCAGGTTGAAGAAAATGAAGAGAGATGAATGGTCGGATAAAGAGATGATTTGGGGATATGTTGGGTTGCAAATTAATTCACCAGGAGTTAGGATGAGTGTTGGTTGGGAGCATTCATAAAGGGTGTATTGGGAGATGGAGGTGAACTTGGAAATGATGCCATTGGCTGAACGGGGCAATGGAGGTGTGCAGCCACTTTGTGAAAGGAAGGGCAAATGGTGATGGATTATCATTTTTGGAGGTGGGTCATTGACTACTTTGCCAGGTCCCCCAGCTTCTTCCCACATCACAAAACTTTGCTAGAAGTTGCTGGATATGTGAGAGATAGAGAATAAGTTGCAGACACCAAAGGGAAATAAGGAGAGAGACTGATGGAATAGTTTTCCTCAGAGCTGCCCAGGATCCATGGGCCAAATAGACTCATTTTGTGTTATAGTACAGAAGCTAATAATGGTCCCTTTTATAATCTTTCACACTATATGAAGAGAATTTCACCAATACCCCAAACATGATGTCCAAACAAAAGAATAATACCACTGCTGCTAGATAGTTGAAATATAAATATAGACAGTGATAATCACAAACAAGGAAAAATCTGTAGATGCAGGAAATCATGCAAAATGTTGGAGACCAGACAGCATTTAAGGAAAAGAGTAAGCAGTCGACATTTCAGGCCAAGACCCTCCATCAGAAAGTGGTAATAATCAGCAGTATTTGTGGAGAGGAAAGTGGGAGTTGTTTTTGGTGACTGAGGATACTGTTTCAGCTTAGGATTGGGGTTAGACTGATGATATATTTACTACTCTCTCTCTGGATGTGAGGCCATTAAGTTCGTTGACTGACCAGGTGCAGATCTTACTTGCATTTCACTTTCGAGAGTACAGTCAGCACCAACATGAGCTGAGGGCTGTGAGTGTGAAATCACGCTACGGTGTGACTTCATCATCAGTGTCTTCTTGCTGATCTTCCATAGGCTGTCTGAGTTACACTACTTTGGTATCTGAACCCAAAGGGAGACAAATTTACTGTGGAGTGGAAAGGAAGGGGAAGTAAGAGGTTATATAGAGTGTACACAGGTTGGAGTAGTGTGTGTTGAGATGGGATATGTAAAGGAGGTTGAATCCTCGACGGATTCATTTCTGATGTAGAGAATGATCTCTGTGTATGAGTGATGGGACACCATCCATTCCATGGGAGATAGGGCTGGTAACTCATCTACCCACCCTAGTTACCTTCTCCTGCCAGCCTTTGCATTGCCAGCTTCTTCTACAAGAGATAAGATGGTGAGTGCCAGCACTGCATTCACATCAGAAGATCCGGGGATGCAGTAAGTATATGGCAGCATGATGAGCAATATTAATGTGAGGTTAGAGTCCTAATGAATAAAAAATATCTGTGGAGGAATAATGATTGTGAGATGAATTAAACAGTATCTTTGGGTAGTGGTATTACTGGTATAAGATGGAATTTAAGTATGTGTTCACTGGCCAGCTTGTTTTTGAATTACTGCATATTGACCCATTAGACTTGACAGAATCTTTAACCATCTGCTCCCTCTGAGAACCCTTGATACTCCTGAGTATAGGAGATCTCTCTTAATCTGCATCTCTTCCCCAAGATCTACTCTACATTATGACTGTCTGCATCCACTAAAGCCACAGTGCTACTCCCTAGTTAAGGCATGCAGGGTAGATTTAAAGAGAAATAGCTGTTCACAGTATTGGCCTCTGCTGATGCAACCAACTGATCAATAGTGCCTTTAGCACCAGCTAGACATCCAAATCATTGAAATAAACAGGCAGAACAAAGCTGCCAAGATGCCTGCATTGCAATCAACAGCACAGTCTAATTGCATATTGTATTCAAATTTCAGCTCCAAAGATCTAATGTTATGTATAAATTGGATGATTTATTTTAAACAATATAGCCCTATTGTGTCATCGTACAAGACCTTGGTTGTCCCACATCTGAACTATTATAGTCAGTTTGGTTATCGCTCAAGGGAAGTGATATCCATATTCTAGAACAGTTTTAGATGGAAGACACTGAGTTTATAATAAACTCAAGAGATTCTGCAGAAGCTGGAAATCCAGAGCAACACATGCAAAATGCTGGAGGAACTGAGCAGGTCAGGCAGCATCTATGGAAATGAATAAACGGTTGATGTTTCAGGCTGAGATGTTTCATCAAGACTGAGACACTTTGTCAGGTGTACTGATTTCCACAGATGTACTGTGGAAAGTATTCTAACTGGCTGCATCACCTTCTGGTATGGAAGGACCATTGTACAGGATCATCAAAAAGCTGCTGTAAATGCTGTCAGTTCCATCATGGGCACTATCCTTCCGAACATCCAGGACACCTTCAAAATGCGATGCCTCAAAAAGTCGGCACCATCATTAAGAACCCCCATGTCCACTTCTCATTGCTATCATCAAGGAGGAGGTACAGGTGCCTGAAGATACACACTCAATGTTTCAGGAACAGATACTTCCCCTCTGCTATCGAATTTCTGAATGGTAAACCCATGAGCACAACCTCATAATTTTTTTTGCTTTCTTTTTGCATTAATTATTTAATTTTTCTTTTTATTTATATAAATCCTATCGTAAGTTGTATTTTTGTTATTATATATTGCAATAAACTGCTGCCACAAAACAACAAATCTGATTCTGTTTATTCTTTCCCATCGACACAGCCTGACTGTCTGAGCTTCATTAGCATTCTGTATGTGTTGTACAGAATGAATAATATCGCTTTAACAGATCCTCAGGATGGAAACAGTTCAGATGTGCAATTCAATGCATTGACCTTATTTTACAAACTCAGGAAAGTTTTATTTAATTGTTTTCTTCCCCTGTACTTGCAGAATCTCTCTCCAAATGCACACAATGCACAGTAATACTTAGAAATTATATCAGCATTGTTTTTCCTCCACACTACCAGTGCCATAAGCAAATGTACTGATCCAGTTCCATTATTCTCCTTTGCCTTTTATCTCATTTTAAACCTAAATAGGAGAGAAGATCAGATGGAGAGAAGGTCCTTGGAGACCCAGGACATCCCCATCTCATTCAGCTTTCCAGCAGACCTTCTAATGTTCAGCTGGAACACCTGCCTAAACAACTTTAAAAAACCTTGTATTTAAATAGTGCTTTACTCCACCTTAAGTAATTTTTAGCACTGTAAGTATTTTTTGGAAGTATAGTACTAGTATGTTGGAAAGCACAGCATTTTTTATTAAGGAAAAGATCCAAGAATGACCTCCAAACCTTGGGAAAGTGTAAAATGCTCATAAACTTGTGGCACTTTACCATTCAAATTTGAGAAGTTATATTCAGGATGACACTGAAAATTTCTTGTTCATTCATCAGGAGCATAAGCAAAGCCAGGTGGAGGTGGAAGAAGGATTGTACTATCTCCTATTCACCCCACCTGTTCAACCTATCAAACTTCCTCTTCCCCACCTACAGCAGAGTCCGTGGGTCCCACATTCGCCACCTCAGATTGAAGTGGAAGTGAGTCAGACTTAAATCCAACAATCTGCTCAAAAAGAACGTGGCTAAGGGCATGTTTTTTTTGGAGATTCTGTCACACTTGTCCAGTAGAGTAAGTGCAATGCATTTTGCTGAACTATATACATACTGCACCAACTCTTTCTATATATATATAAAGAAGGAAATAAATATTTGATATGATGGATTTTGTATCACTCAAATAGATTGTTTTGTTCTGAAGCCATGTTAAACACCAAACAGATGAATAAACTCGCAGTATGGGAAAATAGATCAACAAATGAGGTTTAACTCAGATAAGTGCATATCCATGCATTTTGGTAAAAAGAATGGAGAAGTTACTTATTACTTGAAAGGTGTGAGGTTAAGTAGGTCGAGGAACAAAGAGGTTTCAGATTATAAACATACCAAGACCAAGAAGCCATCTCACAGGTGGACGACCTTAAAAATAGTGTTTAATACTCGAGGGGTAGAATTTTTTAAAAACTAAGCAAGTTGTGTATCAAACCTTGATTTGTGCTAGAGAACTGAAAGCACTTCTAGTTGCCTTTTGTATAGGTATATAGTAGTACAGGAGAGGTGTAGAGGAGATTTGCAAAGATGAAACCAGAAACAGAAAGGCATATATACTAAAAAATAAACAGATGGGGTCTCCAATTTTCTTGCCAAAAGGTGAAATGGTGACATAATTGAGGACTTTTAAATAATAAGGTAGTAACAAAGCAAAGTCTGCTTCTGCTGGGAGAAGGGTGCTGGTGGTGGAAGAGCATAATCAAATGCCTTCAATATGAAATAGTTGCCATAAAATCCATTTCAGAATTTGATTATAGATTACACTGAGGAAAGATAGGAGGAAGCTAAAGTGAAGCCAAAACGTCGATATGGAATGTTTAAAAGACGTGCCCCATTTCTGCACTGTATGCCCTGTGTTGTTCTATGTTAGGGAATTACAAGTTCATATTGCTTTCCATTTATAGATGGGACCATATAAAGACAGCATTTCTTCTTCCTCGAAGGACATTTGTAAATGATATGTTTTAAGGACAATCTGATTCTTCCATTGTCATTACTATTACCAACTTGTATTCCAAATTATTTATTTTTAACCCTTTGCTACAATGAAGGTGTATTATTAATACACTGTCATTACTTTTGAAATCATTTTATCAAGAGTAAATTTGATCTAGCATGATCTATGAAACAGACCTTCAAAAACTATATTTTAAAATAAATTAAAACAGGCAGAACATAATAACATTAGGTCAGGTAATAGTTAAGTTTGTAGCTTACCAAGCCCTTGTGCATAATAACAATCAACTCTGATTGTAAAATTATACAGTATCCTTCATTTTCTCCCTATGCAAAAATACACACACAAAACCAGTGAGCTTATGATAAACATGATAGATTATAGAGCTCCTGCTGAGAGTTTAAATCTTTGCATTCATCCTGATTGACTTTATTTCCTTTAGCACAAGTGTTGACCTGTAAAGAAAAAAATGCTGAGATGTTTATACAAATGTTTTTACTAATGCACTGAAGCTGAATTACAGAAAATCTCAATCCCATTAATACAGACAAATCTCTGCATGTCAAATTTTCTTCAGATCACATTATATACTGTGTCATTTGTCTTATCTCTTAATCCGGCTTTTAGATCCTTATGCAAAATTTCACTCAACAAAGGAGAACTGTTATGCACCAACTCCCACATAAACAGGATGAGCAATGATCCTAACCAACTAACCGACAGGTCCATTCTCAGAACAAGCAAAGCTGTCACTACTCCAAACCAATGTTCCATCATTCTTGCTATGATGCTGCTCTTAACCTCCAGCTGGGTCCGTGCTAGAGAACAGGGTATCTGCAGGCCTGAAGAAAGCTGTTCAACCTCAGTCATTTACACCCCAGACTCAAGATCACTGCTACTTCAGCTGCAGTGGACAGTTAACATTCTCATTCAAATGCACTTGGACACCAAGCTCCAAGGCATCCATGAGTTAGGGAATACACTGGGGAATACATGAATGTAGGATCATAAACATAAGTCCTGATACATCACTTGTGAGTCTGTTGGGGTAATCTATTGCATCCGGTGCTCCCGGTGCGGCCTCCTCTACATCGGCGAGACCCGACGCAGATTGGGGGACCGCTTCATCGAGAACCTACGCTCCGTCCACCACAACAGACAGGATCTCCCCGTTGTCACCCACTTCAACTCTCTTTCACATTCCCATTCAGATATGTCCATACGTGGCCTCCTCTACTGCCATGATGAGGCCAAGCTTCGGTTGGAGGAACAACATCTCATATACCGTCTGGGTAGTCTCCAGCCCCTTGGTATGGACATCAAATTCTCCAACTTCCGGTAATTCCCTCCCTCTCCCTTCCCCCATCCCACCTTCACTTTGTCTCCTCTTCTAGCTACCTATCACCACTCATGACTCTGCCTTCTTCTACTACCCATAGTGCTTTCCCCTTAGATTCCTTCTTCACCTCTCCTGCCTATCCCCTCCCTGCTTCCCCTCCCCCATCCCTTGATCTTTCCTCTGATTGGTTTTCCACCCTCCCCCTCCTTCTTTATAAGGCCCTGCCCCTTCTTCTTTAGTCCTGACGAAGGTTCTCGATCCGAAACGTTGACTGCTTCTTTCAACGGATGCTGTCCGACCTGCTGAGTTCATCCAACTTTTTTGTACGTCTTGATCTGACCACAGCATCTGCAGTGTACTTTGTGCTTACTGATACATCTGGTCCAGGTGCACAATGCAGTCTGTACCAATTTTTAAAATGGTCACAACAAGGTCCTAGAAAAATGGCTAGTTTTCCGTTTTTTTCTAATTGACCACAGGGTAAAGTGGCGTGACTTGAAATGAACCAGTAAAATGAAAAGATTCAGCACACCAGTTATGATGAAGCATGAACGGGCTGAGAAGACAAAGCGAAGTGAGAGTGAACTTCATGAGCACAGAGAGAACAAGCATCTAGGGGTGTGATAGTCATTCTCTCCTTGATGTTTTGCTAAGCTTGCTTTCTAAATACAGCTGCCACTTGTAAGATCCAAAAAAAAAAATGGAAATGAAGTTCCAACTAACAGTTTGTTTAACTTCTGGCCTTAAAAGGAAGTCAGTCTTCAGTTCTTAAAATATAAATGGCAAGTACTAATCAGCTTGAAGTTAAAAAAAGCACTCGCTACAGAACAGCCTTGAAGACACATTGTCTGTAAAGAGTCATTGCACCTGCTTTATGACTGTTCAAGATGGAGTATAAGACAATGGGTTGTTTAATTTGAGTTGTTTCAAACAAATATGCTGACTCTTAAGCTGTTTAGTTGAAGAAAGCTTGTAGATCAAATGGATATCATTTAGCATATCAATAACTGGTCTATTATGTTGATAGTTCTATGTACTCAGAAAAGATAGATTTACAGCATTAATGGGTGGTACTGAGAACTATACCTCCAAAAGATTATTTTTGACCACTTGTGTTAAAAGGATATCTTAGGAAATACCTTAAGCTTATGAATTCACCCAAGTGAGAGAAAAAGTGTATAAGCGTAGAGACCAGTTGAGGTTTATTAGGAAGGAGGTAAGGAACATCAAGAAGAATCCTGAAAGAAACTGAGGGTGAGCTAGAATGCAATCCTCCAGCTTCAGTTTCTGCGATGAATAACTTGTCCATCTGCTTTGTAGGTATGTTTTTTCAACTTATAGGAATTGTACCTCTATTTTGGAAATTCTTTATGCTTTGTGCTTAATGCTTTGTGTTTAAGAAATGCATTATGCTTCAGAAATGCTTTGTGCTTTAGAAATGTTTTGTGTTTTAGAAACTCTCTGAGAGAATTTGGAAATGTTTAAGATAGAAATTCTCTGTGAGTTTTAAATGTGTTTTAACAATGCGTGGATTTAAATATGCATCACTGTAAATAAATGAACTGTGTTTTAAATTACTTTCTTAGCTGGAAATAACTTTTTGTAGGGAGAGGGTACCCACTGCTTGAATAGTGGGCTTTGGTAGCTAAGCTCATTGTAAAGAATAAACAGGGAAGTAAACTAGTCTTAGAAAATTGTGTAGTTATGGTATAATCTCCCTTTAATGAGGCTACTTGTGGCCACTTATATCCGATATGTCTTAAGGTCTTCACTTGAGTTTAGAACTCTGCATTCAACAAACCCATGCCATCGTTAAGAAATCAGATTGGTGTAGTCTGGGAACGAGAAATTGAGTGCAAACCCAGCAGGATGGAGCTCAAGTGGACCTGAAATGAAGACAGTAGGGAATGGCGACAGCTCACACGGACTTTAAACAGAGATGGCAGGCTGGAGACCTAGTGAACTGGGATGGAATTAGGAATGAACAAAGCGAAAGGGTTACTAAGCAAGGAGTATCAGTTGCAGGGGGGAGCTGGGAGAGAGCGTGTCTGGAAATGGGCCACAGAGGGTGAAGAGGTGCAGTGGTGAAATGGCATACTACATGTGGATCTGGTAAGGTGGTGTTCATGTGGACCTGATAAGAGATGTCAGAGAGTGACGCGAGTGGACCTGAAAGGTGAAGACAGGGTGGAGCTTGAGCAGAACTAAAACAGTGGGTGGCCTAGTGGATGGGCAGAGCAAACAGACACCTAAGCAAGGAAGGATGCATCTATCTCTGTGGAATTCTCCACATTTTATGTCAAAATAAGTGGAGTGATGTCAGCATCTTTATCCAGGCTGACTTCTCTAACATTTGAGATCCTAATTGTATAGCTTTATCTTTTAAGCTGGCCACATTGCCAATATATTGCTGACCAGGTAGACAGAGAAAACTATTCAAAAATGTTCTGAAAGATTCTTGAGAAGTACATCTTCACTAATTCCCACAAGGAGGAAGTTTAAAATGGCAGATTTTAACAAAGTATAAAACTCAGATAGGAACTGAATTTGCCTCAGATTGATTCAGCTAGACCAAAGCTAGGTTACTCATTTAAATATTATAATAAATCTGGTAGCCCTCTTGTCTTAAAACTTCACTACTGGACAGGAAACCCAGTAGTTAAAGGAAGAAGGGAAAGTGGTTTTCCACTACTGCTTGTCAACCAGGATAAAAAAAAAACAGTGTTTTTGCAGAT
The DNA here is from genome assembly GCF_048418815.1 of Hemitrygon akajei. NCBI lineage: Eukaryota > Metazoa > Chordata > Chondrichthyes > Myliobatiformes > Dasyatidae > Hemitrygon > Hemitrygon akajei. The sequence continues at coordinate 138,766,429 of NC_133129.1, forward strand.
CCACCCATCCCCAAAGATTACACTAAGCATACTGAGAACCCATATTATAACCCTTATTTCAATCCAGCTGAGACTGGCAATGTGATCAGACAGATCTGGTGCCAGAGCTCCTGTAATGGGCTGGGTTGATCATAGCCAAACAATTCGAGTGTCCAGGAGATGTGGTAATAAGCGTACATGTACAACAAAGTAACTTAAGCCCAATTTATTATCATAAAAAACAAAAGCCCAAATTAACCAGACAAAATACTATGTGGTAAATCACAAAGATTTCCAGAAAGGGCTCACAATTCTTACTCACCACTTGATTGCTGCTGTTGACTGGGAACTTCGCATTCTGACTCATTCGTGACACCACCCCTGGGTCCCAGACATCAATCGTAATTTTTAGCTGGGGCAAAGTCCGAAGAACCCAGCAAAAGGCACCCCAATAATATGAGTTCAACAACTTTAGAGAGACATACAGAGACAGACAAACCCTTTGATCCTTTGTTCTCATGCTATTACCTCTGTCTGGCTTCTTTTATTCAAATAACATGTGTGTTCATTAACACAGTGCTCAGCAAGTCCTTATAAATATATTAGACACTTTAATGGTCATTCCTTATGCATTATTCCACCAATATTTTTGACATAACACTGCTTTGACTTACAAAGAAAATTAATATTACATATAAGCAATATGCCTGAATCCAAAAAAAGAATCTAACAACCTATCCCTCAAAGTGAGCAACAGACATTTAGTCATTAACAGACATCCTCATGTTAATGGTAACTGAGACTAGGAAAGAATCCAGCTGCTATTAGACGTTAGCAAAACTACAGTGTTTATCTTGTAAAGCCATTCTATATGCTGTGAGCTCAGAAAGCGTTAAGCTGTCATTTTGAACTGTTCATACATATATTCAATGTTTTACAAAATTTAATACACTACAGCCCCACAGTTGAATGTCCTCTCATGATTAGATCTCCTCTACAGTTGACCAGACCTGTGATTTGATTGTCTTCATCATGATCATCATCACTCCACACTTCTCCCTTGACCTCTCAACAGTTATCCTCTCTTGAAGTCACCTCTTAAATCCTAGTGATGCAGGAATCTGAGTTAATTCTGCAGTTAAAACTTTAGTTTCAAGATTTCTATCAGATTGCTTGGAAATCCATCTCAGAAAAATATTCAGTGGACCTGAGATTTTTAATAGCTACTTCCAAGATATACAAATGAATTGCTATTTACATAATCTTTAGGAAGAAATCGCTCATTAGTACTTGAAACCACTATTTTATACAATATTCTGAAAAAAGCTCCTATAAAGCTTTAGTAATGGTGTAAAAGATTACAGGGAGGAGACAGGAGAATGGGGTTGAGAGGGATGATAAATCAACAAAAACAGAATTGTAGAGCCAACCCAATGGGCTGAATAATCTAATTCTGCTGCTACATATGTCTTAAGGTCTTATAAATTAATTCTGGCTCAGATATAACATTGTGCACAGTATTGTATTTGTCAATGTGGAGTGGAAAGCAAGTTTGAAAATGTGGCAAGAGAAAAGAATATTGGGAATGGTAAGGGTGCATCTCCTGGGGCGGGGAGGGGGAAAGATGTGGGGCAGGTGACAGAGAAGGAGTGCTAGGGCAGGGGGTAGTGGTGCAGGTGCAGACACACTGAGTTCTCAGACACCAGGTAAGGTAATTTGATTCCAAACTATTGGTTTATTGATCATTACTGAATGCTCCCTCAAGCTCCTTCTCCTCTCCCTCCCCATTTACCAACCTTGATTCCCGTCACACTGCCCCCATTCTCAGTCCACAATAGAGACCCATATCAGAATTAGATTTATCATCACTCACATATGTCATGAGATTCATTTTTTTTTTGCAGCAGAAGTACAGTCTTAAGGAAGGTTAAAATGAGGGATTATGAACCAATTCTCAGAGAGGGATCCAAAGTGGAGAGAATGAGCAATTTCAAGTTCCTGGGTGTCAATAACTCTGAGGGTCTAACCTCATCCCAGCAGGCCGATGCAGCTGTAAAAGAGGTGAGACAGCAATTATATTTCATCAAGAGTTTGAGGAGATTTGGTTTGTCACTTACAACACTTGAAAACTTCTACAGATTCTGACAGGCTGCTTCACTGTCTGGTAGAGGGGTGCTACTGCACAGGATTGAAAGTAGCTAAGAAAGTTGTAAAATTAGTCACCTTCATCTTGGGTACTAGCCTCCGTAGTATCCAAGACATCGTCATGGGGCAGTGTCTCAGAAAGGAGGCTTCCATTATTAAGGATCCTCTTCACACAGGACATGCCCTCTTCTCATTGTTACCATCAGGAAGGAGGTACAGAAGCCTGAAGGCACACACTCAGCAATTCAGGAATAACTTCTTCCTATCCAATTCCTAAATGGACATGAGCACTACCTCACTTTTTTTTTTGTTTTTATATTATTTCTGGTTTTGCATTATATTGATTTAACTATTTAATGTACATATATATACTTGCTGTAATTGATTTGACTTTTTAATGTTTTCTCAGTATTATCATGTGTTGCATTGCCGCTAAGTTAACAAATTTCATGACATATGACAGTGATAGTAAACCTGATTCTGATTCTCATCGTCTGGTATGGAGGGGCCAATGCTCAGGATCATAAAATGCTTCAGAAAGTTGCAAATTCAGCCAGCTCCATCATGTGCACTAGTCTCCCCAGCATTGAGGACATCTTCAAAAGAGGATGCTCAAAACAACGGCATCCATCAGTAAAGACTTTATCATCCAGGTCATGTCCTCTTCTCATGGGTAATGGTGCAATCAGATGTGACTGCCATGGTTAAGAGGTTGTTAGATAAAAAAGTTGAATATGCAGAGAATGAAGAGGTAAGGATTATGTACAGGCAGAAGAGATTTAGTTTAATTCAGCATTGTGTTCAATGCAGACTTTGTTGCTGTAGGGGCCTTTTCTATGCCATATTCTTCATGCTCTATAACATTCTTTTTCAATAATAATCATTCAAAATACTTGAAATATCTGGCTAATCAGTAGAGAATTGCAGATTTGGAGAAGTATGAGGAAGGTAAGAAAAATTGTTTTACTGGTCATACCCTTTATCCTTTGAGAATGGAATTGTTAATCAGCATAATTTTATTATATTAAATTCAATATTAAATTCTGAATCTCTTATACTGGCATTCCATGACTTGAAAAAGAAGATAAGGACAGATTTATTCTGTGATCTTAAAACAAAGCAACCCTTGAGATTTACAGCAAGGTAATTTGTGCCAAATGAGATGCAGTTTACTTCTGTTCATTCCAAGTCTTTTTTTTCTGTTCAAAATAAAATATTTTATGTCTTCATTAAACTTAGGCAACTTTAATGAAATAGGCTTAAGGAAAAATTAAGTTTATAAGGGGTAATTCAAATCAAGTGAATTAGACTTAAATATAGCTAATTGTCCATTGAAAGTGAAGTGGAATAAGTAAGAAACTGGCTTAGGAATTCAGTGTTGCTGTGTGGTTGCAGTTGATACAAGGTTGTGAATTTTGGTAACAAAGATATAACTGATGGTTATGCTTCATACAACAGATGGTTGAATGATGTGAAAGTGCAGAAAATGTAGCACTTCAAACAGACAGGCTGTTAACAGCAGAATCAGTGTTGCTTTAAACAGGATTATCCACTTGAGAGACTGGATTATCTGCTCTTCCATATCACCCAACATTCTCTGATACAGAAGTGATAGTGATACAAATGTTGAGATGTGGTGTAAATGGGTGTAGAGTTACAGTCTGAGTACTGAATGGGGACGTAGGCTCAGTCCCATAAGGGGCAACATAAAAGTATATGATGGCTTTACTGTTATGCCGTTGGCCCCCTCCTTTGTGAAAATCGCAAGAACTCTAGTTAAGGGGGGGGTCAGCTGACCCAAAAGAGGGACGTGCGAAAGACCACGTTCTCTCAAGAAGCAGACTAACGGTGACTTCGATTATCGTCTCATGGAAACCACGTGAAAAGCCCTCGGGCAAAGTGGGCTGGTTAAGAGAAAGATCGCATTACCTGCAACTTGATTGATACCTGCGATCCCGTGAAGAAGTATAAAGGCGGGTCTGAGGGGAGGACCCTCAGATGCCCCAGCAGACACGAGATCGATTCCCGTGGGAGCGGGACGCCATTTTGAAGGAAGCTACGTGCGCTAGATTCTGACTTTGAATCTGTGGCTAAAACCAACGAAAGACTGCTTTTAAAATAATAACGGGGAAGTCTGCTCCCCTGATTCCAAGGATTTACTCTGCCAAGACGACGGGCAAGTGTGCATCTTTTCTAAATTGTAAAGGAAAAAGCCTGCAAACTTCTGAGTGACTCTTAAGACTTCCGTTGGACTCAGTATTACACCCCTAGACAACTGTAGAGCTTATTTCTGATTGATTATGGTTACACCGGTGTTTTAGATTGAGTTTTGATGATTTGAATGTTTTGTATTAACCATACGTTTGTGCCCTTATTGAATAAAACGTTTGAAAATAGTAGCATCCGACTCAGCTGATCCATCTATCTTTGCTGGTAAGTTACCTGGTTACGGGGTTTTCGTAACAAGTGGGGTGCTCGTCCCGGATTTGAAACCAAACGGGAGGGTCAGTGAATCGGGCTGTAAGTCCAAACTTAAATCTGGTTACGCAGGTAGTCAGACGGGAAACCAGCAAAGATGGATGTGTCGGAATTTAGGAGAAACCCGACGGTAGAGGCGCTAGGGAAGGCTACAAAATCAGACTTAGTAAGTTTGGCGCAGGCCTTAGACCTCACAGCGGTGAAGCCAGCAATGAAAAAGCAGGAAGTGCTAAGGGTCATACAACAGCATTACGTTGGGAAGAAGGTGTTTACAGCTGAGGATTTGGAAAATATTCCCGAAAGGAGATTAGTGAGTGGGACAAATCAGGCAGAGTTGGAGAAAGCAAGGCTGGAACATGAGTTTAAAATAAAGCAGCTAGAAATAGACGCAGCTCAGAAGGCTGCAGAGAGAGAAGCCGAGAGAGCCGAGAGGGCAAGAGAAGCCGAGAGAGCCGAGAGGGCAAGAGAAGCCGAGAGAGAAGCCGAGAGAGCCGAGAGGGCAAGAGAAGCCGAGAGGGCAAGAGAAGCCGAGAGGGCAAGAGAGCAGGTGTTCAAACTAAAGCAGCTAGAAGCAGAAGAGAGAGAGAAACAGAGGAACTATGAATTGGAGCTGGACAGGCGAAAACAAGAGCGAAGAACTCAAGGGGGAGAGAAAGAGGGGTTTGATATTAGTCGGGCGTTGAGGTTGGTCCCCCCGTTCGAGGAGACGGATGTTGATAGTTATTTCTTGCTCTTTGAAAAGGTGGCAGAGAATCAGCAGTGGCCCAGAGAGCAATGGGTGGCGTTGTTACAAAGTGTGTTACGAGGAAAAGCACAGCGGGTATATGCCGCGCTGCCCACAGAAAGGGACGGGAATTATGATCAAGTAAAGGAGGCCATTCTCCGAGGTTACGAGTTAGTACCTGAGGCGTATAGACAAAGGTTCCGAAATTTAAAAAGAGGGTGGAATCAAACGTATACCGAGCTAGCCCATGAGAAGGGTGTGCTCTTGAATCGTTGGTGCACAGCTGAAAAGGTGGCCGAGGACTATGGGCGTCTCAGGGAGCTAGTTTTGATTGAGGAATTTAAAAGTTGCGTTCCGGAAGAGATCCGAATGTATTTAAATGAGAGGACGAATCAGTCCATCTCAGAGATGGCTAGGCTCGCAGATGAATATGCCCTAACCCACAAGACAAAGTTTTCCTCGCCAAAAAGTTACCCGAGAGACCGTCGGAACGGTAGGGACAGTCCGCCGGCTAAGGGAGAAACTCCACCGGGAGCTAGCACAAAAAGTGAGGATAACAGACAAGAAACCTGGAGATCTCCTGGTTTCAACTGTTTTAATTGTGGAAAGGTGGGACATATTGCATCAAAATGCACTGCTCCGAGGAAGGAGTCGGAACGAGGGAAAGCAGCTATTTCCATAGGCTGTGTTGCGTCGATCCGAAAATCGACAAGCAGGCCCCAGACAGATGGAATACAGGAGGGGCGGGAGACATTTAGGTCCGAAGGAACCGTGGCTTTGAAGGAAGGGGACCCCTGATGCACCATCAATAACTCACGCCGAGACTTAGGAAGTGAGATATCGGCTTTTATTGACTGAAGAACACTACATCCTGGGGAAATGAGGGAGAGCAGCAGGCCACAGTCGCCTTTATACAGGGGTCTGTGGGAGGAGCCACAGGGGTAGTCAGCAGGGTCTTGGAAGGAGCCACAGGAGCAGTCAGACAGGTATATCTAGTTCACCACATTCACCCCTCCTTTGTTTAAAAAAAATTCCCAAGTATATTTACAGGTTAAGTCGATCAGGTGGTCGAATCGTTCGCTGCGATCTACGGAGCTCCGGCTGCAATTGCACAGGAGCCGGAGGTGATGACAGCACAGGTGCCGGAGGTGGTGTGTGCTCCGAAGGCGGAGAGTGGGTTAATTCTGTCCCAACAGGAGGTGTCAGGGATCCCTCGCGTGTGAGCGAGGGCCCTGGAACAGACGCATACGGAGTCTGTGTGGGGCACGGTGCGCGCGGAGTCACTTCGGGTACAGGGTGCATAGTTACCGTGGAGTGCTCGGGGTAGTGGTCTGCTGCTCCGGCGGGCGCCAGGTCGCGGACAGAGACCGTGTCCTCCCGCCCATCAGGCAAGACCACGTAGGCATACTGGGGATTAGCATGCAGGAGGTGAACCTTCTCGACCAGTGGTGAGTACTTATTACTCCTCGCATGTTTACGCAGCAGCACTGGCCCCGGGGACGTCAGCCAAACTGGCAGGGTGGTCCCAGTGACAGACTTCCTGGGAAAAGAGAATAAGCGTTCGTGAGGGGTGGCATTAGTGGACGTACACAACAGGGAGCGGATAGAGTGGAGTGCCTCAGGGAGGACCTCCTGCCATCGGGAGACCGGCAACCCTTGTGACTTAAGGGCTAAAAGTATGGCCTTCCACACCGTGGCATTCTCCCTCTCCACCTGGCCATTCCCCCGGGGATTATAACTCGTGGTGCGACTAGTAGCTATGCCCCTAGCAAGCAGGAACCGGCGCAACTCGTCACTCATAAAGGAGGACCCTCTATCACTGTGGACATAGCAGGGATATCCGAACAGTGTGAAGAGCTGGCGCAGGACTTTTATGACCGACGTGGTAGTAGTGTCGGGGCAGGGAACGGCAAAGGGGAATCGCGAGTACTCGTCAATAATACTGAGAAAGTAGACATTGCGGTCGGTGGAGGGAAGGGGGCCCTTAAAGTCCATACTCAGTCGCTCAAAAGGGCGGGTGGCCTTGACAAGCTGCGCAGTGTCAGGACGGTAGAAGTGCGGTTTGCACTCAGCGCAGATCTGGCAGTCCCTGGTCATCGTCCTGATGTCCTCCAGGGAGTACGGCAGGTTCCGGGCTTTAATGAAGTGATAAAACCGGGTGACCCCCGGGTGGCAAAGTTGGGCATGAAGGGCATACAGCTGGTCGAGCTGGGCACTAGCACACGGTCCCCGGGATAGGGCATCAGACGGTTCATTGAGCCTGCCAGGCCGGTACAGGATATCGTAAGTATAGGTGGAGAGTTCTATTCTCCATCGCAAAATTTTATCATTTTTGATTTTGCCCCGCTGTTGGCTGCTGAACATGAACGCAACCGAGCGCTGGTCGGTCAGCAAGGTGAACCTTCTGCCGGCGAGATAGTGCCTCCAGTGCCGAATAGCTTCCACTATGGCTTGGGCTTCTTTCTCCACCGTGGAGTGCCGAAGTTCAGAGCCTTGAAGGGTACGGGAAAAAAACGCCACTGGCCTGCCTTCCTGATTGAGGGTAGCAGCCAGCGCGACGTCAGAGGCGTCACTCTCTACTTGGAAGGGAATGGTCTCGTCTACCGCATGCATCGTTGCTTTGGCAATGTCCCCTTTAATGCAGCTGAAGGCCGCGCGGGCCTCGGCAGAGAGGGGAAAGGTGGTAGACTTGACCAGGGGGCGGGCCTTGTCTGCGTAATGGGGAACCCATTGGGCGTAATAGGAAAAAAAAACCCAGGCACCGCCGGAGGGCCTTGAGAGTAGTGGGAAGAGGGAGTTCTAACAGGGGGCGCATACGGTCGGGGTCAGGGCCAATGACCCCGTTCTCCACGACATACCCAAGGATAGCGAGTCGTGTGGTTCTGAACACACACTTGTCCTTGTTATAAGTCAGGTTCAAAGCATCGGCCACCTGGAAAAAACGTTGGAGGTTGGCGTCATGGTCCGACCAGTCGCGACCACAGATGGTGATGTTATCTAGATAGGGAAATGTGGCCGTCAGTTTGTACTGGTCCACCATCCGGTCCATCTCCCTCTGGAAGACCGAGACCCCATTTGTGACACCAAACGGGACGCGCAGAAAGTGATAGAGCCTGCCACCCGCCTCGAAGGCGGTGTAGGGGCGGTCCTCTGGGCGGATGGGGAGCTGGTGATAAGCGGATTGCAGATCAATTGTCGAGTACACCTTGTACTGAGCTATCTGGTTGACCATATCCGCGATGCGGGGTAGGGGGTACGCGTCAAGCTGCGTGAATCTATTGATGGTCTGGCTGTAGTCCACAACCATCCTATTTTTCTGCCCAGTCCGAACAACGACCACCTGGGACCGCCATGGGCTTGTGCTTGGCTCAATGATCCCCTCCCTGAGCAGCCGCTGCACCTCTGAATGAATAAAGGCCCTGTCCCCCGCACTGTACCTCCTACTTTTAGTTGCCACAGGTTTACAGTCGGGGGTCAGGTTGGTGAACAGCGATGGGGGAGGGATCTTGAGGGTGGAGAGGTTGCAAATAGTGTCAGCAGCACAGCTATCGACATGGTGCTGGGCGGGATGTGGGGTTCGGGGTGTATGTGCGTGTGGTAACGGAGTATATGGCGAAGTCCCACCAAACTGAGGATTCCTGACAGTGAGTGGCGGGTGGGGCCCGTCATATGCCATAGTCACACTTTCGAGATGGCTCTGGAAGTCCAGCCCCAATAGCACAGGTGCGCACAGTCGAGGCATGACCAGGAACGCAAAGTTCCGATATTCTGTGCCCTGCACCACCAATGTCGCTACACAACCCCCCCGGATGTCTGTGGAATGCGACCCTGAAGCCAAGGTGATCTTCCGACGGACCGGCCGTGTCACGAGTCCGCAGCGTTTCACTGTGGCCGGGTCAATAAAACTCTCAGTGCTGCCCGTGTCAAACAGGCAGCGAGTCCAGTGCCCCTCCACCAGGATGTCCATCATCGACCTTGCGAGCTGGTGCGGAGCGCTTTGATCGAGGGTCACGGAAGCCAGCGTAGAACGGGGCGTGTCGGGGGCGGGGCCTGGTGACGCCAGCAAAGATGGCCGCTCACATCCGGGCATGCAAGATGGCGGCTCCCAGGTCGCACACGGGTAGGTAGGGGCGGGGCCTGGTGACGCCGGCAAAGATGGTTGTCCACATCCGGTCATGCAAAATGGCGGCCCCCAGGTCTCAGACGCGGCGCTGCTCGACCCCGGGCGCGGTTTAGATTTACAGACCTTGGCGAAATGGCCCTTCTTCCCACAGCTGGAACACGTCGCTTCGCGCGCCGGACAGCTTACCCGAGCATGTTTCCGAAGCCCACAGAAGTAACAGAGTTTCGTACCTGGCGAATTCGTGGGGTTTGAGATACCGCGACTGGCAGCGGCGTTGGCGAATTCGCTCGGAACCGGGGAATGGCTCGGTTGGACTTCTTCGGCGTACAGTTGCGCAGCCTCTATCGAATCGGCCGTCTCTATCGCGGAGCGTAAGGTAAGATCAGCTTTTTCCAGCAGCCGCTGGCGGATACACACTGACCGAACCCCAGTCACAAAAGCGTCTCGGACCAAGTGTTCCTTATGCTGTTCCGCTGTGAGCGCTTTGCAGTCACAGTCCCGCGCTAGGGTCAGTAACTCGCGGAAAAATTCAGCAGTCGACTCCGTAGGCCGCTGTTTTCGCGTTGCCAAGCGGTGCCGTGCATAAACTGGATTTACTGGCCGCAGGTACTGTCTTTGGAGGGCGGCAAGCGCCTCCTCGTAGGTGGATATGTCCCTGATGAACGAATAAACTTTTGGGGCGACCCTCGAGAAGAGAAGTTTGCGCCGAACAGCCGAGTCGGTGGCACGAACCTCCTCTAAGTACGATTGGAAGCACACCAGCCAGTGTTCAAAGGCAAGAGCTGCTCCAGGGTCTCGGGGGTCCAAGTCTAGGCGTTCTGGGCGTAAAGCGGTTTCCATGTTGTAACTTTCAGTCAATAAAATTGATGCACCATCAATAACTCACGCCGAGACTTAGGAAGTGAGATATCGGCTTTTATTGACTGAAGAACACTACATCGTGGGGAAATGAGGGAGAGCAGCAGGCCACAGTCGCCTTTATACAGGGGTCTGTGGGAGGAGCCACAGGGGTAGTCAGCAGGGTCTTGGGAGGAGCCACAGGAGCAGTCAGACAGGTATATCTAGTTCACCACAACCCCCCAATTCCCGTACGAATTTGGAGAGACACGGGGGCGGAACTATCGTTAATTAGCCGTAATGTGTTAAAATTCGGCCCTCGCACGGGGGAGGTAGCCCTTAGAGGTATCGGGAACCGAACCGAGGTCGTGCCTTTGCATAGGGTCTTTCTAGATTGTGAGTTGGTGTCGGGACCAGTAGATCTGGGGGTCCTGCCGGAATTGCCAGGAGAAGGAGTGGACGTCCTTCTGGGTAACGACCTAGCGGGTGGGAAGATGGGTGCCGCCGTGAAGCTGACCACCCAGCCCGTGAGAGTTGAAGACCCTCCCTCAGAAAAAAAATTCTATCCCGCATGTGCGGTCACTCGCAGCATGTCGAAAAGGGCCGCTGAGACAGAGAGCGGGTGGAATCTGGCCAGTTTTGATTTGGCCGAAACTTTTTTACCGACTCTGTACCAACGAGAGTCCGAGGAAGGGAAAACGGAGAGTAGGGAGGAACGAGTGGGAAATAGAGAGGAGGTAGACCGGTCCTTAGCCAGAAGAGAGTTTGTACGGGAACAGAATGGTGACGAGGAGCTGGTATCCTTGAGAGAGTCGGTTCTCTCCGAGACTGAACTGGAGGCAGAGCCAGAGGGTTATTATCTCCAGGAGGGGGTGTTGATGAGGAAGTGGAGACCCCCTGCGGTGCAGGCCGATGAGGACTGGGCGGTGCTACATCAGATAGTAGTCCCGAAAGTATATCGGAACGACATTCTTGACTTAGCCCATAAGGGACCTTTAGGCGGGCATTTGGGAATAAAGAAGACCGTAGAGCGGGTTCAGAGGGAATTCTATTGGCCCAATCTGAGGAAAGATGTTACTGAGTATTGTAAAAGATGTCATACCTGCCAGGTGGTGGGTAAGCCGAATCAAGTTATCCCTAAGGCCCCCCTCCGACCTATTCCCGCATGTGAGGAGCCTTTCTCCCGAGTCATTGTGGATTTTGTGGGACCCTTACCTAAAACTGCGAGTGGGCGGCAGTATATCATGACCCTGATGTGTGCCGCTACACGATTTCCCGAGGCCGTGCCTCTGGGTAGTATTAGGACCTCTGCGGTGGTGAAGGCCCTTATCAAATTCTTTACCACCGTGGGGCTACCCAAGGAGATACAATCAGACCAGGGAAGTACATTCACGTCGAACGTATTTCGGCAGATGATGACCCAGCTCGGGGTGAGGCAGATTATGGCCTCTGCGTACCACCCGGAGTCACAGGGAGCGTTGGAAAGGTTCCACGCTACCCTAAAGACCATGCTTAAAGCTTATTGCCAGGAGAACGTTTGAGACTGGGATGAGGCTTTACCCCTTTTGTTATTTGCCGTAAGGGATACAGTCCAGTGCTCCCTGGGGTTCAGTCCGTTTGAACTGGTTTTCGGTCACAGGCCCAGGGGACCCCTAACCCTACTGAAAGAAAAATGGTCTAACCCGACCGCCCAAGTCAGTGTGGTCGACTATGTGCTGAAATTCCGGGAAAGACTGCGTCAAGTATGCGCCTTGGCAAACGAAAACCTTAAAGCCTCTCAGGAAAAGATGGGTCAGTGGTATAACCAGAGAGCGAGAGAACGAGAGTTTCACGTGGGCGACCGGGTCCTGGTCCTATTCCCGGTAGCTACTCACCCTCTGGGGGCGAGGTTTCAAGGACCATATACAGTGCGTAAGAAAATAGACTCGCTGAATTACGTGATCGAAACCCCCGACCGACGAAAGCCGACCCAGTTAGTTCACGTGAACATGATAAAAGGGTATCACGAACCCACCCCCCCGGTTGTTGGCGCGGCTATGAAAGCCGATGAAGTTGGGGGGGACGGTAAGGAGGAACCAGAACGGTTCGACAAGATAGGTATAGTCCCTACCAGATTAGAGAACTCTGTCGTATTGGCGAATCTTGCGGGTAAAGTTGGCCACTTAAAGCCTGAACAGCGGGAGCAGGTAATACAGCTCGTTAACCGGCATGCAGACTTATGCCCAGATGTTCCCCGAAGGTGTAATGGGACACAACATGATGTGATAGCTACCTCAACCCAACCTATTAAACAAGCCCCTTATCGGATGAATCCTGAGAAAAGCCAGCTGGTAGAGAAGGAGATTGAACATATGCTAGCTGCTGGGATAATCCGCGAATCCTCATCCGCGTGGGCTTCTCCTTGCGTGGTTGTCCCAAAGCCGGACGGGACCATACGATTCTGTACCGATTATCGGAAGGTCAACGCGGTTACCCAGACCGATGCTTACCCTCTTCCCCGGGTGGATGATTGCATTGATCAACTGGGGAAGGCAAGGTACATCACAAAAATTGACTTGCTAAAGGGGTACTGGTGCGTTCCTTTAACGGACCGGGCTCGAGAGATTTCAGCCTTTGTCACCCCGTCTGGGTTGTACGAGTACAACGTTATGCCGTTTGGGATGAAAAATGCCCCAGGGACATTTCAGCGGATGATAGACGCTGTGATAAAGGGGTTAACCCACACCAAGGCTTATCTTGACGATGTGGTAGTTTGGAATGACACCTGGGAGGAGCATCTGGGGGCTGTAGAAAGTTTGTTTACCCGAATGTCGGCAGCCCACCTTACTGTAAACCTCGCTAAGAGTGAGTTTGGTCATGCCACGATCACCTATCTGGGGTATGTGGTGGGAGACGGGCAGTTGGCCCCTGTGCAGGCGAAGGTCCGGGCTATTTCCGAGGTCCCGGTACCCTCCAATAAAAGGGCCCTGAGGAGGTTTCTGGGCATGGTGGGATACTATCGGAAATTCTGTAAAAATTTTGCGGACATTGCGCTCCCCCTTACAAAATTACTGCAGAAGGAGGAAAAATTTGAGTGGGGTCATTCTTGTCAGAATGCCTTTGAAAAGTTAAAAGCCGTACTGTGCCATGACCCGGTGTTAAAAGCGCCCGATCTGTTAACCCCCTTCTCCTTGGCCACGGACGCCAGCGATGAGGCGGCAGGAGCAGTCCTATTGCAGCAAGCGGGGGATGGAGTGGAGCACCCGGTAGCATATTTCTCTCGGAAGTTCAATAGACACCAGAGGAATTACTCTACCGTGGAAAAGGAATTGTTAGCGCTTGTGTTAGCGATACAACATTTCGAAGTGTACATTTGTCCGGCGCAAAGACCCCTAGTGGTCTATACCGATCACAACCCGCTGGTATTCTTGAACAATATGAAAAACAAAAACAGAAGGTTATTAAGCTGGAGTCTGATGCTACAAGAATTTGATATTAAGATCCAGCACATAAAGGGGAGTGATAATGTGCTAGCGGATTGTTTATCCAGGTGTTGAATTGAGTATGCGATGTAGGGCACGGTAGGGTAAGGTATTAAAGAAAAGGGGCACTGTACTTGTTACCTGTTTAGATACTGACTTGAATGTATAACAGTAGCACTCTGTGAAGAGAAAAGCTTGTGTAGTATGTAGATTCAAAAAGAAAGAGAAAAAAAAATCCGGTGTCAACCTGTTTTTAACCGCTGGTTAAAACCCATTACGGGGGGAGGTGTTATGCCGTTGGCCCCCTCCTTTGTGAAAATCGCAAGAACTCTAGTTAAGGGGGGGGTCAGCTGACCCAAAAGAGGGACGTGCGAAAGACCACGTTCTCTCAAGAAGCAGACTAACGGTGACTTCGATTATCGTCTCATGGAAACCACGTGAAAAGCCCTCGGGCAAAGTGGGCTGGTTAAGAGAAAGATCGCATTACCTGCAACTTGATTGATACCTGCGATCCCGTGAAGAAGTATAAAGGCGGGTCTGAGGGGAGGACCCTCAGATGCCCCAGCAGACACGAGATCGATTCCCGTGGGAGCGGGACGCCATTTTGAAGGAAGCTACGTGCGCTAGATTCTGACTTTGAATCTGTGGCTAAAACCAACGAAAGACTGCTTTTAAAATAATAACGGGGAAGTCTGCTCCCCTGATTCCAAGGATTTACTCTGCCAAGACGACGGGCAAGTGTGCATCTTTTCTAAATTGTAAAGGAAAAAGCCTGCAAACTTCTGAGTGACTCTTAAGACTTCCGTTGGACTCAGTATTACACCCCTAGACAACTGTAGAGCTTATTTCTGATTGATTATGGTTACACCGGTGTTTTAGATTGAGTTTTGACGATTTGAATGTTTTGTATTAACCATACGTTTGTGCCCTTATTGAATAAAACGTTTGAAAATAGTAGCATCCGACTCAGCTGATCCATCTATCTTTGCTGGTAAGTTACCTGGTTACGGGGTTTTCGTAACATTACAAATTTATATTATGTAAGGAAAATAAAACAAAACTTGTGGTATTTTCATTGGAATAGAAGAAATTCAGTATTACATCTAAAAGATTGACAGACTGGTAGGGAATTTATTGACTGGTTGCATCATGACCTGATATGGAAACACCAATGCCCTTGAATGGAAAATCCTACAAAAAGTAATGGATGTGGCTCAGCCCATCACAGGTAAAGCTGACCCCACCATTGAAGATATTTACATGGATCGCTGTTGTAGGAAAGCAGCATCCATTATCAAGAACCTCCACCATCCAGGCCATGCACTCTTTTCACTCTTGCCATCAGGAAAAAGGTACAGGAGCCTCAGGACCCACAGCACAAGGTTCAGGAAGATTATTACCCCTCAACCATCTGGCTCTTGAACCAGAGAGAATAAATTCACTCGCCCCATCACTGAAATGTTCCCACAACTTATGGACTCACTTTCAAGGACTCTTCATCTTATGTTTTTGATATTTATTGTTTATTTATTATTTTTTTTATTTTCTTTTTTCATATTTGCAGAATGCTGTTCTTTGCATATTGGTTGGTTGTCCGTCCTGTTGAATGTAGTCATTTTGATTCTATTGTGTTTCTTGGATTTACTGTCTATGTCAAAAAGAAAATTAATCTCAGGGTGGCATATGGTGACATAAATGTACTTTGATAACAAATTTACTTTGAACAAACCTTGAACTTTGAAATGAGTGGATTTTTTAAAGATCTGCTTGAAATTTGAGGGCATGGAAACTATTCCTGGTGGTAGTTCATTGCAGATATGAATGAATCAATCTACCTGCACTATAAGTCACAAAAAAATATTTGGGGCCCTTAAACAGACTTAGTATGGGATCTCAATTCATTGAGCCAATGAGCTGTGGGTTCAATTGCCCAGTTCTTGCACTGAATAAGTTTCAAAGAATTGCACCCTACAACTAGTTGGCAGGATCTCTGGTATACTGGTATACTGTCCAGCTCGAAGCCAGAGGTAGAGGAGTTCCTGTGGGAGGCACACAGCGACCTACGGAGGGATCAGGAACTAGGAACCAATCGGGCTGTGCCAGAAAAACCATTAGTTGAGCTGAATGTGAAACAACCTACATGGCAGGAAATCCTGGACATCATCCGGAAAGCTAAAGCATCAGCTGCCCCAGGCCCAAGCAGATTACCTTATAAGGTGTATAAGAAATGCCCAAAACTTCTTCAGAAGCTGTGGAAGGTCATGAGAAAAATCTGGGCCAAAGGTACTATTCCATCAAGTTGGAAATTGGCAGAGGAATGCTTTATTCCAAAGGAAGAGGATTTTTCTACAATTGCCCAGTTTAAGGCAATTTCTCCCCTGAATGTGGAATGTTAGATTTTCTTTTCTGTGCTTGCAAGAAGGCTGACTTCTTTCATGACACAGAACTGCTATATCAGCACATCCATCCAGAAAGGCGGCATTCCAGGCTTTTCAGGGTGTTTGGAACACACCTCAATGATTAGCCATTTGATCTGTGAGGCTAAGCAGAAAAAAGGCAACCTAACTGTTGTCTGGTTAGACCTCGCAAACGCCTACAGGTATATTCCACATGACCTCATCCTAGAAGGACTTGACCACTACTACATCACAGTGGCTATCTGAGACATGATCACCAATTACCTAGGAGGATTCAAACTCAGATTTACATCAGTCCATTTCACAATGAGTTGACAGGACCTCCAGAAAGGGATTCCAACAGGGTGCACTGTGTTGCCCTTAAGGTATTTGTTTAGCTTTATTACATTTTCGTGTTAGTAATTCGTTTGTAATTATTTCTAGTTGAAGTTAAGGTTGTTGAAAGTAAATTCACTGTCTGTGATGTATCGTGGCATGTGATGACATCACACCCAGTTTGCCGCGTCTTGTGGGAAAATACCGGTTTGGAGAAATGGGAAGGAGGGGGCTTGTGTGTGCAGGATCAGCGCGAGAGAAGTTTTTATTCTACGCACTAAGAAACATCATAAAAGCAATGCCGTAAGTTTATAAGATAATCGATATGTTGAAGTAAAAATGTTAACGCTGATTCTGTTAAAAGTAATGACGGTTGATAAAGTTTATTTTCTTGTGCTATTGAAAGCGTTGCTGGATAGTTTGTGTGAAGTGTATTTAAAGCCAGTTGATGGCGTAGGTAGATTCTGACTGTATGTTGTACTTTAATGTAATATAGTTTGTTGTAGTTTTACTTTTAAAAGTATTTATGATGTAAATGCGATGCCAAGAAGGAAACAAATACTGTATATATTTTGTATTGTTTTATCAACAGTTTTCAACATATGTTAATGTGGAAGAGTGAACAGTAAATGATTAATCTTACTGGGATCGTGCCTCATTGACTACGGTTTACCTCGGTGTTTAGTTCAGAGTTTTTACACCTGAATGAGAACACTACAGTGCACCATCTCCCCCACCCTATTTATTATGGGAGCGAACCTCCTAATATCAGCAGCAGAAGACGTGACCCACAGCCCGATGCTGGAGTCGGGCATTGCCCAGACGGCTCTATGAGGGTTCATGGACACCATCACTATAACAACTGTTGTCACATGTCCAAGGAAGCTGGGTATTGGAAACCCTGGACAATGTAGCCACTTGGGCGAGGATGTCCTTCAAGGCCAAGAAGTCCTGGTGTATGGTGATCAGAAAGGGCAAAGTAACTCGAAAGTTTAGCCTCCAAGTTCAGGGTGAGGTCATCCCTTCCACCAAAGAAAACATGATAAAATGCTTGGGGAAGTGGTTTAATACATCACTGACAGATGGAGCCAATGTCACCAGTGCTGTGAAGCAGACAGATGAATGGCTGAAGAAGATCAAGAAATCCGGTCTTCCTGGTAAGTTCAAGACCTGGCTGTACCAATACGGCCTTCTGCCCAGGCTTCTCTGGCTCTTCACACTTTACGAGTTCCCCATGACTGCTGTAGAGGGCATCGAGAGGAAAAGCAACAAGCACCTGTGGAGATGGTTAGGAGTTCCCCCAAGCTTATCTTCAGTGGGCCTCTATATTCGATCCGGGCAGCTGCAGCTTCCTCTGTCATCTGTTGTGGAGGAATTCAAGGTGGCTAAATGCAGAGCCTTATTAAGCTTGAGAGATTCCAATGATCACCTGGTAAAGCAAGCAGGCGTTACAACCAGATCTGAGCACAAGTGGGCAGCCAACGCAGCAGTAGGGCAGGCAGTGTGTTCTCTGAAGCTGCGAGATATCATCGGCAACCCCTGCGTCGGGCGGCGAGGCCTTGGCTCAGCTAACTTCCAGCAGTGGGGAAACACAAGCATAAGGAACGGGTGAGACATGGTACAGGCAGAAGTACGGATCAGTGAGGAAGAGAATCGGATATCAAAGGAGTGGAACAAGTGTCCCAGGGTGCCTGGACAAAATGGGATCTGCCCAAGCGCAAGCTCTCATGGGCAGAGTTTTGGAGACTGGAGCATTTCCGTATTTCCTTCTTCTTGCAATCTGTGTATGACACTCTTCCTTCGCCATTACATCTGTACACGTGGGGGCTGAGAGAGGACCCGAACTGTAAGCTCTGTGGTCAAAAGGGGACACTGGCTCATATACTGTCTGGGTGTAAAACAGCTCTAATTCAAGGGCGGTATAGGTGGCACCATGATAAGGTGCTGCTGGCTCTTGCTGACGCACTAGAGCGAGAGAGATGCAAGAAGAGGACGGCTGGCACAGATTTGAGAGCCATCACCTTCATCAAAGAGGCAGCCAGGCGTTTCATAGCCAAAAAACTAAAGCCAAATCTGCTGCTTAACGGCCAGGTCCTGGGACGTGGGAAGGAGCCTGCAGTTCCCAGAGGTGTTGCAAACAACTCTTTGCCCGGATATTGTATTGTGGTCAACTGAAGACCAGAAAATAATTCTGGTTGAGCTGACGGTGCCGTGGGAGGAGGGATGGGAAGAGGCCCACGAGGGAAAGGCCTTGAAGTACCAGCCCTTAGTACAGGAGTGCAAAGACAAGGGATTTCAGGCATGGTTGTTCCCTGTGGAGATCAGCTACAGCAGTTTCCCAGCCAAATCAGCATGGCGGTTGTTGTCAGCTCTGGGCCTGGACGAAAGGAGCAAAAAACAAGCAGCTCGTAGGATGGGGGAAGAGACAGAATGAGCCTCTTGTTGGATTTGGAGTAGGCGAGAGGAGGGAAGCTGGAAGCCAGGAGCAGATGGGCAGTGATTTGGCCACCACTGCCGGCCCACCAACTGGAGATTGTCGTGGTTAAGGGTTGAAACATTCAGTGAAGGTTGGGAACCACCTGATGACATCTGCTCCTGGCTGAAGGCTACGGTTACCTCATAAGGTATCTGGAGAATGCATGTTAACAGGTGTATGGAACAAGCAAATAGGAATGAATCAATCTATCTGTCACAAAAAATATTGGGGGTTCTTAGTTTGGGATTTCAATTCACCAAGCCAATCAGCTGTGGGTTCAATTGGCCAGTTCTTGCACTGAATAAGTTTCAAAGGATTGCACCCTACAAAAATGTCTCAGACACTTTTGGAGGTGCAAAGTCTGAAATTTTGGGTAGGTAGCCCAAAATCTGCTACATTTCGACCTTGAATACATTTGAACTGTCTATTCTTACAAACAACTGGCTATTGGGTGTTATAATTATACTTTTCTTCAATTCTCCCTAATTCTTTGTGTCAGCCTGGCTGATTGTACCCTCATCTGTCAGACTAAACTTTGTAAGTTAGACATAGGAACTCATCTGAAATGAAAGTAAAAATGGATATGCATGGGAACTCGTGCCAGATTTCCCAGGCTTGGACATTATGTTACGTACACCAGCGATTACAGGAGTGGTGAACTGGGAACATGGTACAGTAAGTGGGGTTTCAAAGGTGTGGGAGATAATAGGGTGAAATGATTGGTAGCAGGTTGGGAAGAGGTTCACCAGAAGTGGGAGAGAATCCAGCTATGAAATGACATGATATTTCCCAAAGAAAACCCCTTGCTCTCTTTGGTGAAGGTGGGGTGCCTGTGAGGTCATCCAACAACATCCAGCCTGAGCATTGGCGGATTGGAAGAGGCACTTGCATCTTGAGCATTTCTCAGTGAGATGCTGAAGTTTTGGAAGATGTTCGGTGGAAACCCACTTGCACACCTAATTTGCAATTTTGCCAAACTTTATACAGAATGACAGCATCAGACTGGGAAAAGCCTTGCAGAAATTATCAGCACTGGCGATGCTCAAGACTGACTTAGTTGAGAAATATAGATTTGCTTTCCAAGCAGATGAATTCTGAAAGGCCAAGTTACTTCTCTTGTGTATACTTATCTTTTAATTTGTGAATACTTACATGCTTCATCAAATTTTTATTGCTTGTATTGCAAAATAATGAACATCTTTTAAGACATGAAGCCAGCTTTTGTGAGATCCCGGAAGTCTGAATGAAAGCTACCACTGCTAACTGGGCATGTGATGCGATTAGACTGCTCCAGGAGTCAGGGAATAGGTATTTGTGAACAAGTAATTACATTCATCAGCTAGGCAGCAGGGAGCTCCCCCACAAACAATAATTTGATATAGGTTTTGGCCTTTTATTTGCAAAAAGGCAAAGAGCTTGTGTTTGAGCGATTAAAGGGTTTTCTGAGCTCCCAACACATTGAGCTGAGTAAATTAGAAAGCAAAGTACCAATGATTCACAAGCAGCACAGCAGCAGTCACAAAGATTTCCAAGATGTTATCTCATTAAGTGGAAGGCTACTAGCTTAACAAGTGGCTCTCAATGCTACTGCCAATGCAAAATGATTGAGTGTTCTGTGGTGTGTGAATGAGTTCATTTAAAATATTCCCATGAGACCAAAGCAAATTGCGCCATGCTGTGAATAATACTTCAGAAAATTTAAAAGTATCCAGATATTAGTCATAGTTATGTATGGAAATCAAGTTGTAACCATAGTGGTGCAAATGCCAAAGATTATTATGACAATTTGAATGATCAGAATGGTTGTGGTGAGAAAGATTATTATTGCTATTCAATAATTACCCACTATCAGCATTGAGTTTCATCACTGACCAAAGCTAGTCATGGTAGAAGAGAAATGGGATAATTTGTTATAAACGTTTCTTTTCCTGTTACCCAAAACCTTTCTAGAAACATAGAAACATAGAAAATAGGTGCAGGTGTAGGCCCTTCGGCCCTTCAAGCCTGCACCACCATTCAGTATGATCATGGCTGATCATCCAACTCAAAACCCTGTACCTGCTTTCTCTCCGTACCCCCGATCCCTTTAGCCACAAGGGCCATATCTAACTTCCTCTTAAATATAGCCAATGAACCGGCCTCAACTGTTTCCTGTGGCAGAGAATTCCACAGATTTACCACTCTCTGTGTGAAGAAGTTTTTCCTCATCTCAGTGCTAAAAGGCTTCCCCTTTATCCTTAAACAGTGACCCCTCGTTCTGGACTTCCCCAACATCAGAAACAATCTTCTTGCATCTAGCCTGTCCAATCCCTTTAGAATTTTATATGTTTCAATAAGATCCCCCCTCAATCTTCTAAATTCCAGTGAGTATAAGCCTAGTCGATCCAGTCTTTCTTCATATGAAAGTCCTGCCATCCCAGGAATCAATCTGGTGAACCTTCTCTGTACTCCCTCTATGGCAAGAATGTCTTTCCTCAGATTAGGGGACCAAAACTGCACACAATATTCTAGGTGCAGTCTCACCAAGGCCTTGTACAACTGCAGTAGAACCTCCCTGCTCCTGTACTCAAATCCTTTTGCTATGAATGCCAACGTACCATTTGCCTTTTTCACCGCCTGCTGTACCTGCATGCCCACCTTCAATGACTGGTGTACAATGACACACAGGTCTCGTTGCATCTCCCCGTTTCCTAATCGGCCACCGTTCAGATAAAAATCTGTTTTCCTGTTCTTGCAACCAAAGTGGATAACCTCACATTTATCCACATTAAATTGCATCTGCCATGTATTTGCCCACTCACCTAACCTATCCAAGTCACCCTGCATCCTCTTAGCATCCTCCTCACAGCTAACACCGCCACCCAGCTTCGTGTCATCTGCAAACTTGGAGATGCTGCATTTAATTCCCTCGTCTAAATCATTAATATATATTGTAAACAACTGGGGTCCCAGCACTGAGCCTTGCGGTACCCCACTAGTTACTGCCTGCCATTCTGAAAAGGTCCCGTTTACTCCCACTCTTTGCTTCCTGTCTGCCAACCAATTCTCTATCCACATCAATACCATACCTCCAATACCGTGTGCTTTAAGTTTGCACATTAATCTCCTGTGTGGGACCTTGTCAAAAGCCTTTTGAAAATCTAAATATACCATATCCACTGGCTCTCCCCTAACCATTCTACTAGTTACATCTTCAAAAAATTCTATAAGATTCATCAGACATGATTTTCCTTTCACAAATCCATGCTGACTTTGTCCGATGATTTCACCTCTTTCCAAATGTGCTGTTATCACATCTTTGATAACCGACTCTAGCATTTTCCCCACCACCGATGTCAGACTAACCGGTCTATAATTCCCCGGTTTCTCTCTCCCTCCATTTTTTTTGAAAAGTGGGGTTACATTAGCCACCCTCCAATCCTCAGGAACTAATCCAGAATCTAAGGAGTTTTGAAAAATTATCACTGATGCATCCACTATTTCTTGGGCTACTTCCTTAAGCATTCTGGGATGCAGACCATCTGGCCCTGGAGATTTATCTGCCTTTAATCCCTTCAATTTACCTAACACCACTTCCCTACTAACATGTATTTCCCTCAGTTCCTCCATCTCACTAGATCCTCGGTCCCTTACTATTTCCGGAAGATTATTTCTGTCATCTACTGTATATAATTTATTTTACATGAAATGCTGTCCAATTGTTGGATGTTGTAATCAAACACACTGAAAGCTCACCATCATCTATGAAAAAGTCATCTACGTGATCTCATCTACTCTTCCTCTTGTCATGCTATGGCTGTACCATGCTTAGATATTTTAATAACTTTCTGAGCACAGTCACTATAACTACAAAGAAAACAAGAGTAGTTATACTCTTCTCTCTCAGCTTTATATATTGTTTTTGACAGATATCATTATTCCTTCAGCATTACTGAGTCAAAATGCACTGCTGAGGTCCCATTCACAGCAGCCATGACCTCATTGAACAGAGCAGACTCAATGGTTGATTTAAAGGGAAATACAATAAATGAAACCTTTCAATCAGTGCCCAGATCATAGAAGGAGTTTACAGATACCAGCTCTGTCCTCCACA
The DNA here is from genome assembly GCF_048418815.1 of Hemitrygon akajei. Classification (NCBI taxonomy): domain Eukaryota; kingdom Metazoa; phylum Chordata; class Chondrichthyes; order Myliobatiformes; family Dasyatidae; genus Hemitrygon; species Hemitrygon akajei. The sequence goes on from NC_133129.1 coordinate 138,789,477, forward strand.
GACTACCCGAGCTATATTGCCTCCTTGGAGTGAGTTTTACTCTACCATTGTAACTTTGCTGAAAGCTCCATTTACATGTGAAAATGAGGAACATATGGAATGAAAGCAGTCTGAAGAGATTCCTCTCTCACTACAGTTTCTCCAGCGGAAGGACTGTGATTGCAACTTTAAAATCTCGGACCTGTTTATTGCTTATCCTGTCACTACCCATCAGGGTACTGGTGACAGGCAGCTCAAATTGGAATCGCTTGACCAATTCTACCCGCATCTTACTTCTTTTCAATATCTTTAATCAGTCCAGGGGAACTATCAACCTAATGTTATGCAGGAAACTTTAAAGACAAGTGAAAACTGTTTTTTCTTGTAACATTTAATAGCAAAGCTCAACATTATATATGACAAAACTGTGGAGATGTAAGTATATTTTGATAATCTTCATTCCTAATGCTCTGTTAATTTGTCCTCCCGTGATGGTGTGGGTTTCCTATTGGTGCTCTGGTTTCCTCCCACAGTACAAAGATGTACTGGTTGGTAGGTTAATTATTAGACTAGGGTTAAATCCGGGGGTTGCTAGGCAGCGTAGCTTGAAGGGCTGGAAGGGCCTATTCTGTGCAGAATCACAATAGATAGATAGATAGATATATAGATAAATAGTTTCAGTAGAATAAACTTGGCAGTAAAATCTATTGATGAGAGGAGCAGATTGACATGTGGAATGGAATGTACTGTGTATTACAGTGGATGAGTATGCTTAGGTTTTAACAATGGGTATTGTATGCTGAGATGAAATGCCATCTTTGATGAAGACCTAGCAATGAGGCAAGTGCTGAAGATGGACAAGTAATAGAGTAGCTTTTCCTCTCTTGAAATGTTGCACATAAATATTTGATTCCTACCCAATATAAAAAAAAACACTAGGCTTTCTTCAGAGACTTTTGCAACTCATGAATTCATATTGGTTATCTTTAGATTTATGTATGTAACCCACGTTATACGATGGTGGTGTCTTAGAAAATGGTCCATCACGATTTTTTTGTAATGTGAAGCAGCATCGTTTGTGCAAGTATCAAGGCACATGAGTTGAAAATAAATCATGTTTATATTCTTTTTTTCACACATGGTTTTGGGTAATGATTTCTCAATTCTGTAATTCAAATGACCATAATGCAGGGGTCACCTGTACCTTTTACTTGATATATTGTGTAGAAATATCTTGTAATTGTAGGGTTTCTCTGTAATCTTAACAGCTAAGGCTAATGTATTGGCTTCTCTGTAATGTTAACTGATGAGGTAATAGTTCCTCTGTAGCAGTAATGTTTGGGTTATAACTAGAGATAATGGGTGACTATCCAATCAGGGAAATGTTATTCTTTGTTGTGTATCTGAGAGCTGTTGGTTTTGTGGGCTTTAGCCAGAAGGTGCGAGGGGAATGAAGGGAGGAGGTGTGACTTGAGCGAGTCAGTGGGCCGACCGACCGGAGGTCCGAAGGAGGAGATCAATGGTGGAAGAAGAACTGCTGGACTGTGTGAGCTCCAAATTTGTGTACTCACCATATGGTCAAAGTAAGAGTTATAAAGCTTGATCGTTTAATCGCATATTGTGATGGTTTGTTATTTTGGGGTGCTGATTTGTAACAGGGTCACATCACGCAGCATCCACCCAAACAAGATTTCTTAAGTTTGGCCGGGTGGGGGTGGGGGGTTATCTCCCCCTAGATTAAGCCGCTAGGAGAAGCGAATGTTAGATAATTATGAAAGGTTTAGAATTATGAACAGTGAGGATGGATTTATGCAGACTGTTTACATTCATGGAGGAGTATAGGACAAGCTGCCTCAGACAGATGACAAATATAATATAATATAACCTGAAGACGAGGAGAAACTTCTTTTCTGAGCTAAGGAGTGATGGTATTCTTTTGCAGGATTATTGGTGAGGCAGAAACAAAATTAAATTGAAGAGATTAATAAAGGAAATTAAGATAAAGGAACAGGGCACATAAACATGCTTAGTATTATTAGCTTGCATGGTGGATAAACACTGACACCGAATGACTGAAATAAATAGCTTGTGTTTTAGTTCCTTTGCATATATCTGGGTACAGGTTTTGTAAGATTTATGTTTGTGCCATACCTAATCTATTCATGCCTCAAGACAATTGCACTGATAAAAACCATAACGGTGGCTATTTTGGGAAGTAGAACGTTTAACAATGAGACAGAAGAGTTATTTTTCTCTGAGATTGGAGTAAGACACAATGTCATTTGTGAGTCCTTGTTGAAGTTGACGAAGCAATGGTCAGTGGAATGATAAGCTTAATTATTACAATGTCTGCAGCTTCTTCAGTACAGACAATACTGAATTTATGCTAGCAAAGACTGAGAACAGGGAACAAATCATGAGACTAAATTGTAAAAGATTTTTATTTTCCCTACGTCTGTATTTTGGAAAAGAAGTCTTAAAGGTCCATAATGGCCACAGTTTACCCTTTCTCTCCTATTTCAGACTGAAAGTACAAATGTTAAGTAATTATAAGCAGGTGTTAAATTTGATCATTATAATTTCTTTAAAACATGCATTGCTTTTCGATGTATTGTTACATATAAATACATTTATTTGTTGGTTACATGCCAGATTATCTGAACTCACTGTTTTAAGAGCAAGTAGAATTTAGCTAGAATATGAAATATGAGTTTAGAGGGAAAATGTGTTCAAAGGATAACATATGAGACACAGTAAAAAAAGAAACTAGATCTTCTACCTGCTGGGGAATGGGGAATGAGATTCATTCCATCCAATATCTCAAGCACTAACATCACCATTTCTGTAGTCAGCCTCATTAATTTTTCCTGCTCTGCCTCCAGGAAATAGCAGCAATCTGATTGTCAGCTTACCTATAATGTGGGCTAGAAAGAGTATACTGCATTTCAAGGCCTTGGCAGAGTGTAAGGTGGGGATTGCAATATCATTGCCTTTATCTAAACAAAGCACAAAGAAGATGCACAATATAACGACAGGACTGCAGAGAGAATTGAAAAATGAGGCAGCACTTTTCCAGTGAAGCAAAGGAGGGAAATGTTGTGGGCACAGGACCTGCTGTTATTTCCTTTATGATATCATGACATTTAAATAAATCTGAAGAAAGACTGCTAGTGGTTTAGAAAATGCAGTGCCAACTGCGTCTATAAATCCTCGATGTAAAAAAATACAAATATGGCGCTTATTGCATTCGAGAGTCACTTGTTTTGGAATTGCAGCACTTGAAAAATATACAGCTATCCTGATTATTAGTTGCGAAGTTCACAAACAAATAATTATCACATTCATTATATGTCTGCACTCTCCAGATACAATCTCTGGAACGTATGAGATGTCATTTGGTCCTATGCCCAGTGAAAGGCAGTTGTGTGACAGTCGAAACTGCAAACAGCAAATTTAAGTCAACATTAATAATCAGCTTGCTTCAGTTTACAAAGTAGACAGCATTTTGTTTCAGTGCAATGATCCGTACACCGTGCAAACCAGGATCCACGAAAAGATAATCTGTGGAGGAACTCACCGGATAAAACAGCATCTGTGGGGGAACTTAAGTTAACAATGTTTTGAGTCAAAACCCTGCATGAGGACTAGGAGTGGAAAGTATAAAGAGGAGAGTGCAAGCGGTAAGTCAGGAGCTAGTGGCTGATTGGCAGACTGGAGAGGACTGGAGGATGGTGGGCAGATCAAGCCAGGTAGGAGAAAAGAGTAGATTTGGGAGAGAGAGTGGCAGATGTACCATAAATGCAGACAAGCAAAGTAAGGCAGATGGGTTGCGGGGGGTGGGGGGGGGGGAAGAAGAGAGTAAAGTTTGAGACAGCTGGGAGGGTGATAAGTAAGAACACAAAATTTACCATGCTGAAATTGAGGAAGTAAGGAAGGTGATAATATCAAATCATTAGAGCAAATGGAACTAGAACCTGATGGGGGAGAGGAAGAAGTTGGTTGGTATGAAGTGTGGCTGACTGGTAGATGAACGAGGAGGGGAATGAAAATTGATTATGGGGTGAGGAGGATATATGTATGGGAAAGGGTACAAAAGTGGATGAACCGCAGGAAGGATCAGTCAATGGGGGGAAGGCAGGAAAGATGTGGGGAACATTGGGAAGACTGGGATGGCTGGTTTGAGCCAAAGTGGTAGCTACAATGGTCTTGACATTTCAACATTACCAGTGTCAGATCACATAAGCCACCAGCTTAGCCTGCCTTCCAATGACCTTTGCTGATGTGCAGAAAATCAGATAGCACACTAGATAGGCTTCTGGTGAAAGTAATGGTCATGAAGTTCATCTTGACTGACTCCCTCTATTGTACTACTCTCTTAGGGACAAAGGCAGACTTTTATTGTACTTCCCTCTTTCTTAAATGTGGCTGTGAAAGCTGATGGCTTTCTGTGGGACAGCATAAGTGGCCTTAATCAGTCCAAAACACACTGCTCGCCTCTGTCTCCTCAGGGTTGATTTCTTTAGGAAAGATTTTCTCATCTATTTTTTCTCCCTCCTTCAGCCATTAATTAAACAGCCACCAACTCAACAGAAGTAATTATCAATCACAGCACATGGCTTGCAGTGGGACCCAGCCCAGTCTGAAATCTCAAAGATTCTTCTATCTGATGGCAGAGGGACCTTAGGTAGTTGAAAATCTGTTCCAGCTAGGTATGGATTAATTGACAAAGATCAGCAATCTCACTCAAAAAACCTCCCACAGAAATGAAAAAAAAAAGAAACTCACAAGGGCTGTAGGAATATCTCTTTCGAGACTAGGATAAACGAAACCTGTCTTTGCAATGTTAAGGTTTAGTTTATATCTAATCTGTTTTGCAGCTGACCTAGCTGCACTTGTTGCTGACACAATAAAAATAACAGAGAGACTCTCACCTACTCCCAACACTGCTTAAACCCATCATGACAGTAATGAAAACTACTACATGATAGAATTCCATGATATATTTAATATTTTAAAATATATTTATAAGTTGCATAAAATTGTTGATTTATATTACATATACTAACATAGAAGAAGTAAACAGCCTTACAGGCCAGTTTAAACATATTTTAGTGCAAACTTTACATTACAGGTCCTTCGTTTTCTCCCCATGATCAATTAGACGTGCTCAGTCATACACTTTTATGTAGCATCTGCACAAGAGTCAAAGAATTGCAGTGACAAGGCTTTTCAGAGATCATTATGTAGGTATATCATTTACACATTAGTCTCAGTCTTGTGCTTTAAAGGAGTTTGATATAATGATTTATTCAGACAATGAATACTTTAATTGGACAGGCAGAGAATTCCATTTTAATAACGGAACTTAAAAATAAAATTGGAAGAAGTCTTACTACAGTGTTACTTTCAGTGATTTAAATCATGAAATCAAATAAAATGGTGATATACATGTAAAAAGGAAACAAATACATTTAGTCATCCTTGACATTAAATTTAAAACTGATTATCTTTAGATCAGCAAGCAAAAATGATTGATCAGGTATTAAATATCAGAATGAGTTTTCAACTGAAGGCCCTGCTGAAGTCATTCTAAAATGAATGTAATAATTTTCACACACTGAAATTTCAGACGCTTGTCATCAGTGGCCACAACCAGAGAAATCCAAGTATATAATTAGAAAGCCTGCCATATATTACCAAATATAATGATGATTAACCACTCCTCTTCCATATGATTCATCAGCTAGTACTCAGGACTTGATAAAAATAGTTTTGACTGTCAATCAACAATTAATAATCATAATAAGCCCTGAAATATTTGACTGTAAAAGAGGGACAAACATATATAACATTTTAAACTGATTTCATTTTACTGTGGTTCTTCCTTCAGTTTCTGCACATGTTAATTTCAACCTTGAGAATTTAATTATATGTGAAGTTCATGTTTTATGAAGCAAAAAAGCTAAAAAGAAGGAAAACATTTTGCTATTGCTCTTCTAGAAACTTATTTAGCAGAAGTATCTTGGAATGTTTCATGTCACAGTAATCTTATTATTGAATAGTCCCAGTCACAGTTTTACAGAGATATTTGGTAAGTATTTGACGCTAGCAAAAAGTATTGAAATGCTTCTGTTTTCAATGAAGCATATATTGGTCCCTGCTGTTCTTCAAATAGTGTCACAATATCTTCAACATTACCTTAGTTCCTTTGGTAATAAAAGTTAGTGAACTAATGCAGAGAATCTCTGAGGTGCCATTTAATGTCAGAGGCAAACTGACCATAGGGCAAAAGGGTTTATCATTTGAACTATTCACCAAATAATAGCTCTGCGTAATTCCATGTTGCTAAATTAATAGTGAGGTTAATAGCATACTTTTATGCTCAACTTTTATTTGCATCTAAAGTATGAAGAAGATGTGAAGTTAAACAAAAAGTGCTGAAGCTGATTTTACACATTTATAAATGCTTTGAATTGTGCATTCATCATCGTTCCATTAATCAAACTCATCACCGGAAATTGTTTGTTCACTGCTGGTGAATGTGCTTTTGATGATGAGTTAATCAACTCTAAGCAGCATCTTACTTACAGCCTGTTATGCTGCTGACATTTAGGGCAGAAATGAAGGTATTCCACCTCTGTCTGTCCTTGGCCATCTTCTCTATAATGCCCCAGGTGTGGTTCAGGGTCCTCATTTCAGCCTCTACTGTACAATGCCAAGTTGTCTTTGGTCTCCCCTGTTTACTCTGCCCTTCAAAAGCTGAATGGAGTGCTGTCGCAATGATGGAACTGACCTCTCTTCTCATCACATTGCCAATCCATCTCCAATGTTTTTTTATGATGATTGTGGCCATGTTGTCTTGATGACACTGGAGGAGTAGGGTGCAGCAGGAGATCTTTCTTGGTCAGAAAATAATGAAGATCTTCTAGAGACTTGTGATGTGGAAAGACGAATGCACTGAGAAATAATTATTGCAACTGTGAAGCTTTATTACTTCAATTGTTAATTGATACTGGAAAGTTTCAAAATGATCAGATTTTAAATGGAAACATATCTTCTGTTTATTCTGTATTCATGATGTTTTTTTCTCCATTTTATTGCATTCCTTCTTTCATTTTCTTCATTTCTCCTTCCAGTCATGATTGTCATTAAATTCACCCTCTTTTACTAATGCTTATTTCTCAGTCTTTGCAATGATAATTCCAAAGCCTTTCATTCTAACTGCTTAAAGAGCTATGCACTTATGTGTCCTGCTTACCAATGTTCCAAATGTTTAGTTTCCCTTACAGTTCACTTTAGCATTATGGTGAAAAATACCATCATGTCCACGTGGGCAAGGGGAAGTAAGATTAGTTGCTATATAATTCATTCAGTTTCAAACACACAATCATCAATGCATCTCTGCCTTCTGAAAGCAATGGAACAAATATTTCATGATATTATATTAGAAAATTGGCTTATTATTGCCATATGCACTGAAGGGCAGTGGAAAAAGTCATAGATACCACCCATACATATTGATTCATTACAACACTAAGGTAGTACAAGGTAAAACAGCAGTGCAGAATAAAGTGCATTGAACTAATGTTATGATTTACTTTGTATTAATTTATATCTACTCAGAAAGAAATGTTCTTTTTTTGCCTACTGTAATGACTGTTAGATATTCTATTCCCTAATATGATATCTTTCATTTTGATGAGCACAGAATTCACTGAGGAAAAGTCGCTGAACTCTGGATGTTAAATTCATTTCATAGATTTCATACTCTTATGATGCACGCTTAATCAAATTAGGTTAAAATGTCCATTATGTGTTTAGTGCAAAAAGGCTTACATTTCTGCTTCAGCTGTTTAGAAGTTTGTATTATGACTAGAAATGCATTTTTCCCTTTTGGATTGGAGGATATAACCTTTTGACAAAATTGACCCTGAGGTCAATTCATAATTTTTTACTGAAGGAGAGGGAAATATGCACATCTTCTTTGGCCACCCCATCGTGTGCAATTAGACCCAGAGAATTATTGATGTAGTGGTTTCTGACCAAGAAAGATCATTTGAAATCTATTAGCAAAATTACATTAAATAGGTCAAAGATATGACTCAGGAATCTAAAGACCCAAAGCAATCTGGCCACATTAAAACAGTCAGATCACTTCATTAGAAGTGCAGCCTGACAGATGTTGCAATTGCAAATATTTATCACTATGCATCCAAAAGAATATTCTGATGCATTATATATTTTGTTGTTCCTTAGTTGGTTTGTCTGCTTAACTTGTAAGAGAGAAGAGCATCACTGCACTATTGAGTGAAAATATGATTTCTTCAGGATGTAAAAGTTACTTTAGTGTTTGCATTTCTCTTCAGCTCTTTGATTTTAGTCCATTAGCTTGTGCCACAGTTGGGCCAAATGAAAGAATCAGCATCCTCAAAAAAAGGATTGTATTGGTGGGCAGGGGAGAGGAACAAATAAAGATTACAAATATATACTGTAAGGGTCAGCAGATGCTGGAATCTGGAATGATAAAAAAAAATCAAGATAGTGGAGAAACTCAGCGGGTCAAGCAGTATCTGTGAAAACAAAGGTGTAAACTGAAGTTTTGGGATGGGAGTCTGCATCAAGACTGAGGTAAGAAGAAACACTGCTGGTATTTAGCAGTACAAGATGGATGAGGTAGAGGCTGGTAGGTGATAGGTGGAGCCAGATGGGAAGGGAACAATGGATAGACACAAAATTTATAGCCGTGCAAGGATAATGATGTGCTGGAATAAATCTATCTGTGTGTTATTGTACTAGGATTAGTTTAGGCACCAAATTGTTTAGCAGACTTGAGGCTTTGACTGTTCAACTGAAGCACGAAGCATTCTATTAGTTTCTCTGTTGTACTTTAGACATTTTAGTTTTCATTTTCATGACAAAAAAGGGTGGTTCGCTTGGAAGTGGAATGTTTTTTTAAAATATAACACGGGATAATGTTTTAAAATCCCAGCACACTCACTGATTTTGCCAAAGCTGGGACAATGAGTGGGCAGTCAACTCCTCCATGCTTATGAGATAACAGTTAATTATATTAAAGACCATAGTTATATTGGTTCAAAATAAGCTGCTCTGGAGTCCTAACTGGGAATAATGAGGCTCCACGAGCTTCAGGAAACGTGATGAAAGGATAAATCATTGAGAAGGTGAAATCAGATACTGTCCTTTACTGGTCCCTGCAATTCTTTTAAAGCAGAGACTGTCTGTGATGGACTTGAAGTACCTGCTCCTGTTGCTTGCTCCAAAAGTTCTGGCAAGCAAACGGAAGTCAATCCACGTTGAGATTTAGCAGAGAAACCTAAAACAGCGTTAATACCCTGAAACTCTGTCTTCCCATCCATGTAATACAATGCAGAATCAGAAACAAGAAATTAACCGGGCTAGAAATCTGATCTAGCCTGGTTATTTGGAGAGTATAATTTCCATTCCTCCAGCACAATGGTGTGCTTCACCACTGCAAATCATCCACTGAACATTATGTTATCACTATCATCAGCCATCCTGCAATCCTACTATATGAGAGCTGATTTAGTAACAACCATTATTAATGCATCATATGTTAGCACGGAAGTGCTGGCAGCAATTAGGAAGAAAAGTGGTAGATTATCTAGTATGGTAAAAAGGCTTCAATTTAGGACAAAGGAAGTCATGCTGCAATTACATAAAGCATATCGGCTGGATGAGAGGTAGTTTTTTATTGTCTCCTTACTGAAGGAAAAATATGCTTAGAAGAATCAGACTCAGTATCAGAATCAGGTTTATTATCACCTTCATGTGACGTGAAATTTGTTAACTGAGCAGCAGCAGTTCAATGCAATACATGATCTAGCAGAGAGGAAAAAAAATAAACAAGTAAATCAATTATAGTATGTGTATATTGAGTAGATTTTTTAAAATGTGCAAAAACTGAAATACTGTATATTAAAAAAAAAGTGAGTTAGTGTCCAAAGATTCAATGTCCATTTAGGAATCGATGGAAGATGGGAAAAAGCTGTTCCTGAATTGCTGAGTGTGTGCCTTCAGGTTTCTGTACCTCCTACCTGATGGTAACAGCGAGAAAAGGGCATGCGAGAAAAGGTGGTGGAGATCCTTAATAATGGATGCTGCCTTTCTGAGACTCCGCTCCCTGAAGATGTCCTGGGTACTTTGTAAGCTAGTACTCAAGATGGAGCTGACTAGATTTACAACCTTCTGCAGCTTCTTTCGATCCTGTGCAGTAGCCCCACCATACCAGACAGTAATGTAGCCTGTCAGAATGCTCTCCACGATACAATTATAGAAGTTTTTGAGTGTATTTGTTGACATGCCAAATCTCTTCAAACTCCTAATAAAGTATAGCTGCTGTCTTGGCTTCTTTATAACTACATGAATATGTCGGGACCAGGTTAGATCCTCAGAGATCTTGACACCCAGGAACTTGAAACTGCTCACTCTCTCCACTTCTGATCCCTCATTGAGGATTGGTATGTGTTCCTTTGTCTTACCCTTCCTGAAGTCCACAATCAGCTTTTTCATCAAGATGGTGTCTGTGCACAATGCTCCTTTGGTTGACATCTTCTGGATAGAACATGGAAACATCTTTTTCACTTGTTTTATGTCTTTTACGTTTGTTTCTCATCTTGGATGTGATTCTGGAACTGTTGGAGAATGTACTTTGCTGTTTGGTGGTTATTTGTATGTTTCAGCACTCTGCAGTCTCTGAGGTTCCAGGAAGCAGAGGCACTATGAATGAACCTTGTGGTGCGGGAGCTGATGTTTGGCTCCATTTCACCGATAAAAGCTTCCATTGTTTGCCGATTATAGCAACCAGGATGACTGAAACATCAAAACAAGTGCAGAATGTGAGCATCACCTGCCTACCTTTTGATCCCTCTTCTATGCTTCCAGAGAGGGAAGAGCCTGCCGCTGCAGAGTGTTACCCGGGTTCTTTTCTGCATTTTGGTTGTGGACTTGGACTGTAACATCTTAATTTTGGCCTTATGGTTTTTAAATGCTGTGTTTTTTCACCCGATCTTCTTGGGGATTTGTTTTTGTGCAGAGAGGCGGATTTGGGGGCCAAAATGCATGATCTGTTTTGTTCTTTTTTTATATGGGAGGAGGGATTTGGGGTCAATGTGCCTCATATATTTTGTTCATTTTTTTTGTGTGAGAGGAGGGATTTGGGGGCCGATGTGCCTGATTAATCTTGCTCAATTTTTGTGTGGGAGGAGGGTTTTCAAAGGTTTCAAAGGTACAGTTAATGTCCGAGGAATGTGTACAATATATATCCTGAAATTCTTTTTCTTTGCAGCCATCCACGAAAACAGAGGAGTGCCCCAAAGAATGAATGGCAGTTAAATGTTAGAACCCAAGTCCTCCCCCCAGCTCCCCCCCACGTGTAAGCAGCAGCAAAACAATGATCCCCCCTCCCCCACCAGCAATAAAAGGCATCGGCACCCCCCCCCCACTGCGCACACAAGCGTACAGCAAAACATCAATTAAGACACAGACTTACAGTACCCCAAAGGCTACTTGTTCACCCAGTAATTTGACATACCACAGGCTCTCTCTCTCCCTAATAAGGGAAAAAGAGGTGTATCTGGTCCACAGCACGAGGGGAGACATAACGAACAACTCACTGATTTACAATGTTAAAAGTCTGTTGTGTCGTTTTTTTCCATGCTCTCTGCCCAAAGAACTCAGGTCTCTGGGCACACCACTAGCAGCCAGCTTGCTGCTTTCAATCTTCCATCTCCCACAACACACTGATTTCCTGCAGAGGCATTGACCTCAAGTCCACCTGCCTCCAGAGCCACAAAATGCCAGAACCCCGAAGGTGTGCTAGTCTTCTTAGCCCTGCCCTTGGTATGTCAAATAGCAGCCAGTCATGAGACCCTGAGAGCGGGTCCCATTCCCGCAAAAAATGAAGTCAGTGTGTAATTCCAGGTCAGGGTCTTCAAAACACCCTTGAAAGGGAAAAATTGAGATATTAATGAATAGAAATAGAGCTGTTTCCGAAGATGCAAGCAAAGGAGTTTACTTTGGGCACCATCATCTCCGAAGCTCCACTCCTAATCAAGCTTTGGCGTCGATGTGCCTGATACATTTTTGCTGAGTTTTTGTGTGGGAGGAGGGATTTGGGGGTTGATGACTGTGCTGCTTTTCTTTTCTTTCTTGGTTTCGTGGCTACCCAGAGAATTGAAGAATTTCAGAGCTGTATACTTTGATAATAAAAATAAACCTTTGAACCTTTGATTCAAAATAAAGTTCAAAATAAATTCATTATCAAAGTACATATGTTAACATATACTACCTTGAGATTAATTTTCTTGCAGTCATTTAAGCAAAAAGAAATACAATGGAATTTTATGAAAAATTATACATAAACTGGCAAAAATTAACAATCACCAAAGTGCAAAAGAACGCAAACTGTGCAAATAAATATAAAACTAGGAAGGTGAGATGTAAAGAGTTCTTATGACTGCAGATCATTGAATCAGTTCAGAGTGCTGGTGAATGAAAATATCCACACTGGTTCAGGAGCTTGATAGTTGTAGGATAATAGCTGTTCCTGCACCAGGTAGTATAGGATAAGGCTTCTATATCTCCTGCCCAATGGCAATAGCAAGAAGAGGACGTGGCCTAGAAGCTGGGGTTCCTTTGCGATGAATCTTGTGGCAGCACTCTATGTAAATGTTCTCAATGATGGAGAGGGTTTCACCTGTGACTGGGCTGTATCTATCACTTCCTGAATGCTTTTCCATTCTTGGGCATTGATGTTTACACATCAGACCACGACGCAGCCAGTTAGAGACATCTCCACTCAGCTTCTTTAGAAGTTTGTTGAAGTGTTTGGTGACACTTTGAATCTACACGAACTTTAGAGAAAGTAGAGGGACTGCCATGCCTTCTTTTGGATGACGCTTATGTGCTGGTGTCAGAACAGATCCGCAGATATGTTGACACCTAGGAATTTAAAGCTACCGACCCTCTCCATCTCTGTTTGCCTAATGACGACTGGCACATAGACCTCTGTCTTCTTCCTTCTGTAGCAGATAATCAGCTCTGGTTTTGTTGACATTGAGTGAAATGTTATGGCACCTCTTAACTAGAATTTTAATCTCCCTCCTATATGCCGATTTGTCATCACCTAAGATTAAACCAACAATAGTGGTGTCTCCAGCAAACTTATATAACACATTGGAGCTTTACTTAGGCATACAATAATAAGTATAAAGCAAGTGAAGCAGTAGGCTACACACAGAGCCCCGTGCTGCACCTGCACTGACTGTTAATGGGGAGAAAATGCTGTCAATCCATATTAACTGGAGTCTGCCATTGAGGAATTCAAGGATCCAGTTACACAGAGTAAAAGGCATTGAGCCAATCTGAGAGTGAAACCTTGTTTTTGTTGCATTTTGTGTTTGTTCCCATTGGTGTTGCTTGGCTTTACTTTGCAGGAGGTGATGGCACTGAAGCCCTGCCATGGTTGGCGAGCATCGCGCTGTGATTCAAGTTTGGTTCAGAACTGCCACTTTCCATGTTGAGATGGCATTCCAGAGGTCATACATGGACCTTTTATACTCTCTTTAGTCACTAGATTGCTGATTAAGAGGCTGAGTAGATTGAGCTTGTTTTTCTTTTATTTTCTGATTAATATGTCATCTGACAGAGATGTAAAATTCTTGAAAAATAGATTAGATGCAGAGAGACTGTTTCCTCTGGATGGAAGTTAATGCAACAGTCTAAGATATGAAGTGCATTATTTCTTCACTTGGATAATGCAAACCCTTGGACACCTTTACCTCAGCAAGCAGGAGATGCTCAGTATTAACTGATATAAAATTGAGAACTATATATTTTAGGAAATAAGCTTATGTGGTAAATTGATTTTGAAGATCATCAGTGATTGGAGTGTATGCTGAAAGAGCCTTGACAGGCAAAAATGCATACCTCTGCTTCTAGTTCTTATCCCTAATCTTTGACAGGAATTCTTACTTTTATTTGATTTCTGAATTTCACACTTTACTTCAGTTTGAGTCATTCCACAGAACTTGTGAACTCTCACACATCTACATCTCTGTTTTAAGAAGTCATCAGATATTGCTGCTTTAAGAAATATACATATTCTCTTGTTACAGCTATTTTGTGCTGAATCAATTGAAAATGATGCAATGGATCAGGTAGGGATGTATTGATGAATCACAATGAGTAACTGGAATATCATTTCATCAAATTAGGATTAGCACTAGTAGGTGGCATGAAGTGGAGGTTGAAATCCTCTACTTGCTTTCTAAATCAATTACAATTCTGTGAAGGCTCTCTCCGGTGGAAGTTCCTAACAAAATTGTTTTCAAGTGCTAGCTGAAGGAACTTTTATGAATGCACATAGTATGAGAACACAAAGCAGCAGGGGTCATTCTGCCTCAGTAGGTTTCTATTGGAGCTTCAATAGCCACAAGACATTAACTTTGCTCTCTACTTTCGAGAGCTGACTGCAAGCTATCATGTCAGACTTTAGTGTCTTTTCCTGACATATATGATTGATCTCTAATGGTCTGTGAAAATCTAAAGGTGGTGGGATTTAATGAATTTTAATGTACACTCATAAATCTCTAGGTGAAATATGTTCTCTGCATTCAAACATTTGGATTACAGGATGCAACATATTCAGTTAAATAATTAATCAAAAAGTGTGGTAAGGGAGCTAAGTAAGACTCTGATACGATAGCGCTTTCACATGAATTCCAAATGTCTGATGATTGTCATCTATGGCAACCATCTCAAAGGCCATTATGAAGTTTGTTTGTCCCAAATCAGTTTCTGCCAGGTGAAGCTCATGTCACAAAGCTACATTTATGGTCTCCAAAATGACAATCACACTCAGTTCATAGAATAATGTGAGAACTGAATACTTTCGTTAGAACTGAAGTTTACCATTGAGCTAGAATAAGGAAGGATTTTCTTTGCATCTAGCTGGAAGAGCTGAGGCTTAAAACATCATGAATCAATTCAGTGCAATTCAGTTCTAGTCAGATGGTGATTCCTGGTGCCTAATGGCAAATCCTTTGCTTGCATCTTCGGAAAAAGCTCTACTTCTATTCTCTATGAAGAACTTATTCTGAAGACATGGTGGCATCTGTATTTATCTGGCCTGTTTCCATAGATCTTCAACCACTTTCTTTCCAGTGAATCCAATTTTAAGTACTGATTTCTGCCTTGTGCACCAAGAGAACTGAAAATCCCATGATGTATTGAAGCTTTCTTAATTCTCTGTACTGAATGTTGCACTTATCTCTGCTCTTTCTAGGTCTTAAACTCTTAGAGGAGTTTTGCTTCTACTGGTAATGATTCTGATCTTCATCATTTTATACATATCATTGTCCTATAATCTCATGCAAGGAAAAAGCATATCATATCTTTGTTATGACCTCATTGAAAAATCAGTGCCATTTCTGTACTGGAGAGATCAATACTCTGCATAGAATCATCGTGATGCACATCAGAACAACAGGCCCTTTAGCTAACCATGTCCATGTAGACCTTTTTGCCCATCTGCACTAATCCCGCTCAATGCTGTTATTGAGGCTTCACAGAGGCTTGTCAGTACCTCAGGGCTTTAACTTCCCTGTTTTTTGTGATAAATCAAGAATCTATTGCTGTTAAATAATGGATGAATCAGCCTGAGGTGTTGGCTTTAAAGTCCCTTGAAATTTTGCTCCCACATATCTACTCTTCCGCTATACACTTCCAATCAATTTCTCTCTTTTGATATTTCCTTCAATCAAATATACATCTAACTACTATTTAATTTCACTTATCAACTTAAAGCCCATTCTGCATCATCCAAGTACACATTTCAGCTCCCATTGGTATTTGGAAGAATTTATGATAGTTTCCAGTTTGAACACAAACTAAAACCTTCTGCATCACACCACCATTAGTGACGTACACAGTGAACATTGACCCAAGAATGCCTTGTGAGACACTGGGTCAACATCTACATTCCTTTTTGGATTCCTTCAAATACTTTTAACCCTGTTTGCACTCTTTCCTGATATTCCTCATAACTGTCTTCTAATTACTTGTTTATGTTTTGAAAAGTGCTCTTAAGGTGACCTTGGTACATTGTACTTGGTACATTGTAGGCACTGTAGGCACGGGCTTAACAAGTGAGTGTTGAAGGTGATAATCACATGATTCTTTGCTTTCATAAGGGTTGAGATTCTTGACTGATGCAAAATCCCTTCATCTACTTCAGTGATATCTTGTCCAAATCTCTGTGTACACTTCATTAACTCTGTTTTCCTTCTCATCATTACAGTTACCTCCTCAAAAAAATCCATTGCTTAGCAAGAATTATTATTGTACTTTTTTTTAATGCTCATCTAGATACTAAATGTAAAATTTTCAGAACTACAGATGTTAAGTTAACTGGCTCTCTAATAAGATTAGCTCACTCTCATTTAAAAGAGAGTAGCATATTAACTATTCTTCTCTGCTGTAGAAAATATTCACATTATGCAAGGGCTTGAAATATGAATAATATAACCCATTGTGTTTTGGTGCTTTTTCTTTCATTAGGTTCAAAGATTCCCTTTATCCATCATATTACTGTTCATTTAACTCTCAAATACTTTGGAATTCATTTTCTTTTCAATATCCTGCTGATGCAAAGTACTAAATGAATATCTTAGTATTTTTGGAAATTCTCTACAAATTATCTAACATTGCGTTATTAGTTTTTTTTCAGCTCTTGAGAGCATTTTCTTAAATTAATATTGAGTTAAATTTTCCCTCATCCATGGTTTACCATAATTTCCCTTTATTTGATGGATGTTATGTTGGCATGTTTGCTGTTGTGTGCTGGGGCAGCAGGCTGAGGATGGCAGACACCAACAGAATCAACAAATTCATTCGTAAGGCCAGTGATGCTGTGGGGGTGGAAATGGACTCTCTGACGGTGATGTCTGAAAAGAGGATGCTGTCCAAGTTGCATGCCATCTTGGACAATGTCTCCCATCCACTCCATTATGTACTGGTTAGGCACAGGAGTACATTCAGCCAGAGACTTATTCCACCGAGATGCAACACTGAGCGTCATAGGAAGTCATTCCTACCTGTGGCCATCAAACTTCACTACTCCTCCCTCGGAGTGTCACACACCCTGAGCCAATAGGCTGGTCCTGAACTTATTTCCACTTGGCATAATTTACTTATTATTATTTAATTATTTATGGTTTTATATTGCTATATTTCTACACTATTCTTGGTTGGTGCGACTGTAATGAAACCCAATTTCCCTCGGGATCAATAAAGTATGTCTGTCTGTCTGTTAAAATGTTGGCGAAGCTGAACTTGGAGTATTGCATGCAGTTCTGGTCACCTACCTACAGGAAAGCTTGAAAGAGTGCAGAAAAAAAGTTAAAGGATTGTATCAGGACTTGGGGACCTGAGATACTGGGAAAGGTTGAATAGGTTCAGAGTTTATTCTCTGGAGGCCAGGAGAGTGTGGAGAAATTTTATAGAGGTATACCAAATTATGATGGGTGTAGATAGAGTGAATGCATGCAGACTTTTTCTGCTCTGGTTGAGTGAAAGATTTAGGGTGAACTTCTTGCAGAGGGTGTTGTGAGTGGGGAAATGACTTGGCAGCTGAAATGGTAGATGTAAGTTCAATGGTAACATTTAAGAGAAGCTTGGATAGGTACATGAATGAGAGAGGAATGGAGGGCTAGGTTCAGGTGCAGGTAAATGGACTAGGCAGAAAACCAGGCCGGCATGGCCTAGATAGGCCAATAGACCTGTTTCTGTGCTGTAGTGCTCTATAACTCTATTTTCTATACCTTATAATCAGTTTATTAAAAACAAAGCACCTCAGATCAGGTTGCTTGCTCCTTTTCATCCTCATCTATGACTATTTTTATTAAGTCTGTGACAACTGGTGTATTTGTTCAGATCCTTTCATGAGTCCTTGAACAAACCCAGCCCACCGACTCGAAGGAAATCCATACCCACTGCTCTACCAGCTGCAACCATCTCTTCATTGTCCTTACTTCTTGAAACTTGCTCTTTAGCCTCTGTTCATTTGCAAGCAGGTGAAGGACAGCTAAATGATCAGATTTCTCAAAATGAGGTCTAGGCATGGAGCAGAAGGCATTCCTAATCATAGTATAGCAATGGTTGTGTGTGTTGGGACATCTGGTGCTGCAGGTGATACGCTGATGATAATTGGGCAGAGATTTTTTCAAACAAGCCTGATTGAAGTTCCCAACAATTATTTGAAAGGCATCAGGATAGGCTGATTCTTGTTTACTGATGGAGGCGTTCATAACCTTGAGTGCCTGCATAACACTGAGCTTTGGCGTTCTGTAAACTGTTGTCAAGATCATGGAGGAGGACTCCCTTGGCACTATAAGTAGAATGGTCAGCACTTAATCATTATATATCCCAGCGCGAGGGAACAAGAATGCAACAAAACTGCTACCTCTAAGCACCACAGTGAATTTATCATGAAACACAAACCTGCACCTTTTGCCTTTTCCAAATCAGCAGTCCATGTTGTGTATCCAGAACTCTTGAGTCTTACTAATGTATCCAGTGTCCCAGGCTGAGCCGTGTCTCTGTGAAATAGAGAGATCAGGAATTCCTCATTTCTCTATGATACAGCAATCTCATTCTCCAGTGCCTGTATGTTTGCCAATAAGATACTGGGTAGAGGAAGTTTCATGCCGGGATGTTTCAGTCTGGCTTGGAGTCCTCCCATCCTCTCTACTTTGGTCATGGCATTGTACCTTTGTCAGCTTGAAGCTACTTTACCTGCATGCTTGAGAGCTAAGTCCGCCAAGTCCTTCTGAAGATCATGGAATTGCCAATTCATTATGGTCCAAAAGCACGTTACTTAAAGGGAAATAACAGGCTTCAGACTGCAGTGTGAGTAGTTGTTTAGAAGAAATAGGTTTAGAAGTTTTGCAAGGTGCCTGCAATACGATGCCATGTTTCACCAGCACCATTCAGTTCGGGCTGACTTTTTTAACCTTTTTCTCTCCATAACCCTTAACCCCTTTACCAGTCACCTCTTAGCTATCACTCACTAAGGTCTTGTGAGTTAGAACAGCCAAAAGCTTCATTTGCCAATGATAAAGGTAGATTTTGATAGCATGCAGATCCGTGGTTAAGACAAGCAACAACAGCAACTTCACGTGTAATTGAAGATGACACCAGGAAAGAGGGCATTATAATTTATGTATTTATTCAGGTAACGTGCAACTGAAATTTCAATGTATCTGACAAGATGTAACTGCAGCTGTAGGGTTTTGCAAATAGAATGGCGTGTGGCATTTTATATTTAAGATAAACCGTTACAACTAATTTATTGAACTCCAAAAATTGAACACAAAGCACAGTAGAAGTCCTTTATGTAATTACATCATCACATCAGACAAGCTCCTTAAAGTGAACCCCAATTCAATGCCAGTGGTTGTGGTTCCACCAATTACATTACCCCACACAACCCCCCCAAGAATTCATTATAAGTGGCACTGTGAGCCTGTCCAGAGCTGAGACGAGCCGTCCAGCCCGTGCTGGTGGAATAGCAAGTGACTCTGACTTGTACAGAGGTGTGTTGACATGCTGGTGGTCGTGACATGACGGCAGGGGCATGCTAGCAGAATTCTCCAAATCCAGGTGGGTTTAAACGAAGCTATTAGGTTTACTCCTCTCATCAGTGAATAAGGTCTTTTCTCTGCATTCCAAGATGCGGAATGAGCCAATATAAGGGGGCCTAAGAGGATACTGGTGTGTGACATGGTGAACAAAAACAAATGAGATGGAATGGAGGCCAAGAGGAACCCAAGGGTGCTGTACGCCATGATGGGAGGCAGAAATAGGTGCAAAGGAATTGAACTTACTGATTAGTGTGGAGCAGGTCGACCAGGCGTCGTGGTGTCAGGAATAAAATTACCTGGCATTTGTGATGGCTGCCTGTACACCTACTCAGCCACAGGTGATTGCAGGTCTTCTTTTGGAGCTGCTCTGAGCCCTAGCAGGACTCATGTGAGATGATCATACCAACACTCATCTGTCAGGGAAGCCCTCAGGGCAGCTTTTAAGGAGTGGAGAAACCACTCGTGTGGGTCATTGGACTGCCGTAGTGTGATATTGCCTAATGACAAGGTTCAGAGGACCGACATGCCAAGACTGAGCAATGAGAGCAAGTGAGAGCTCAGACTCTGACAAAAAGCTGAGTTTTCAGCGATTAGTATTTATTGTGTTCAGGCAGGTATTCAAGGAGACTCACCACTCTCACAGTCGTGGAATTTCTGAGCAACGCTACCACCTAGTTGAGTTTGGTTTCATTGACGGTGACTTCTCGCAGCATGAGTTGGGCCTCGGCTTTCATAAACTCAGCGACAGCATTTAGCACCCAAAACTCCGGCAGTTTCAAAGTGACTGCATTGGTTGACATGTTCAAAAGCTCTGGAATTGATCTAGAGCATTGGTGTCACCAATGTCGGTTTTCACAAATAAAATGACATGAGGCATTTTATGTTTAAAAAAACTAAAACAATTCATTTATTGAATTCCAAAAACTGAACACAAAGCGCAGTAAAAGTACCTTATGTAATTACATCATCACGTCAGACCAGCCTCTTAAAGTGAACCCCAACTCACTACCAGTGGCTGTGAATTTTATATGCTTCCACCAATTAACATTACCCTACAGCCTGCAGGCAGATGTCCTGACGAAAGGTCTCGGCCCGAAACGTCGACTGTACTTCTTCCTATAGATGCTGTTTGGTCTGCTGCGTTCCACCAGCATTTTGTGTGTGTTGTTTGAATTTCCAGCATCTGCAGATTTCCTTGTATTTTTGAGTAAGGGTGTTGATTAGCAATCAATATAGCGGCATGCAAATTGATACTGCACAGACTGTTCAGTAATGAGTAAGGACACTTATTTTAGCAAGCTCAGCTAGATATTGTTGACAAAGGCACTGTCAAATCGAAAACACTTGCTGGTGATCTTTTACAGACATTACAGCAATCAATGGAAAGCAGGCACAGCAAACCATTATTATTGGAAACTATTCCAACAGGCCAACTTTAACAGAGAATAGCTGGCTGAGGAAACATTAGATAGACAGGAAGAATGCTTTCAGCTTTAATACTTTAAAGCTGCATATTAATACATTGTGATTAAATGCATTACAATAATTTTTAAAATAGCTACTCTGGCATAACAGGGCACCATGGAAAAATTTGCATCAATGAGATGCAAAGGTAGTTATTTGTAACTCTAGGCAAATTTCACTTGCTCTAAAGAGTCAAGCTGAGAAGGAACCAGATAGTCTTGAAGAAAATAGTGTGCTTATGAGCGCCAAACAGAGAGGGTGGGATGGACTTGCCAAAAATGGTTGCACTGAAGGAATAAGAATGATTTCACACAAAGCCATATTAAATCAAGTGGCAGACAAATCATGTCTATTGCCTTCTTCCAGTACTTAAACATAAGTATTAGCAGAATCAATGATATTCACAAAATGTAGGACTTCTATCCAGAACAGAGTGCCAACAAATATAGTTAGATGAGCCAGGCCAATGACACACTTAGAGGGCTCTACTTAAAACCAAGATCAGCCTCTGAGGTCAATGTTTCCCTCAAAATTTTGCAATGTTAGATTAATAAAATCCTGTATGGAGTAGATCATTGCTTTTGTAACCAGCACAAGTTATATAACCTTGTGCACAGTAGAAAAAAATCTTCTGATTTCAGAGGATTTGCCCTGGAGATTACAAAGTAAAGCACGAAAAGTTTAGTATAGCATGAAGGCTGATGCCAATAGGCTACAACTAGTGAGGGAAAAACTAGAAGCTATCATCAATGTTCTGAAGTCTGGTAAGGTTGCACTTGGGAATACCGCAATTTAATTAGCATTGCTTTCAAACTGCAGAGCATTGCATTACTTGTCGGAAAAGGATGTAAAATGGAGGTGGAGCAAAGAGCAACATGTTGTGAATACACAAGAATACCAGGAATTGAAGCTTATCTTTCCATTATAATACTGCACACATGTTGAAACTGAATGTGATGCATCAGATTGTGGTGTGAATGCACTAATAGGCTACGTGACGGATAATTGGAAAGAGAATGTAATTATATTTGTTTCCTGCACTTAGACAAAAAGGAAATGCAATTATGTACAAATGGAGGGGTACTAGAAATTATATTTGAAATCAGAAAATTATTTTGTTTTTCCTTTGAATTTCTTTACCTTGTAAGAGATCATAAGGCATCCTAGCAGTATTAGGGTCCTAAGTCAGTCATACCCTCTACAGCATCACCACATATTGCGGGTTAACTATATGACCATTGCAGGAGTTCTAAACAAAATGGCGCCGTGGATATTCTGTTGCATAAAATCTCTGTTGTTGGAAATGAAAATATGATCTACATGTTAAGTATGATCAGTAGGAGCACTTCAAAAATTGTGTTTGAAATTGCTGTAAAGGCTCAGTGTTGAATAGTATCAATGAACATACATGGGTTTCTTCGTTATGTGCTGTTTTGTATGACATAGGCGATCATGGTCTTTCCATGACCATGATTGTTCTTGGCAATTTCTTCTACAAAAACGATTTGCTATTGCCTTCTTCTGGGTTGTGTCTTTACAAGATGGGTGACCCGAGGATGACCCAGCTCCTTGCCAATTTTGTTGGCTGAAGTGTCATGGGAGACCAAAACATCGGGACAGCAGGCGGTGTGCACTGCTGTTGGAAGAAGGCCCTGTACTCGTGCGATCATTTTTCTCTCTATTTCTCTCCCTCTCTTATGATGGAGTGTGAGACCCTGTCAGTCCCTGAGTCGGTAGGCTTAGAGGAGCAAGACTGAACATTGTGACATCAGAACTGCAAGCTGCTGGTCTCCTGCTCACGGTGTTGCTCCCTCACTGGTCTGAGACACTGAGATACTGAAGTGCTGGGTTATGAACTGTAGTTTTCGAAGTCTCCAGAGACTCTTCAGGGCTTTTGTTATTGCTCGCTTTCTGGGGGTGGTGGTGCTCTGCTGGTGCAAGTAGGGAACGGGGTTAAAGGGGAGGGCCGATGTTTCTGCTGCAGCTTGTGTGTGGGATGGGGGAGGGGCTTTGGGGTTTTGAAGTACTATCATTCATTCTTTGGGGTTTGTTTCATGGATGTCTCTGCAAAGGGTAAGAATTTCAGGCTGTATACATCCTCTGATTCTATATTGAACCATTTGAACATTTAAACCTCAAGCATTATGAATACTCTTCAGAGATTGCCTGCCTGGTGTCAGTGGTTGCATAACCAAGACTTGTGATATGCACCAGCTGCTCATACAACCATCCATCACCTGCTCCAGCAGCTTCACTTGACCCTGCTCAGGGGGCTAAAAAGGTGCTACTCCTTGCCCAAGGATGACCTCAGGCTAGTGGACAGAAAGAGCGCCTTACACCTCCTTTAATGGAGACATATCTCCACCCCACCACCCACAGAGCTGAACAATGTAGATGAGCAGCTGAACACCATTCTACAATTATCACGCAAACAGCTGTGAACCAAATGGGCTCATAAAATGATAAACCCAAGTACTTCAAGAGGGAACAATGTGGTCAGACTGAATACACAGGAAAAGTCATACTGTCAGCAATTCTTAAGAGCTTACTTTTTTGAGATCTTTGGGAAATGGTCAAAAAATCTTTGTTGGACAAACATAGTAGTCACAAAAAATAACTGCCAGAAGGGGTCACTTAAAACTCCTTTGCAGGCTTTCACATACCTACTAGACCACTCAGAGAATACATGTACTCTTGGTGAAAAAAGACATGTCAGGTTCCTGGAACTGATGGGCAGTCATTTAAAGTGGACTGAAGTGAAACACATGGGCTTATATATCGCTTATGAGCATGCTATGAGTCTTTTTGTGAACTCGCTTCTAAAACACCTGTCAGTTTTGATCTACTCTGTTGACAAACCTTAAGAAATAGATTGGTATCAAACACTCTCTTTTCCCTTCTCACTCTAACTTCCCTTTTTCACTATCAATATTTAACCATCTCTCCTCTGTCTTCTCTGCTTCTGAAAAGTAACATGTTTTCTCTCCAAATCAGTTCTAAAACGTTAACGCTGTCTGTAAGGAGTTTGCACATTCTACGCATTACCACATGGGCTTCCGCTAGATTCTCTGTTTCCTCAAAGATATATAGATTAGTCAGTTTATTGGTTTCATAGGCACAATTGTGTGGTACAGCTCGTTGTGATTGAATCCCCTGTTACCACGCTGTATCTCTAAATAAATAAATGAAATTGAGTCAGGATAAAAACTATTTACATATGATGTGTAAAAGAACAAAGTGCTGGTAGTAAACCATTTGATCATGCAGCAGTGTTCTAATTAGATGCAGTGCAGACTTCTTCAAATCCCTGCAGGTCTCCTAAAGAAGCAAAACCATCCTTGAAGGCAAATCCACAACCAAACTGTGCAAAAGATTATTCACAGCAAGACCTGTGAACAGAACCTGAAGACTCCTAAAACCAGTTAGTAGACTAAATTTATTGTATTGCACATGTAAACATGGAAAGCGTTAGTCTCCCTGCATCTGTGTGTTTGTGCATGGTCATATGGCAGTCTATTGGATAGAAGATCAATATAGTGTGCCTGTTTTGCAAAAACTAGAGCAGTTTCGTAAACATGCAGGCTGCCAGCTAATGCTTTCAATATATGAATAGTTAGTCCACGATCTTTTAAATAAACCTCGACCACTACCTCCTTTGGAAGTGTACTAGTGGTGTCTCAAAAGCCTCAAAACTTCTGAACACATTATACCCAAGAAGATTCTTAGCAGCAAATGGTTTAAGCTGAACACATGTAGCATGACCAGAAAAAATGATCTAGCAAGTTGGACATTGGGTTGCTTTTCTGGTCCATGGAGTTTATGGAAGTTTCTATAATTGTGCAAATGTTTCAATATTGTTGGCTTGAAGACTTTTTGATGCAGTCAACTACGTGTTTGCTGAGGAGGGTTTATTGTTCATTTGTTTATATAATTCATGAGGAGGCTTCATGAAGTTCTTAGCTTGCCACTTAAGAGTTATGGTACTGGAAGTAATGCAATCCCTTGCACAATGACGAATATACTTGATACAAGCAGAACCCACATTCAGCTCAGTAATGTGGTTTCTTGAGCAATGGGGAATCAGTAATATAGAAGTTGAGGAAGATAGGGCATGGAAACCTAAATTATAAATATTACCTATAAAGGAGAGCCAAGAAAAAAATGGCAGTAACTGAAAGGTGAATTCAGAGAAGTGGACAGGAGATGTAAGAATGAGAGACAACGTGGGAGCCAAAATATGAGTGAGATATACTCCTAGAAAGATCAGTCATTAATTAAAGTAAGAGGAACAGATCTTTGAACAATGGCTACCTCTAATGTTCTGGAAAACTTCTGGAGGAGCACTAAACTGCATTTTGAATTATGTTGATGATTAACTGAAAGACAAGAACATCTGCAGATGTTGGAAATCCAAGCAACGCACACAAAATGCCAGAGGAACTCAGCAGGTCAGGCAGCATCTATGGCACAGAGTATAGTCAAAGCTTCAGCCAAGACCCTTCAGCAGGACTGGAAAAGAAGATGAGAAGTCAGAACAAGAAGGTGAGAGGAAGGGAGGAAGAAGTACAAGGTGGTAGGTGATAGGTGGAACTGGAAGGGGGGAGGGGTGAAGTAAAGAGCTGGGAAGCTGATAGGTGAAAGAGATACAGGGTTGGAGAAGGGGGTATCTGATAGGAGAGAATAGAAGACCATGGTAAAAGGGAAGCGGAGGAGGACCAGAGGGAGGTGATGGGCAGGTAAGGAGATAGTGTTGATGAGTAACTGATACCAATAGTCCATTATTGTGAGTGTGAATATAACAAATAAATGGGTATTTAAAGAAAATATGCATGAAGATAGGATGAAAGTTAAACAATGAGAGGGAAGGACTATGAGGGAATGAATTAGAGAACCATCAGGATAAGAGACAGAGAGAAAAAGATGGAGAGAGAAGGAAAGAGATGGGGAAAGAGAGAGAGAGCCACACAGTAAAACAAAGACAGAAAGAGACAGACAGAGAGAGAGACAGAGAGAGAGGGAGACAGAGAGAGAGGGAGAGAGAGAGAGAGAGAGAGAGAGAGAGAGAGAGAGAGAGAGAGAGAGAGAGAGAGAGAGGGGGGGGGCAAATTAGAGAGAGAGGTGGATGAAGTCATCAATGTAAGACAGACATTTTAGATAGGATTCAACAAGAATGTTTGAGTTTCATGTTCCTTCTTTTTTCAGATGATGTATTAAGTAGAAGGCAAAGTCCAGAGAATCTAAAGATCTGATTATTGAAATGTTCAGATAATGATGCACCAGAATTAATATCTAATGCTAACTCATACACTCTGCTTCAGTGCTGTCTTTTTTTGAGTAGTGAAAACATTGTGTAGAGACAGGCTTTAAGCAGTTTTGTAAATTAAAACTGCATATTCCAATAAAGTACTTGGGCAATATGAGTATGAACGTGTAATAATCAGGGCATTTGAGCTTGCTCAATCATTCATCAAGATCATTACTAATCTTTTACATCAACTTCATCATCCTACACTCTCTCCATAGCCCTTTATTCGGTTAATATCCTGAAAGCTTTTGATCCGCATTTAAGATTTAATGAATGACTAAGCTTCCGTGGCTGTCGGGAGTAGAGAATTCCATTCAATGCTTTCAGTGTAAGGAGCTATCCTCACCTCAGTCATGAACAGCCTACTCATGACTTCAATCCTGCAACTCCTGGGGCAGGGCTCTTTGGCCAAGAGAAGCATCCTCCCTGCATCTAGCTGGCCATCCTCTGTAAAAGTTTGTAAGTTACAGTGAGAATACTTCTACTTATTCTACACTCCAGAGAATATGTGTAGGTCTATCAGTCTTCTCCCAAGGCATACCTACAGTTACTGGAAAAACATTGGGTAAATATCATTGCACTTCTCTTTGGCAAATATTTTATTTCATTAGGTAAAGAAACCAGAACCGTCTGTAGTACTCCAGGGCTATCTCGCTGAGACCCTATATGCTGTAATTGAAGAAAGAGATATTTACTCCTATGTTCAAAACCTTTTTAATTGATGAAAAAGACTGCTGACTTAAAAGAGTCTCCCCAAAAAGTTTTCAGGTAACCATCCAATAGAAATGGTATTGATGACACATTTAATACCAGCCTTTGCTCTAAGCTTTACTAAGTCAATGACAGCCATAACAAACTAACCACAAGAAAGCATAATTCAGCTAATCCCTGAAGGAGTTCAGCTGCTCACATCTCTATACATGAGTCACATTGGCAGTAAGCCTATAGCTAGATCCAACAACTTTTCATCTTCGTCCTACAACAAACTCATATCTCTCTGTTCAGAAATTCAGAAATTTCTGTGTCCTTCAAGATAATTAGTATTTATTGCATGAGGATGCCACCTATTCCATGAGTTATTGACTCAGATTTATTACTTAAGTAAGCTTTATCTCATAGTAAAACATATCCTCAAAAAGTCTTACATCTTTGCTGCAAGAGTTTCCTTACATTAATCATATTGGTTACTATTGTATACCGCCACCAATAGTAACAATAAATTATGTGTGCGATGTATTTTCATGTGGCATTTATTTCTAAATAACAATATAGCCAACATGATATTAACTATTCTTCAAAAAATTAGATGAACAAGAGAGCGACAGGAACTTGAATATGTGGAGAAATTCTCCATTGATACAAAATACCTTGTTAAAACAACAGCTAGAAAGCCAAATGCATAAGTCAAAGCTAACATTAACAAATGGCACCTTAAAAAAACAGGAAAAGACATACATTTTGACGTAATTTTTACGTCACACACTCAACTATTCAGGACTAACTTCCTCACCTCTGACATCAGATTTATGAATGGCCATTGAACTCATGAACACTACCTCATTACATTGTCTTTTTTTTCTTCTTTTTTTCACTATTTATTTAACTTATACACACACACATACTGGAAATTACAATTTTTATTATTATGTTTTGCAACATACTGTTGCCACATAACAACAAATTTCACGACATATCATTTCACGATATTAAACCTGATTCTGATTTGCAGCATGAATAGAAATTGAACACTCATAAGCCTCACCCTTTTCAAATCCTCTATCAAGCTCTCTGCACATTCAGTTAATGTTGATGAGGTCAATTTCAAAATTGACCAGGAGGTATGACACATTCTGTTGGATCCTCTATTTGGAGATTTGAAAATTACTTCAGAATCTTTCCGTAATTAGACCATAAAACTGTAAGAATTTTTTCCCCTCTGAACCCCATTCTTTTGTCTTCTCCCCATAACCTTTAATACCCTTACTAATCAAGAATCTATCAATCTCCACTTTAATTATATCCAACAACATGGCCTCCATGGCCATCTGTGGCAGTGAATTCCATAGATTTCCCACTCTCTGGTCCAAAGGGGCATCCTTCTGTTCTGAGTCTGTGCCCTCTGGTCATAGACTCTCCCACTACTGGAAACATTGCCTTCATGTCCACTACGTTTAGCCCTTTAAAATATTTGGTTAGTTTTAGTGAGAATCCCCTCATTCTTCTAAACTCCAGCAGGTTCAGACCTAGAGCCATCAAATGCTCCTTATACATTAACCCTTTCATTTGCTGGATCATTCTTGTAAACTCCCTGGGTTCTCACCAATGCCAGCATATCCAAATCTGCGCGCATTACTCCAAATGCAATTGGATCAATGCCTTATAACGATTCAGCATTACAACTTCATGTTTATGCTCTGGTCCTATCAAAATGAAAGCAAACATTGAATTTGTCTGCCTTACCTCTGACTCAACCTGCGGGTTAACCTCTAGAGAATCCTACACAAGGACTTTCAAGTCCCTTTGCACCTCAGGTTCTATTTTGAATATCAGAGGGCAACTTTTATTTTTGAATTAGTTCCCCATTTAGAAAATAGTCTGAATCTTTATTCTTTTACCAAAGTGCATGATTATACAGTTCCCTGAACTGTATTCCATCTGACACTTCTGTTCCCTTGTCCTAATCTCTCCAAGTCCTTCTGCAGACTCTTTGCTTCCTCCTCACTACTTGTCCCTCCACCTTTCTTTGTATAATCCTTCAACTTAGTTACAAAGCCATAACTTCATCCAGATTGTTAACATACCATGTGAAAAGTAGTGGACCCAACACCAACCCATGCAGAACACCAATAGCTACCAGTAGAAAACCAGAAATGCCCCCCTTTGTTCCCATACTTTGCCTTCTGCCAGAAATCCAAGCTTCTGTCTATGCTAGTATCTTTCATGTAATACTATGGGCTCTTATCTTGTTCAGCAACTGCATACATGGCACCTCGTCAAAGGCCTACTGAAACTCCAATTTAGCAACATCCACTGACTCTCCTTTGTCTATCTTACCTGTTATTTCCTCATATTTATCAGAAAAGACTCCCCTTAAGGAAACCATGCTGAATGGCTGACTTTATCTTATGACTCCCAAGTACCCTGAAAAATCATCCTTAATAATGAAACTCTAATGTTTCACTGAAGTCAAGCTAACTAGCCTATAATTTCCTGTCTTTTGACTCTCTCCCTTCTGTAAGAGCGAATTGACATTTGTGATTTTCCAGTCCTCCAAAATCTAGTAATTCTTGAAAGATTAGTAATAATATGTCCACAATCTTTTCCGCTACCTCTTTCAGAATGCTGAGGTGCAGTCCATCTGGTCCAGATGACTTACCTGCCTTTAGATGTTTCAGCTTCCCAAGCATCTTCTCCTTAGTAATAATGACTACACTCACTTCTGTCCTTGACATTCTTAAACTTCTGGCTTGTTGTTTGTGTGCTTCACAGTGAAGGCTAACAGAAAATACTTACTCAGTTCATCTGCCTTTACTTTGTTCACAATTTTTACCTCTCCAGTGTTACTTTACAGCAGTCAGATGCCCAGTCTTGCTTCTCCTTTACTCTTCATATATCCCAAAAAACAGTTGGTATCCTCTTTTATATTATCCACTAGCTGACCTTGAGGTTTCATCTTTTCTCTCCTTATTGCTTTTGAAGTTGCTTTCTCTTGGTTTTTAAAAGCTTGCCAATCCTCTAGCTTCCAACTAATTTTTGCTGCATTGTATACCCTTTCTTTTTTTATGTTGTATGTGACTTCCCTTGCCAGCCACGGTTGTCTCATCCTCCCTTTAGAATGCTACTTCCTCTTTGGGAATGAACCTCCAGTCAAGATAGCACCTGCGTACAACACTCCTTTGGTCAACATCTTCTGGATAGATCATGGAACCATTTTTTTCACTTCCTTTATGTCTTTTATGTTTGTTTCTCATCTCGGATGTGGTTCTGAAACTGTAGGAGACTGCGTTGTGCTGCTTGGAGATCGTTTGGGTAATTCAGTGCTTTGCAGTCTCTGAGATTCCTGGGGGCAGAGGCACTGTGAGCTAACCACACGACGAGAAGTCTGGAGGATGGCACGCAAGCCAAGCTCGATTTCACCGGTTATAGCTTGCATTGATCGCCAATTAAAGCGGCTAGGGTGATGGCAACATCAAGGCAAATGCAGAAGTTCAGAGATCATTGGCTGTTCCAGCACTTTGCAGTTTCTGAGAGGATTCCAAGAGGCAGAGGCAGTGTGCATGAACTTCGTAGTGAGCAGAGTGCAGGATGGACTGCAAGTTGATTTTGGCTTCACTCCACCAATTAAAGCTTCCATTGTTCACCCATCATAGAGACAAGGGCGACTGGAGCAAAACAAGTGAGGACGGTGAGGACTGGCTCCCTGTCTTTTGTTCAATCTGCTACGCAACCAGAGAGGGGAAAGCCTGCTGCACAAGAATGTGTTGCCCAAGCTTTCTCTGTGTTTTGGATGCTGACTTGAACTACAACATTTTTTATCAGTCTTATAGTTCTTATATTCTGTGCTTTTCGTCCAATTGTCTTGTTATATTTTTGTGTGGGGAGGGGGATTTGCGGGTCAATATGCCTGATCCTTTTTGTTCTTTTTTAGTGGTGGAGGAGGGATTTGGGAATCAATGTGCTTGTTCCATTTTTGTTTTTATTTACAGGAGGATGGGATTTGGGGGTTAATATTCATCCTATCGCTCTTCTCTTTCTTGGTTTCATGGCTACCCAGAGAATTGAAGAACTTCAGAGTTGTATACTTTGATAATAAAATGAATCTTTGAACTGATCCCATGTCTGTTGAATTACTCCCAGAAACTCCAGCCTCTGCTGCTCCACCATCATCCCTGCTAGTGTGCACTTCTAATCATTTTTGGCCAGCTCCATTTTAATGTCTCTATGGTTCCTTTTATTTGACTGTAATAATACCGATACATCTAATTTTAGCTTCTCCCTCTCAAACTCTTGGGTGAATTATATCATATTATAATCACAGTCTTTTAAGTGTTCCTTTATCTTAAGATCCTTAATCAAATCTGGTTCATTACACAACACCCAATTCAGAATTGTCTTTTTCCCTTGTGGGCTCAAACACAAGCTGATCTCTAAAGGGCATCTCATAGGCATTCTATAGATTCCTTGTTTTAGGAACCAACACCAAACTTATGTTCCCAATCTACCTGCATATTGAAATCTACCATGACCGTTGTCACATTGCACCTTTTAGATGCCTTTTAAGCCTTTTCTATTTCCAGTTGTAATTTGTAGCCCACATCCTGGCTACTGTTTGGAGGCCTGCATATATCTCCTATCAGAGTTTCCTTAACTTTTCAATTTCTTAACTGTACCCACATGGATTCTACATCTTCTGATCCTATCTTCTTTCTAAGGATTTGATTTCATTTTTTACCAGTAAAGCTATCCCACTCATCTGCACATCTGCCTGTCCTTTTGATACGATGTGCATCCTCAGCATTTAACATGGTGATCCATCAGAGGCTAGTAGGTAGACTATTTGTGGTGAACTACATATACCTGTCTGGACACGCCCCCTGCTGACTGCTCCTGTGGCTCCTCCCACAGACCCCGGTATAAAGGCGATTGAGGTCTGAGCCGAGCCCTCATTCTCCAGGATGTAGTATGGTGGTCAACAACTGCTTGTTCTTTCTTCCAGTCAATAAAAGCCGATATCTCGACTTCACGTCTCAGAGAGAGTTATTGATGGTGCATCACTATTCTCATTGGAATTCAACACCTTTTCCACAAATAGAATCCTAGATGTCTTGAAAGAAAGGCCCCAGTCAGTCTGAATTGGCAGTAACATATCAAGCTGCATCATACTCAGCACTGGTGCCTCTCAGGGTTGTTTGCTCACTCAGCTGATGGTCACACTACTGTCTCACCATATAAGCAAGTTTGCTGATGATACAACAGAGGCTGATCTCATCTGAAACAATGATGAGTCAGCACACCGAGAAAAAATAGGGAGGCTTGTGAAATGGTGTGAGAACAACAACCTGACTTTCTATGTTGACAAGACAAAAGAGATGATTATGGACTTTGGGAACTCTCCATTGCACATCAATGGCTCTGGTGTGGAGAGAGTGAATGACACATGGAGCTTAGGAAAACAGAGGGTGATGGGTAACCCTGGGCAGTTTCTAAGTTAAGGACATGTTCGGCACAACCTTGGGGCCTGTATTGTGCTGTAGGTTTTCTATGTTTCTATGTTTTGGCACAAAGTCCCTTGGTTTGCACATGATGGACAATCTAACCTGGACCCACAACACTTCCTCATTAGTCAAGAAGGTATGGCAGCACCTACACTTTCTGAGGAGACTGAGACATGCAAGGCTCCCCTGCCCTATTCTAACAACATTTGACAGGAGCACCATTGAGAGTGGCCTCTCTGGCTGTAGAGACATCAGACAGCAAGATCCTACAGTGGGCAGCAAAAACCAATGTGAGGATCACTGGTGTCTCCCTCCCCCCTATTTGTTGCACTTGCTGAGAGCATTGTATACAAAGACCCTCTGCTGTCAGGAAGGAAGTACAGGAGCATCAGGACTAGGACTGCTAGACTGGGCAACAGCTTCTTACCCCAGGCTGTGAGACTAATTGGAGACTGCTTTCCTACCACCACCAAGGTCTTATCACTAGAACAGCCAGCTGTTTACTGTTTCATGTATGCTGAACACTGCATACACCTTGAATTATACTTTATGTTTTATTAACCCAATTGTGGTAATATTTTGTTTTAAGAGCTGTGTGTGGTTTTTTTTGTGGGTGTGGTGTGGTCCGGAGGAATATTGTTTCATTACTTGTATGCGTATACAGTCAGGTGACAATAAACTTGAACTGGAACTTCATTGATAACCTCATGACTGTGAGCTTTTTTCAACCGTGACTCTCAGAAGTGTGTGCTTAGCCCGCTGCACTACTCTGTCTATACCCATGACTGTATGGCTACGCATAGCTCAGATACCATCTATAAATCTGCTGATGATACAACTATTGCTGGTAGCATCTCAGATGGAAATGAGAGGGTGTACAGGAATGAGATATGCCAACTAATGGAGTGGTGTCACAGCAACAGCTTTGCACACAGCATCAGTGAAATGAAAGAGCTGATTGTGGACACAACCCAATCGTCATCGAGGGATCAGAAGTGGAGAGAGGGGGTAGTTTCAGGTTCCTGGGTGTCAAGATCTCTGATGACCTAACCTGATCCCAACATATTGATGGAGCTATAAAGAAGGTAAGACAGTGACTATACTTCATTAGGAGTTTGAAGGGATTTGATATATCAGCAAAAAACACTCAAAATCTTCTTTAAATGTACCGTGGAGAGCATTCTGACAGGCTGTATCACCTTCTGGTAGGAGGTACAGAAACCTGAAGGCACACATTCAGCGATTCAGGAACAGCTTCTTCCTCTCTGCCATCCGATTCCTAAATGGACATTGAACCCATGAACACTATCTCACTTTTTTAATATACATTATTTCTGTTTTTGAACAATTTTTAATGTATTCAATATACATAGACTGCAATTTATTTATTTATTTATTCTTCTATATTACGTATTGCATTGAATTGCTGCTGCTAAGTTAACAAATTTCACAACACATGCCGGTGATAATAAATCTGATTCTGATTCTAGTTCTATGATGCCCACAATGTCATACCTGCCAATTTCTGACAGCCCTTCAAGATCATCTACCTTATCTTTCAAATATAAAACCTACAGTCCTCTATCTGTCATCCTTTTTTCTCCATATTGACTGAAGTTCTATTTTTATCCCTTATAAACTTTTTTTTGTCTTATTCTCTATTCTGGAGGCTCCAGTAACCTCTCCTTCCTTTTTACTTTATCCACACTTTTTCAAGCTGTGGAACCACTATTTAGATTAAAGCCCTAATTATGCGATTCATCAAGACCCTGGCCCCAGTACGTTTCAGACAGAGCCCATCTGTGTCTCAGTGTCTGAGGCTATACTACATGAAACACTCCTATTACTTACAGCTCCATGTTCACACTTGTGTAAATATTCTTCCCTCCTTATCTGTAACTGAGGAAGAGCTACAAAAGAAGTGAGAAAAGCTAGTGAAGGAGATTCAGCCTGTGATGCTTCCTCTGGCACTAATGCATGGAGACATCTGGTCCCTTTCAATAGGGTCAATCAAATGCAGTACATGCTTGAATTCTATTTACGTACTTTTCATTCACATATGTGTGGGTTACAAGTGACATAGGAAGCATGTGCAGAACCTGACATTCATAACTTGTATGAAGACTCCTTAGTTATAAACTAAATTTGAGACCAGCACCAAGGACCAGCATAATTTAATTCGACAATATATTTTAAAAGTACATCTCTCCCTTCGGTTCCTAAACCACTTCTGACTCAGTTTTGACCCTTGACTTTTCCAGATAGTCATGAACTTGATCCTTTACTGTATTTTAATTGTGATTCCCCTTCTCACTCTCCCAATACTTCAATGTGATTCTTAAGATCCCAATCACCCTACAATGGCACTCAATGCCTTTTCAGTCCATGATCTGAACCCATAATTGCAGTGGTAGAGAGAGTAGAACATAAGTCTGTTCTTCTACGTTCAACACTTTAGGATTCATGCAATGCAGTTATTTTTACTGATGAGTCCTTCACATCACATAGTTCACGTGCTTTTTCAGATGCCAACAAATTTCTGTGCATTGTGAGATTTTTTGTACGTTTGGAGAGTGATTTTGATGCAATTATTTAATAGTGTGAACATACCTTAAATTATATTGTTTTACTTTTTGACCTTTTTCTTGCTGCTGGATGTAGAAAATATTGGCTTAGTTTCCATTCTGGTAACTGGTATATATTATTTTCTTCATTGTATCCCCATGCTCCGTTACCTTGGGCTTCATATTTAATTTTAATTTTAAATGTGGGAATTTCAACAACTGTCTTATGAACCAGCTTTATACTCATTCCCTTTTCTATTAAAACTGAATCCTAGTTGTCATTATTGTTATTTTTCTTTAACTTTTTCAAAAAAAATGTCCATTAACCAATTGACTATTAAGTCAGTGGTATTAAATATGACAGAGTTTTACTAACTGTCTCTGCAATTAAATATTAATCTCATAGGACATGAGGCACTGAATAAATTTCCACTTTATACATTAAGACCATTTTGAATTAGTAGCAATACTCCTTATGATTGGCTAGTTTGATTTGATTAAGGCTCTGCATTAGATTGTTCTGTCAAAGGTGTACAGTTACGGAATCTTGATTTTAAATTACACGGGGGCATCAAAGAGAATTTTTCATGTGCTGCTAGACTGTGTACCACTGGTTTCAATTCAACAAAGGATCAATATTAATTGATGCATCTCTCTTTTCTTGCTGTGTTGATTCCGGAGGTATAGAGCACGTGGAAACAATAGCAAACTGTAGTGATGGTTATGTCTGGGATATTAGCATTGTACTGATTAAAGAATGAAGAAAGCCTCATGTTATTGTTTTGTAGACAAGCAGAATATGAGGCACTGTTCTAGTTTGCATTTAGCCTCACTGTGGCAGTGGCCAAGATTAAGGACAGACAGGTTAGTGTGGGAATGGGAGGGGAAGCTGAAATAACATGCAACTGGAAGCTCAAGATAGCTGTTGTGAACAGGGTGCTTTGCTCTGTGTAAACATTTACCTAGTTGATGTAGAGAAGGCTACACAATGAGCAATGAACGCAGTAGACAAGGCTGAAAGAGGTGTACATCATCCTTTGCCTCACTTGTTTAGGTCTCATATGGTGGTTACATCGGGGAGGAGATGAGATTCAAGATTCAAGATTCAAAAACTTTATTGTCATTCCAACCATATATCAGCTCTGCGGGGAAAAATGAGACAGCGTTTCCCAGGGGCAAGTGCAATCATAACACAACAAATGCAACAATAAATAGTAAACCACAACAGCCACATGTTGGTTAAAATCAAGTTATAAGTGTCCAGAGCAAGTTAAAAGTGTCCAAAGCAGAGTCAGGTAGAGCAGATATTTAGTAGTCTGACTGCCTATGAGAGGAAGCTGTTTAGTAGCCTTGTGGTTTTTGTTTTGATGCTCCTGTAATGTTTGCCTGATGGCAGAAGAACAAACAGTTTATGGAGAGGGTGTGAGGGGTCTTTAATGATGTACCATGTCTTCTAGAGGCATCGACTCTGAAAGAGGTCTTGGGCAGAAGGTAGGGAGACCCCAATAACTTTCTCTGCTCCCCTAACCACCCTCTGCAAGGCTTTTTTGTCGGCAGCACTGCAGCTGGAGTACCAGGTTGTGATGCAAAAGGTCTCAACCATTCTCAACCAGGCCTCTGTAGAATGTAGTTAAGATGTTAGTGGGGAGTGATGCTTGTTTAAGCTTCCTCAGAAAGTGCAATCTCTGCTGGGCCCGTTTCACAATCCCAGTGGTGTTCCTGGACCAGGTGAGATTGTCTGAGATCTGCACCCCAAGGAACTTGATGTTTTCCACTCTCTCCACTGTGGAGCCGCTGATGCTGAGGGGTGTGTGCTCAGGCTGAGACCGTCTGAAATCGATGATCATCTCCTTGGTTTTGGTGACATTAAGCATCAAGTTGTTGTCACTGCACCAGCTCTCTAGGTGTTTGACCTCCTCCCTGTACATTGTTCCATCATTTTTGCTGATGAGCCCCACCACTGTGGTATCATCAGCAAATTTAATGTCAGGTTCCCCTTGAATCTGGCTGCACAGTCATGTGTTAGCAGTGTAAACAGCAATGGGCTGAGCACACAGCCTTGTGGGGATCCAGTGCTCAGTGTGATGGAGTTAGAGATGTTCCTGCCAACATGGACTGACTGTGGTCTCTCTGTCAAGAAATCCAGAATCCAGCGACACATGGCAATGTTAAGGCCAAGCAGCGACAGTTTCTCCACTAGTCTCTGCGGGATGATGGTATTGAACGCTGAATTGAAAGCAATGTACAGGATTCTGGCATAAGAGTCTTTATTGTCCAAGTGAGAGAGAACTGTGTGCAGTGTGGTGGATATTGCATCCTCCGTAGAGCGGTTGGGACGATAAGCAAACTGTAGAGGATCCAGCGATGAGGGGAGGCTGGCTGTGATATGAGGCTTGACAAGCCGTTCAAAACATTTCATCACTATGGGGGTCAGGGCATCGGGACGGTAATCATTCAGACAGGCTACAACTGATTTCTTTGCTACAGGGATGATTGTGGAGGTTTTGAAGCATCTGGGGACAATGGCTTGACTAATGGAGATGTTGAAAATGTCTGTCAGGGACAAGTGTTTCAAGGAAAGTGGGTGGGAAGGGATGAAGTGACCATGGAATGAGTGGACCAGTGAGTGTAGGAAAGATGAGGAATAGATGGCATGGCTAAAAAATGGATTCTGATGGATTTGTTGAAAATGTCAAAGGATGGTCTGTTTGACTATGGAGGTTGGTGGTGACTAGTAGGAACAAGAGAACTCCATCACTGTTCTGTCTAGGGCTTTCTGCTCTCACTACCATCCCCACACCCCCCCTGTATAGACAGTAAAATCAAGTGGTATCAATTTGCATATAAATTGATTTTTGCATTCAAAAATCATAAATAAGCACACTTAAAGGATATTTTTCAAATCAATAGGATTATTAAAATCTTTTTTTATCTGAGGAAATTCAGCTCCGCCCAAAGGATTAAAACAGTTAATCAGCAGTAATTATTACTTAGTGTGTCATTAAACTCCATTACAGCTTCAACAAGAAGTGGCATTTTCGACAGCGTCATAGCAAGAACAATATTTGAAAAGTTGAAGTTCAAGTCAATGGTCATGTATTGATTGCCATGTAGGAGACTTCCACAGCAACCTCTGTGGGAGAGCGGCATGATATTGAGAGAAGTTCCTGGAACCTATTGAATGGCAAAGATGCAGATGTGGAAAGTTGCTGTCAGCTTCACTGAGTAAAATGACTAATGGTGACAGCTTTTCTGTCATTACCAACACAGATTCTGAGATTTTAAATTTAATAGTCTCATTTGACCATACTTTCCATTACATTGCCTCATCTGGGCAATTGAGAATCATTCTTTCCAATTTTGATTTGTAAATGAAAAATAAGTGATGACATGCAACATCAAAATTCCAACCCATCTGGGCTATGGCTCACTAATTTAACCATATTGTACATTTTTTACTAAAAGATTGAGATAATAACAGATTATGCATATTTTCTCTGATCATTATGTTCTTGAAACAAATACTAAAGATTAATATATGGAGAACTAAGAGTAGTTCAGAATGAAGATTGGAATGAAATATACAGATACAATGAGTTGAATTAAGTTGGAATCTTTTGTGAAACATGTTAACTGGCACACGTCAATGAGGAAATTGCCTTTTCTGTGCCACAAAATTCTATGTATATTCTCAAATAAATGCTACTCTTGATAACTAGCAAGGCTGCCATATTAAATATTTTGAAGTCTGATATATTCAAGCCGATAATCTTTTTTTTAAGCCAGGTTCAGTTGTAAATTTGCTATTAAAAATGAACAATTTAAAATAATTATTTGCATTAAGTCTGAATGCTCGTTATTGTCTTCCTTAATAAAATTTCACACTGCTTACTCAAATTTGCTGTGGATGACTTCAAACATTAATTACACCTCACTATTTGCACAATACAACTCCGGCATTATTGACTGACTTTCAATTCCACCTTGATGTGTTACCCACAGTTAGATACAGATAGAATACTGTTAATAAGAATTGCCTTTTGGTTTCAATATCCGGTACTGCATCCTTGCTGGGCATGTTCAGTTCTTCTTCATTGGCTGCACATGGCAAATTTGAAAGCTGATTGTTCTGTTTCTTCCAACTCATTTGCAGTGGTTTTGTCATCCATTGTCTCTCATTTTCAGAAGAATCCCTACATTCTGCTCCATTTTATAAATAATTAATACTTCAGTGTCAATCAAATTCTAATACCTCACGACACTTCCTCTCTCAGAAGAGTCTCCAAATATAATGGATGATTACAGCTCCACAATCCTCTAATTATAACCCTCGGGAATATTAATAATAGTCCTGCCAGGGAAAATGGAAGGGACTTGAGTGTAGGCTGGCGATTTGTATATTAATTATTCTTTAATTGTCCTTAATAAGTACAGATGTCAGCTTCCATCATTGATTACACCAAAAAAACAATATTACTGGCATTGTTAAAAAATAAAGAAAGCCAAGCGCAGTGAATTTAAAGCATAGAAAGCCTGGGGCCCTGCATACCAAGTCACCTGTTCCAGCTGGGGAAGCATGTCATTTGTGTGGGATTCTACATAAAAGTATAATCAGAGGTAACTTAAGAAGATTATCTGTGACATTCTTGATACTGAATATTAACAAAGGAAAGAAATGAAAAGAATCAAGATTGAACAGCCCACATGTAGCCCACAGAAATAACTGTGGGAAGCATGACAGAAAGATTACACATCACATTAATAGTACATTTTAGGTAGCCCCAAGGCTTGGAATGCTAATTGTATGTTGAAACTGTTTTGGTTGATGAATGAATGAGCATTTTTAAAATAGTTTGTCATTAGAGTTGTCAATCTGGAACTTTTCGTGCTGCAGTTATTTATAGTTCAGAAAAACTCAGATCAGAGTTTTCTTTCAATCCTGGTGTGATCAGTTCACCGTGTGGGATCAGGCTGTTGCGAGGCAGGAGTGTTAATATTCTGCAGCTTGATTCAAATGTACGTATTGTTTAAAATGCAGAGCCCAACGTAGGAAGTGATTAAATGAAGAGTCCTCTGTAAGAGTATCATTTTCGGAATGTGAAATTCCAAAGAAGAAGAGGTAACAGCCAACAGTTATTCCTCACTTTTCCCACAGAAGCAACAGAGCTTCTCTTCAGTAATGGCAGTTCAGGTAAGCACATTGAAAAATTCAGTGTTTGCTGGAGAAATTGTGGAAATCAAAATGCAAATCATTATCATATTTTTTGGGACTGCCCTGTTATCAAAATCTATTGGAGGGAGATACACAATGCCCTACAAGACATCTTTAAATGTGAAATACCCTTAGAGGGTAAGACCATATGTTTTGGATATATACCTCCAGAATGGTTGAAAAGAGATAAATATTTAATGAATATACTGTTGGTGGCTGGTAAAAAGACTCTTACTGGGAAATGGTTATCACAGGAGAGCCCAACTTTAAATACATGGATGGAAATTACAATGGACATTTACAAAATGGAGAAGAAAACAGCATCTGTTAATCATAAGCTGGAACAATTTGATTCATACTGGGAAAAATGGTTTAACTACATAATGCCTCATAGGCCTGATTTTATTCTCACAAATCAATGAATCTGTTGTAAAAATTCTCTCCCTATTTGTACATATTTCTTTCTTTTTGCTTGTTTTTTCTTTCCACTCTTTTCTATAAGTGTATACCCAGATAAATACTTTGTGGAGATTTGTGATATATATGATTATATGGTATATATGTACAATGTCTGAAATACATCTTATGGAAATGTTTGTTTGATGATGAACTTCAATAAAAAAAATAAATTACAAAAAAAAAGAAAAATTCAGTGTTCACTGAGTTTAATCACTCACATCAAAGAGTCTGGTTATTTGGTATGTTATACATCACCATAAACACTTATATCCCACTCCAGTATATGTCATCTACTTGTTGCCTTGCCAGATTTTGTTAGTTTGTTTAAGCA
The DNA here is from genome assembly GCF_048418815.1 of Hemitrygon akajei. NCBI lineage: Eukaryota > Metazoa > Chordata > Chondrichthyes > Myliobatiformes > Dasyatidae > Hemitrygon > Hemitrygon akajei. The sequence goes on from NC_133129.1 coordinate 138,830,688, forward strand.
GCAACTCCAAAACCAGGCAGGCAGGCAGCATCTATGCAGAAAAAGGCAGGAGTCCTGCCGAAGGGTCTCAGCCTGAAACATCGACTGTACTTTTTTTCCATTGATGCTGGCTGGCCTGCTGAGTTCCTCTAGCATTTTGTGTGTGTTGTGCCGTGTTATTTCATGATCAGTGGGCCAAAATCTTGAACTTCCAGTCCATAAAAAACCATGGATGTGCCTTAACATCACAAAGTGCAAAAGATCAAGGTAGAGAATCAATAGCTCCAAGACATTGGCCTCAATGCCACCTTGTGAAATATCCCTTGACCTTTGTCCCTGAATACAAGAGCATGTCATGAATGACTTGAGCAGGTATTCCCAAGCGTTCTTATGCCATGAAGCTTTACCATTAACCAAGGAGCAGTGGACCAGAGGGCTAGAGGAACTCTGGGCTAGAGGAATAGTGAGCATGAAGTGAAAAGAGGATGGAGGTGTAGGGAAAATGAGGAAGAATAGAAAGGGAAGAAAAGAATGGGCAGTGGTATTAGGAAAGTGTGGAAAGTGGGTGTTCTGAAATTGTGAAGAATGGGAGAGGAAAGAATGGAGAGGTAATGTAAAATTAAGGGAGGAATTAATTGAAATATTGGGTGAGAAACATGGAATTAGTTTAATTTTATTGATCTTGAATATTATCACAGTGTTGCTTGTGGCTTATAATATTTGTAACTCAAAGGACAAGCAGCAGCCTAGGAATCTGGCACTTTGACCAAACTACGGGAAAACTGGTAAAGGTTTTTTTCTGAAGTGTGGGCAGGAGAGGTGATAAATCTTTAAGGAAGCTATCATCCATACTTGGGAGAGCAGTTCCTATGAGCACCTTAAAACTAGCAAGGCAGAGGCTATGCCAATACGATGGATTGTCTAGGTCCGGTGGGAGATATGCTGAGATGGTGAAGCTTTGCTAAGAGGCAAACACTGAGACTGTAACTTTGCAGTAGGAAGGTAGCAAATGAAAAGTAGACGATGCCATTCATATCTGGAATATCTTGAGGCACTCATCTCATACAGCAGTGTCTCTTCTGTCAATGTTAAATCTCGGTGCTCAGCTTCTGTGGAAGCCTGTCAACTGAAGAAAGGTGCCAGATACAGAAATGTTTTTAAAGTCAATTCACACATTTCTTTAAACCTGCCTTTTTAAGGACTTTATGGATTTAGAAAGCTTGGCAATCTTCAAGGAATGTGTCATTAGGCACATTTCACCCTTATAATTAGATAACAGTCACAGAGCTCGTACAACACAGCAACAGGCTCTTCAAACTCCCATTCTGTCTTGACCCTGGACATTTATTGCAACACAATATATTGAGACTATCCAGCTGGGCAACAGGAGGACAAACCAACAGACACACCTGGACCACAGAAAGATTATAAACCCTCATTCCATCCACTGGCAAAATCTAATTTACACTGAAATTCATTAGGTCTGTAGAGGAATTGCTTTTTACAAGCTTACCTTCATTTTAGTTAAATAATACGCACATAAATAGAAAGGTCTCACTACTACATTGAGGATAGGGAAAGTAGGGCACTATTCTCATTTGCCTGGGGCCATAATATACAGCGATTCATGAAAGGAGTACAAAACCTTGGGACTATTTGAAGTGTCAGATTCCAGTCTTATTTCAACCTATTGTGATAGCAACAGAAAAAATAAAGGCAAGATACAATTTTGCATCACAATCCACTAAGCATTAAGTCTATGAATTATTAAGATCATTCTCTACCAACAGAATAAGGATAAGTTTTCATACATTTGTCATTTGGCATGCTTCTAACCATACTTCATTCTGAAAATAATTATTTCTACCCATTTTCATTCCACGTTTGTAGAAGCCATTAAATATTACCCCACCGCAATAAATTTTCTTTTCATTCCCTTCATTGGGCCGCTGATGTGATTACGCAGCATTTCATCCTGCGTTTATATGTAAAGTGAACACCAAAGGATATACATCAAGCACGTTAAAATAATTTGTATTATGTGTAAGGTATCATCCTTAGCATGGTACATGCAGTCTCACCAGTAAATCAGATAGCAGTGTGCATCAGGTGAAATCCCAGATACTGGTGTATTTAATCCAGACTGACACTTCAATGCAGTAAGGAGGAAGTGCTTTGCCTCTTGGAGTATTATGCTTCAAACAAAATGTTAAACAGAGGTCATTTTGACATTTTCAGCAAAATATAAAATATCTGTTGACTGCTTTTGAAGATTGAAATGGCTGTAGAAGATAGCATAGTACAGTTGACTCTTTTTGTATCATCTTGCATAAGCAAATACAGAAACTATCAACAGAAGACTAATCTATTAAAGATAGTAACTCTCAATTAAACAGCAATGTTTAGTATAATTATGGATCAAAGTCATTTCAAGTGGTGCAGTCCTTAAATGTGCCCTTATATACACTGGGGACAAACTCGTTATCCTTGCCAACATCAGGCCCTTAACCAACTTAAAGTAATTATCTGGTTATATTAAAAAGAATAAATATGTGCAAAATTGCTTGAATTTATCAACTAGATGACTTTAGGGTCATCTTTTGAGGGTTTCTGAGGGTTGATGGCATTTATTTGTTTAGAGCTGTAGAATCTAGATTTAAGGTGCCCAATACCAAGATAAACGGTTAGCAATTCTAGACTGAGATGAGGAGAAATTAGTCAATGCAGTGGTGATAAAGTCTGAGAGTTTTTCACTTAGAGAGCTGATAATCTTGAGTCATTGAGCATATTCAGAATGATGGATTGTTGAGATGAGGGTTGGTTTCAGGGGTGGGGAGATGTCAAGGTGAGAGTTGTGGAAAGTAGAAGTTGGATTGAGGCACGGGATCAGACGGAGTGTTGTTGAATGGTGCACACTCACTAGGCTTTGTGCCCATGCAGCTTCCTCTTCCTCTTGTCCCTCGTTTACATCTAAATAGATGGGATGAAAGCAAAAAGCAAACTGATTATTTGTATTGTATTATGAGCAAATCTTAATTTAGGTAGAGTGTTTTGCTGTGGAACACAAAATACAGTAAGAATACTTTAAAATAATATTTAGGAAGAAATGTTAGAATTGTGGAGAAAAGTTCAGTGACTCAATCTCCGTGCACTGGTTTGGGGAAGGCAAATAAAGAGTTCCAACATGATTAAAATTTGTTTTATCTTGTTGGTAAATTGGTCACAAAGGGGCTATTTCTTAGAAGTATTAACTAAAAATAAATGCAGTGATTTTTAATCTATTGAGAATGTTACTAAACATGGAATACATAACTACAAGTGCCCTTCAAGCAGAGTCTGTCCACTTAATTGATACTGGATAGGATACCCAGAAGAAATAATGCAAATTGCTAGTAAAAAAAACAAAGTCTCATATACAATTCCTTCAAAGTCAGCAAAACAAATGTCATTGACGTCAGCACGGGGGTGGGCAGGGCGAGTACATATACCCTTGTCTCCATCAGCAGTGTTGAGGTTGAGATGCGGGAGAGCTTCAAGTTCTTAGGAGTGAACATCACCTGTCCTCGTCCAGCTATATAGATGCCCTGGACCACAAAGCTCCCATTGCCTCTACTTCCGTGGGAGGTTAAAGAAATTTAGCATGTCCCTGATAATCCTTACAAATTTTTATCGATGCACCATAGAAATCATTCTATAAATCATCTAGATGCATAGCGGCTTGATATGGCAGCTATGCTCTGCACATGACTACAAGAAATTGCAGAGAGATGTGGACACACTCAGTACATCATGGAAACCAGTGTCCCTTCTGTGGATTCTGTCTTCTTTTTGCCGCCTCAGTAATATAGACCCATCCATCCCAAATATTCTCTCACTTCTCTTCTTCTAAAGGGCAAAGGTACAGAATTCTGAAAACACGTACTACCAGGCTCAAGGACAGCTTCAACCCTTCTGTTATAAGACTAATGAATAATTCCTAAGTAAACAAGATGGATTCTTGACCTCACAATTTAACTCATTAAATTGAGTTAATGGTGGACCAACTGGCGCTCTGGTGCAGTCGGAACAATCTGGAGCTGAACACGCTCAAGACAAAGGAGATGATAGTGGATTTCAGGAGACATCCCCCCGCTATGTCTCCCCTCACAGTCCTCAGCAGCCCTGTGTCCACCATGGAGAACTTCAGGTTCCTGGGAACCACCATCTCTCAGGATCTGAAGTGGGAGCAGAACATCAGCTCCATCCTGAAGAAAGCCCAGCAGCGGATGTATTTCCTGTGGCTCTTGAGGAAATACGGTCTGCCTCAGGAATTGCTGCTGCAGTTCTACACTGCAGTCATTGAGTCTGTCCTGTGCACCTCCATCATTGTGTGGTTTGGAGCCGCCACCAAGCAAGATAGAACCAGACTACAGCGCACAGTGAGGACTGCCGAGCGCATCATTGGAGCCTCCCTGCCCTCTATTGTGGACCTGTACTCTTCCAGGTTGAAGAAGAGGGTGGGGAACATCATAAAGGACTCCTCCCATCCTGCGCACGGACTGTTTGATCTGCTTCCATCTGGTAGGTGCTTCAGATCCCTCCAGACTAAGACTAACAGGGACTGGAGAAGTTTTTTCCCTACTGCAGTCACTTTGCTGAACAGTTAACTGCCGGTTAACTGTCGGCTAACTATTACTTGGATTGCACTACCTGTATGTATAATCTATATTTTCATTTATATTTATCATTATTATTGTTATGAGCAGAGAGACAACATCTGCCGGAAGTAAATTCCTTGTATGTGCATAGGTACTTGGCGATTAAAGTCTGATTCTGATTCTGATTCTGATTCTGATTATGATCTTGCACCTTATTGTCTACATGCACAGCACTTTCTCTGTAATTGACACTCTTATTCTGCGTTCTGCTGTGTAAGGATCTGAGCTGTAGGAACAGTATGCAAGACAAGCGTTTCACTGTCAAAGTGCATGCAACAAGAATAAACCCATTTCAATTGCAATTGATGTGATTAAAGAAGATAGTTTAAAACAAAGAGCAAGTCACTTTTGGTACCTTCAATTTTGCTGTAATTTCATTGGTTTCATTATTAATGATTCCACTGAAGACAAAATCCGCTCAACATTTTTATGTTTCGCCCAGTGGACTAGTTTACCTAACCAGCCTTGTATGATAATTCACACAAGTTGCAAATAAGCAAATTCATTGTTGAACAAATCAAGTGAAACAGTTAGCTTACATATGGGTTGAGCCAGCTCTCAATTACAGGTTCAAAGTTCAAAGCAAATTTATTATCAAAGTATTATACACCACATTAATAATAATTTCACCTGGATCTTAATATTGAGGCCTTAATATAGACAATAATTTGTTGTGTGTTGTTTGGAAGGAAGCAGCATTTCAGCTATATATTCTAAGATGGTAACAAGAAAATAAAGAAGGATAAGACAAATTAGTAAATTGTATATATAGAGATAGAGACACATAAAAATTAGAATGAAAGCTTGGAAACAGAATCAGGTTTTTATCACTGGTACATGTCATGAAGTTTGGTGTTTAGTGGCAGCAGTACGATGCACACATAAAAATAACCAAAAGTTACAAAAATAAATAAATAATGTTAAAGAGGAATAATGAGGTAGTGTTCATATATTCACGGACCATTCAGAAATCTGATGGCAGAGGCGGAGAAGCTGTTCTTAAAAGTTGAATATAGGTCTTCAGACTCTTGTACCTCCCTGATCGTAGTAATGAGCCTGACCCATGATGTGAATCCCTAGTGATGAATGCTGCCTTCTTGAGGCACTGCCTCTCAAGGGTGGGAAGGGCTGTGCCCATGATTGAGGGGACTGAGTTTGCAACAATCTGTAACCTCTGCAATATTGCATATTGGAGTAACATAGTACTCCACTGGAGTAGAGCCACTGGTATGCCTTTTTCATGATTACATCAGTGTGCTGGGTCTAGGATAGTTTCTCTGAGATTCTGATGTGGATGCTATGTAGCCTCCTTCCTGATGGAAGTAGGATTAACAGTCCATGAACAGAGTGGGTGGGGTACCCTGTGATGTTACTGGCCTTTATCTGGCACCTTTCTGCATATATGTCCTTCATGACGGGTAGCTGCTCGCCATTTCCACTGCTGACCACTCAATGAGGACTGGTTTTTGTTCTCCCAACTTACTCTTCCTGAAGTTCACAGTCAATTCCTTGGTCTTGCTGATGTTGAGTTGGTGTTGCAACACTACTCAACCAACTGATCCAACTCACTGCTCTGCATCCTCACCTCTGTATGAGAGAGGCAACATCAGCAGGGTCGTCAGGGCATTTATAGATCACATCTGTGCTGTGCCTAGCCACACAGTCATGAGTGCAGAAAGAGTAGAGCAGTGAGCTGAACACGTATCCTTTATGCGACTGTGTTGAATGTCACCTAATCATACTGAACATGGTTTCCTGATCAGATTCAAGGTTCAAGATTGTTCATTGCCATTACCTGTACACAAGTGTAAAGGAGAACAAAACAGTTATTACTCCATATCCAATGCAGCACACAAAACTGACAAAATAAGGAACACAATAAAAACCCATAATAAATATAAATAACATGCACATACAGCAGATTAGTTGTGTGTACATAAAGCGATGCTAGATACAGGAGTTTCCAAACATAAGGTAACTGCAGGAAATGATAAAATAGTGGTAGAGGGGGTTGAGGAAGGGTGAGTTAGTAGGCAGGAGTGTTGACCAGCCTTACTGCTTGGGGACAGTAATTGCTTTTGAATCTGGTAGTCCTGATGTGGGTGCTATGTAACCTCCTCCCTGATGGGAGTAGCATTAACAGTCCATGAACAGAGTAATATTACTGGCCTTTATCTGGTGCCTTTCTGTGTATATGTCCTTAATGACGGGTAGGCTGGTGCTGCTGATACTTTGGGCAGTTTTGATTAACCGTTTCAGAGTCTCCCTGTCTGCCGCAGTGCAGGTCCCATACCCTGCTGAGATGCAGCATGTTAGGATCTCCACTGTGCATCTGTAGAAGGTCCTGAGTATTGGTGTATAGGGTCCAGCTTTCTTCAGCCTCCTCAGAAATCAGATGCGTTGATGAGCTTTCCTGATTGTGTTGGATGTGTTCTGGGACCTGGAGAGGTTGTGCAAGCCCTCCCAGCAGTTTGAAACTGTTCGCAGTGCCGCTGATGTAAAGGTGAGTGTAGGTGATACGAGTTCTACTGAAGCCGATAATTGCCTCTTTTGTTGACGTTGAGGAAGAGGTTATTTGCCTGGCACCCAGCCTCAAACTCTTCCATCTTCTCTCTGTTCACCATCTCATCATCATTGGTGATGAGTCCCACCACTGCAATGCCAACGGCAAACTTGACAATGTGATGGTGTGGAAGTTCGACCATGCAGTTGTGTGTGAGCAGATTGCACAGCAGTGGGCTCAGCACACAGCCCTGGATGATGGGTAGGGAGGAGCGGCTGTGCATCCTGACTATTGGAGCTCTGTTGGTAGGGCAGCCCAACCGTCAGTTGTACAGTGGTGTATTCAGAGCGAGGGGTAGGAGTTTGTTCACCAAAGTCTGTAGGACTATTGTGTTGAATGCCAAACTAAAATCAGAAGCAGTATTCTGGCAAAGTGTCAGAAGGAATGACATAACTGACATAAGGATATAGAGGATGCAGTTGAAGAGGGAATTACAGGATTCAAAATGTGTTTATTAGTACTCAGAGGACAATTGTGTTGAGTGCCAAGCTGTAATTGATAAATAGCAGCCTGACATATGTTTTGCTGTTGACTAGGTGCTCCAAAGCTGAATGAAAAGTCAATGAGATTGCTTGTTGTGGTGGTAGGCAATTTGCCATGTGTCCAGGTCCTTGCTCAGACAAGAGTTAATTCTAGCCATGGGCAACCTCTCAAATCACTTCATCGCAATCCAGCCAGATGGTCAGCACAGGTTTTCAGAATCCTGTCAATAACACTGTTGGAACCGAATGCCTTGTGAGGGTTCACTGTCTTGTAGGATATTCTGATGTCAGCCTCTGAGGCAGATCACAGAGTTGCCAGGCTCTGTGGGGATTCACATGTGTGGTGTTACTCTCCCTTTTAAAGCATGGATGAAAGGCATTGAGTTAATCATCACTGCTATTTATGATGTTATGTTTTCTCTTATTGGAATTAATGGCATGAAAACCTTCCACAGCTGTCATACATCCAATTCTGTTTCTCATTCCACACAGAATTGCCTTTTCACTCTCATAGTGTTCCTTCATAGGGCAGGACAAGTCAAGTCAAGTTTATCATCGTTTAACTATACACATGAATATAACATATATAACCATATAGGGTGATGAATTTCTGGAATTTATTGTATTGGATGTAATATAATAGCCCAGCTTTGTTTAGTTTAGCTTTGTTTAGCTCAGTTTAGTTTTTTTTATTTCTAATTTGGGGGTTTTTTGGTATGTTTTTCTACCATGTTAATTACATTAAGAGTTTGGGAGGTTTAGTACATTTGTGTTATCTATAGCTTATACTCATATATACTGTTTACCAACAATGTAATCCCAATCTCTCTGTACTTATGTACAATGCTTATGTATTAGAAAATTAATAAAAAGATTTAAAAAGAAAGAAAGAATTTGTGGAATTTGTTGCCACATGCAGCTGTGGAGGCCAGGGTGTTGGGGGTATTTAAGGCAGAGATTGATAGGTTCTTGATTGGACATAGCATCAAAGATTATGGGGAGAAGGCTGGGAACTGGGGTTGAGGAGAAGAGAAAAGGATCAGCCATGATTGAATGGTGGAGCAGACTCGATGGGTCAGATGGCCTAATTCTGCTCCTATGTCTTATGGTCTTATAACAGAGGTCACCAACCTTTTTTGCACCACAGACCAGTTTAATGTTGACAATATTCTTGCGGACCGGCCACTGGAGTGGGGGGAGCGGTATTAATCATGACCAGAATATAGGTGATATGTCAACTAGAAGTCACTTATAAGTGGCTAATACATTCAATTACATTTCTAAAAGGGTTTATCTAACGAATTTAATATTAAAGACACAGCGCATATTTTCCTCGCATGAGTATAATGATAAGTCAATTATAACTCATTTATAAGTCAATAGCATCATAACATTTTAAGTAACATTTGGATATTAAACACACAGCGCATATTTTCCTTGTATGAACATACAAAATCATTGCAACAATCCAATATCGCTGAATCAGTGGGAGCCCTGACCTTGTTTCCCTGCAACACGACGGTCCCATCGCGGGGTGATGGGAGACAGCAATACTTGAAGGGGGTTCCTTATGTCCAGTCTATTCCGCAATTTAGTTTTCCTGGCTCTCAGCACTTAATTCTGTCCCACTTGCTCATTTTTTATTGCTCAAAAAACTCAACAGGTTTGTCTTTAAGTGCAGGGCGCTTGGACTCAAGGTGCCGAAGCAGTTTTGAGGGCTTCATTGCCTCATTAGACAGCCTCCCGCCCGCCCGCCGCCTTGGCCAGGTGCGGCTGGTCGTGGGTGGGGTGAGAGGACAAGGTAAGGTCTGGAGGTCTCTGTACCTCTGTACCGGGGCCATAGCAGTCGCAGTCCGGAGAGTGCGACTGACCAACTGAGTGAGGAGTGCGACAGGGCGCATGCCCGCACCAGCCCTCCCCCCCCCCCCCCCACCGTCGGTAGGTAGGATCTATCAGCCGACAAAAGTTTAGCTCGAGGAATGACTTTCAGTAGATCGCACCGAGTTAGCAGCTCTGTTACTTATGAAAACCTGAGCCCGAATTAGGTCGCCTGTGAATATTTTAGCACTGGGCTCCCCATGAACATTCAGTGTGCTAACCAGGTTTGGAGGCGGTGCCCATCTTTCCGCACTCCAGGCCAGTAGCATCAGCACTTCTCACCGGCTGCATGAGGCGGCCGATTACCCGAGGCCAACCAGTGATCCCTGGTGCGAGGGTGTCACTGCGTTTAGGCGACTGATGAGCTTGTGTGCGTTCAAGTTCAACAGTGAGCATGACAGGGAATGAGGAAAGGTGCAGCTGATTCATATCGTTTCACATTGCCAAACCATTTTGTTTCCTTGCGGCCTGGTAGCACATGCTTTGCGGCCCGGTACCGGTCCACGGCCCGGAGGTTGGAGACCGCTGTCTTATGATGTATACATAAATGAGACAACATTTCTTCGAACCAGGGTGTAAAGCACAGTAGTGCACATAACACACAATAACTTATGAAGATAAGGATAACATCTACAGAATCACACATAAATAATAAACTAAAGTTCATCAATTAAATATTGTAAGGTACAGAACAGATCGTACCTCGACTTCTTACAGCGTTCAGGATTGCCAGTCCTGAACGTCACAGATCTTTCCCCCAGCAGATTATGAATCCCCTTGTTTCATCCAGAAGTTCGTGTTTGGAAAGACTCAGTATGTTCTCAAAAGCACACACTCATCCACTAAGTCTTGCTGAAGTCAGTGATAAACTTCATTAAGAATAGGGGAAAACAAACAAAGGAAAAAGTCAAAGAATAGATTGGTTCAACTTATTTTGTTTGCATTTGATCATTGGGTTTATTTTCGTGTCTTATTTCCATAATCCTTGAACCCCACCCATACCCACTCCTGCTGGCCAAAGATCTGGTCTGTCTGTTACAGTCTTCAGTGTGTTTACTGATTCAACAATTCCCCATGATTGGGAATTCCAATGACTTACAAGCTTTGAGGTAAATAATTCTACTGAGGGTTTCTTCTCTTAAATAGTAACACTATAAATGTACAAGGTATTTACTGAGGCGATTACTTCCTTACTAATTTCTCTTGCAATAAAACAATCATTTCATCTGTCTTCTACACTACTTGCTGTACCTGTACGCTAACGTTCTGTGCAGCTTGAATGAGGACCTCCAGCTATCTCTGATCACCATCATTTCATAATCTCTCACCATTGAAGTAATACCCTGATGTTCTATTCTTGATTACATGCAATCCCAGTTGGGTGCACTTACTGCATTTCTCGCAGTGAAAGGTCTTGAAAAGCTGAAGCAAAGATGAATTCTGTTGATGAAGCATAAAAACATAGAAATTAGGAGAGGTCATTTGTCTATATAAGCCTACCATGTCATCTAATACAATCTTTAATGATCCACTGTCTCAGTCCCCATTCTCTCATCAAATCCCTCAATGCTTTTTGTGTCTAGAGTTCTGTCTGCTTCCCTCTTAAGTATATTCAGTAAGCTGGCCTCCCCTGCCTTCCCTGACCTCCCACTTCTAAGTGTCTTAGTCATATCTTTTGCTGCAATCCTTGTTTTAGAATTGGAAATGTCCTCCCTACCTTCTTGTCTTTTATACCTGTCACAATTTGAGACTCTTTAGCGAGGTGAACTCTCATTTTTCTGGTGAATTCAGGCAGAGGTGACCCAATCTCTTGTCATTGTACAGTCCTGTTGCCAAGGAAGCACTCAGTGAACTTTCATCATTCCCCTTCTGTGATAAATATATCTATTATTTTCCGGAGATAAAAACTGCACATATTAGTCTAGGCAAATCCCTTGGTAATTTTAGCAAAACATCCTTGACACTCTACTCAAAATCTCTTACTAAGGAGGCCCACATACCACTTGCTTTAAGTCTCTGTTGCACCTATGCATTTCCTTTCTGAAGCTGGTGCACAAGTATATACAAATCTCTTGGTATATTAACATTTCCCAATCTACCATAATTTAAGTAATAGTTTGAATTTCTGGTTTTGCAACTGACTTGGGTAACTTCACATTTGTGCAAATAAACCTGCACCTGACATGTTTTTGTCCACTCACTCAACTAATCTAAATCACCTTAAAACCTCTTTGCAAGCTCTCAATCCCATCCAGTTTCATGTTGACATAATTGTCAGCTTTCACTCCATTAGGCTTCTTGATAACCATTTCATTTATTTCCTTCTTTTCATTGGACTCTTGGTACTCTTGCATTTCTGGGTATTTACATTTGCTCTCTTCTGTGGAGATACTGCAGATCCAACATATTTGCTTAATGACGTTTCCATTTAAATTACTCTTCCATTTCTCCCTGCAAGGAATTTACATTTGTTATCAATAATATTTTCTTGTTACATGCTTTTAGAAGCTTTTACACTCCTTTTTTATATTCCTCATAAATGATTGTATCCTTCTCTCTTAAACAAACATTTGGTCCTTTTTGTTAGTTCTAAATTGTTCCCAGTTCTCAGGCCTGCTACTTTTTCTGTTTGATCTTTGGAAATAATCATAACCTTAATACTTTTATATATGGAGGGACGTGTTTGGAAGGTTCATGCTTGTAAGACAAAGCTTTGGAAATTTTGCTGTTTAAACTGGACCTGATCAAGGCGATACATTTGACATATGGAATTATTAAGATTTTAAGTTGAAGGATGAACAGACTAGCAGAGCATAATAGAAATTACAGATAAGTTCATAAGTTTAATTCCATGCACAAGAGAAACAGGGTAGATGGCAGCTTGTATGAACCCTGTAGACCAGCTATTATCCAGATGTTTTTTCTTCTTACCCGGACTTCATTTTACTTTTGATCTACTTTCTTTGTGTTCGTGATGCTGAAATATGAATATTTCTTGCCTAGAATAAGCCTTTTATGCACAAAGGTGCCTTCAGCAGCCAATTACCATCCTTACATGAGCATGTTCATTTGATGCCCAGTTCTATTTCTCACAAAATCCCCTCTGTTGCATTATCGCACATGGAGGTAGGCAGGCTTGATGTAGTAATTGCCATGAAATCAATGTCTGATTCTGCTTTTGTTGGTGAAGAAAAAACACCAAAGTAGGCTGGCTGTCACAGCTCAAAGCTGGATGCAAGAATTTTTGATTTGAAATCCGGTAAGTGGAAGGATTTGTAAGTCCAGACTGAGACTTGATGGAGGTGGCAGGAATATTTCTCAATCCTTCACCTCAAAGCATTCTTCCCCCTCGTCTCTTATTTACAAATATGACCAATTTCCACTGAGTTTATGAACCCTAAATTTTAGAAAGGATTAGAAATGGTGTTGATTTGGATGAATTTACATACAATTGAAACGTACAACCTGGCATGTTTTTTGAAGTTACCACCTTGCATGCTTTTACATTACTTTTCTCTGAGTTGTCTCCTGACCAAAAAACACTCTATGGAAAAGTATACTTTAACTACCAATTGGTTATTGCATTCCTAAAGTTCTTCCTGATATATAAAAATTATTTTGCTGCCAATTCACCACCTGAATACTACCCAGAGAGGACGAAATCTCTGCCTGGTCCGGTGTATAAAATTAATAATAAGCTTCCCTAAAGAGTATTGAACATAGAACATAGGACATAGAAATCTACAGCACAATACAGGCCCTTCCGCCCACAGTGTTGTGCTGACCATGTAACCTACTCTAGAGACTGTCTAGAATTTCCCGAGCCCATAGACCTCTATTTTTCTAAGCTCCATATACCTATCTAAGAGGCTCTTAAAAGACCCTGTTGTATCCGCTTCCACAACCGCCGCTGGTAGTGCATGTCCACGCACCCACCACTCTCTGTGTGGAAAAACTTACCCCTGGCATCCCCTTTTACCTATTTCCAAGCACCTTAAAACTATGGCCCCTTGTGTTAGCTATTTCAACCCTGGAAAAAGCCTCTGGCTATCCACACGATCAATACCCCTCATCATCTTATACACCTCTATCGGGTCTCCTCTCATCCTCTGTCACTCCAAAGAGAAAAGTTCACTCAACCTATTCTCATAAGGCATGCTCCCCAATCCAGGCAACATCCTTGTAAATCTCCTCTGCACTCTCTCTATAGTATCCACATCCTTCCTGTAGTGAGGTGACCAAAACTGAACACAGTACTCCAAGTGGGGTCTGACCAGGGTCTTATATAGCTGCAACATTACCTCATGGCTCTTGAACTCAATCCCATGGTTGATGAATGCCAACACACTATACACCTTCTTAACAACACTGTCACCCAGCACAGCAGTTTTGAGTGTCCTGTGGACCATGATCCCAAGATCTCTCAGATCCTCCACACTGCCAGGAGACTTGCCATTAACATTATATTCTGAGAAGGTGGAACTCATAAACCACAGGGATAGTACTGACTTCTTTACATGAATGCAGGACAAGCTTATCAGAAAGATGTATCTGACGGTTACGCTGATACGTTTAGATGAAGAAAGATGGGGGGTGCTCAGAGAAGATAAATACTGGAGTGGACTCGTTGGGCTGAATACCCAATTTGTTGTTTGATGTACATAGGCCTAATACTAATAATAAGTTATATTTGGGGCACCTTCAAAACAAGTTCTACAGAAATTTTATGAAATTTGTTATGAGTTTGCTTATATTTTCTCATTGTAAATTCTTAAGAAAGTTTTAAAATATTCTTCATAAATCTGTATTTTGTTTAGTCTGCCTTCAAGCTTATATATACATCAGACAGTTTCGCTTTATATCTTTTGCTGTCAACACATCATTGTGAAGTGAATATATTGATGAATAAATAATCTGACCCCACTGCAATCCAGTCAGGCGAAACACAAGCAAGTCTTGCTCCACTTCACCTGGGCCTCAAGCTCCAGTGGTGAACCTTTTGAACTCGATTATTTTTAATTTTAGTGAGTGTTAATTCTCCAACCCACAATCTTCTGTTAGCCTATTCCACTCTCTTACATTCCCATGAGCTCTCCTACACTGTTAGCGCATTCTCCTAATATTAAAAATTAATGAAACATTTGACAGAGCTCTGTATGTACTGCTGTACATCTGCCACATCAAGAGACTAGGGGTGTCTTCACTCAAAGAGGCAACCTATTTTCTATTTTTCTGATGTTAACTATTGCATGTTTCTTGAAATTTCTGTTTTACTTCAGATTTCTTGCATTCTGCTTTATCTTAACTCTACTGTTTACAAAATTTGGACTATTTGATGGAAAAAAGAAGTCTGATTGTAAAACTACACATATTTGCTGATCAAATTCACTTATCATCCACACTCTAAATAATTTAATGGCCCGTCGTGTCTGATAGCACATAATTCTGTAATGAGTCATTAGTGCTTTATGCCAAAGTGTATGAATATCAATATTTCTAGATGGTGTACAAAGTTCAGAGCCATTTGTTCAGTTTTCTTTTATTCATATCCAAACTAATGAATCATCTCTGTGCGAAAGCATTTCAGACATTATTGAATCTGAGGAGGAGGAAGATGATAAGTGGGAGGACACTAATACTCTGGGCAGTCTTTTGTCATCTAAGAGCCCCAAACAAGTCTAGCTTGTTACATGCCAGTTCTCTGCAGTATTCTTCCACAAGGCCACGGAGAGAATGAGAAGGAATAACATCCAGCCAGAAGTTGTTGTTGATATGCCTTTTGACAAGCACCATTTATCTGATCAATGCTACACCATTTTTGAGCAAGTTTATTGAGCACAAATTGGCTGATGTTTGTCCCACTATACAACTATGATCAAAATGGCTGTGGTACATTAAGAAAGATGTTACATAAATTTTGGTCATTTTTTTCTTCATTCTCTGTCATATAACTCAGGATAAAGTCTGGAATGGGCACAGGTCACTTGCCAGAAATAATGTGTTGCGGTTCTGAAATATGGATACATTTAAAAATTGAATGAATTGTATAACGTTGATATAATATTGGATTACTGAATTGAAATTTACTAATTGCAATGCAGGATATTTTGTCAATTACTTTAGCTAATGTTCATTTTTTATATAAATGATTTGGATGCAAATACACAAGGCTTGATCAGTAAATTTGCAATTGACTTGAAATTAGGAAGGATTGTTGGTAGTGAAGAAGGTGATTGTAGATCACAAGGCAATCTTGATCAATTAGCAAAGTGGACCAAGGATTGGCAGATGTATTTCAAAGGGGTGATTGTTAAGTTTGTGGCCTAAGGTAGAAGGAGTCAATTTTAGAAAACCTAGCACATTTATTTTTCAACATAGTCCCCTCCTACATTTACACACTTAGTCCAGCGGTCGTGGAGCATACGGATCTCTTCTTTGTAGAAGTTGTCATCTTGGACCTCCAGAAAGTGGTACAGCAGGGTAGATTGACAAGTTCATGGTCTAAGGTAGAAGGAGGTGAGTCATACAGTTCTCGTTACATGCACATGCAGTTCAACTCTGAGTGCAGAAACTTTAAAGTTAATAACTTTTGTGGTATTTCTGTTTCAGATAATTGAAAATTGCAAGTAAGCACTGTCTGAGAAAATGGATAACATCGGCTTTCATGCAGTCATCCGCTACCTCGGTCTCAAGGGCTTATCACCTAAGGAGGTCCACGAGGACATGGTGGCAACACTAGGGGAGGGTGAAAAATAAATGTGCTAGGTTTTCTAAAATTGACTCCTTCTATCTTAGGCCACAAACTTACCAATCACCCCACGTACATCCACAGTGATGAAGTGCTTTGGGAGGCTGGCCATGAAGCATATCAATTCCTGCCTGTGGAGTGACTTGGATCCATTTCAGTTTTCCCACCATCATTACAGATCAATAACAGATGCCATTTCATTGGCCTTTCACTCAGCTCTGGAACATCTGGACATTGAAGGATGCTCATTATTGACTACAGCTCAGTATTCAACACTATCATGCCCTAGAAACTAATCAGTAATTCTAAGCTCTAAGACCCAGACCTTGTTAACTCCTAGCTCGACTGGATCTTTGATTTTCTCTCTTGCAGACCCCTGTCAGTACAGATTGGCCACAAAACCTCCACAATCACCATCAGCACAAGTGCACCACAAAGCTGTATGTTTGGCCCCCTGCCCTACTAGGCTTATACCTACGACTGTGTGGTTAAAAACAGCTCCTATGCGTATTTAAGTTGGCTGATGACACAACTATTGTTAGCAGAATCAAAGGTGGTGGTGAATCACAGATAGGAGGGAGATTGAAAATCTAGTTGAATGGTGCCACAACAACAACCTCTCATCAACATCAGGTGTTATGCCCGCAGCCCCCTCCTTTGTGAGAATCGCAAGAGCACTAGTGGGTTGGGTCAGAGGACCCAGGAAATGGGAGAGAGACGTGCAGGATGCCTCGTTCCCCGGCGACGCAAAATAACGCGACATTGGCCATTGTCTCTTGGAGACACATTTGTGGATTGGGGACTAGGCTACGTGCAAGCCCTCGGGCAAAGTGGGCTGGTTGAGAGAGAGATTGCATCACCCCCAACCTGATTGACATCTACTACCCTGCGAGTCAAGATAAAAGAGGGGCTGTAGAGATGGCCCCTCAGACGCACCAGAAGAAACGCTAGCGATCCCGTAATAGTGGGAAGCCATTTGAAGGAAGCCACGTGCGTTTGGTTCCCTTGCCTGAGAGCCGGTGGTGGGTACCACAGAAACGATTTTCTTGAACTAACAATGGGGAACCAACTCCCCCGACTCAACAGATTGGCCTCATCAAAAGACCCGGGCAAGTTTCTTTTCTCACAACCCTCTCTCTCTCCAACAAGTGAAAACCCAGCGGTCCCCAAAGGCTGAAGCCTACAGGAACTGAGTGACTTTTATATTTCCATCGGACAATATATTATCCCCTAGACAAACGATAGAGCTATTTCTTATTAATGATTATTACTATACCCGCGCTTTTAGATTGAGTATTGACGACGTATATTATCTGAATGTTTGTATTAATCTTATTTTTGTGCCCCTTTATAAATAAAGACTTTTAAAAATAGTACCATCAGACTTCGACGGACCTCTCTATCTTTGCTGGTAAGTGACCCAGTTACAGGGTACGTAACACAGGAAAAAGAAACTGTAAGTCCATGAGCCAATCCTCATTTGGGGATCGGTCAGTAACTTTAAATTCCTTGGCATTATCATATCTGAGGATCAGTTCTGGAACTAGCATGTAAATGCTATCACAAAGAAAGCACGGCAATGCCTGTACTGTCTTAGAAGATTGCGCAGACTCAGCATATCATCTAAAACTTCGACAAACTTCCACTGATACACAGTGGAGAGTATCCCAACTGGTTGCACCACAGCCTGGTATGGAAACATCAATTCTCTGGAATGGAAAAGCTTACAAAAGTGGTAGATATAGCCCAGATCATCACAGGAAAAGTCTTCCCCACAAGAAAGTAGCATTCATCATTGAAGGTAACTGACTAAATACTGGAAAATGGAATTAATAAGAATATCTACTTACTGGTAGGCTTGGAAAAGGTGGGCAAATGGCCCATTTCCCTGCTGTTTGACACAGACCCTTCAACAAAGCTGCACTACAAAGGTCATAGTGTTCATGTGGATCAATGAAGACATGACAGACAAGAAGATGATGACTGAAGCTATGAAATACAGAACAAACATGAGTGTGACGTATGGAATGGTCTCTAACATGTAACTACCACTGGGCAGGAAATGTTTCAAAGTCATGAGAGACAGGAGGGACTACAGGCAGACCAGATGCACCAGAACTGAGGACAGCTGGCATGGTCACTGCAGGAATGCAAAATATATTTTTACAGTTGAGGAAGTCTCAGAGGGTGAGGAAGACCAGCAGCTTGACTAAATTTGTAATTGTTTGATTTTATACCTGTGCCTACATTTGAAGTATTGGATTGGACTAAATATTTATATATGAGTAAATTGCTCAGTTTGCATTGCTTCATTTCTTTTACAAGTGGAAGAGGTGTAATGTATATCTCTACATATACCTTTGTGAACCAGCTGCTCTACGTAGCATGATATACATACTGGAAGTCAACATCAACCATGTTCTACTTATCACAGGAAAATGAGGAAATCCATAATCTTTACAGTCTTATAATGGCAATGGTTATTGTACTTCCTGAAGAACAAGTGAAAATAAAATTTACTTCTCGAATGTCATCATTGAATATACACCAGAGATCAGAACATGAAAGAAACACATGCTTGACATATGTCTGGGTTCGGAATAGGGAAGCTTATTTAAAAGCTATCAATGTAGGAAATCCAGGCCCACAATTACAATTCATGACTAGAAAGACAAACAAATAAAGTCAGTGCATCAATGAGGCATGGCATTTGCTGTGCTTTCTTTCTATTTTCCAAGGAAAGTTTGGAGATTGGTTTAGGTGAAATTTGCTTTTGCTGCTAATCTGTAGGTTGAAATGTCTGCAGACATTTTCTCAGTTGTACATGGGTCACTTCAACAGAAGGTCTGTCTGTGTCTCGGGAGAAACACCTGTTCCCTTTAGTAATCATGTTCTTCTGCTGCTAATCAGTGTCACTAACCCTGCATTTTTATTAAGTTACTATTACCTGAAAGAAACAGCAGAAGGTTCTATACACAAAACAAGGCAGAAACAAAAAGGTCTATGGCTTTGGGCTGGCTCATGGTAAACCCACTTTGAGTAGTTTCTGCAGCCTGTAGATCATATGAGCTCTTGCAATGATAAAGTAATGTTTCTCTAATGGGAGACAGCACTAATCTGTATTCACAACTCGTCTGCTACCTAATCCTAGCAGATGGTTGCGTGTTGGCTCAGCACCCTGAAATGACAAGCATGCACAATATTTTCCTTAAAATAAATCAATGTCACTAAGTTAGGGTCAGTAATTGTCGATTAAAAATAACATTATGCATGATTCTCTTAAAGAGAACCCCGCATTCATTACAAGTGTGATTGTCAATCTGCTTTCTTTTTTGCTCAGCAAGGCAGGAGACCTGTGTAGCAGCGACCACACAACTGGGTAAATTCAGCAGGCCAGCATCCCTGCAGGAAGAGGAGATACTGGAGATTTAGCAGAATTGTGTTGCAGCTCTCAGAATGTGCCTGTTTTCTGGTTCACTGAGTCCTATAGCCCAGATTTCAAAGCCCCAGATGATGATCACAAGGATTACAATGTGTGATTACCCCATATGAACTGATTGCAAAGTAGGGAGAATGGAAACCACATGCTGCCTGCTTATTTCTGTGATTTGGCTCAAACACACCCTGGTGCTTAGATTTGTTTTGGTCTTACTATGATCAACCAGTTCATTCAACACCAATGTTGATTTGCTATATGCATCATGGGGGCCGATATCATGAGAATGTAGACTTAATTGCACTTCTCAAAGTTGGTCTGGACTTTAAATGGAAGGTCAGTTATGACCAGAGCAGAAGGTGACAGTTGTTTTGTAAAAGCGATTCACTTTGGAGACAGAATGAGATGGGAGATGGTGAGCAGCAATTTCAGAAACTGCACTGGAGATTGCGCTGGAGTGGAGTATGAGTTGGTGCAACTAATCTTACCATTTAATTTGTTTTTTCCTTCCTCTTACCTACTGCAGCAAGCAGTAAAGCCAAAACTAAGCATTCACAAGGGAGAACATCACAGGCAGCCTATCAAGTCACCACAAGATATACATCTCTTAAACCTCATTTTGCTTTTCACTGCAGCTCTAATATGAGTAAGCTGTGTAAAGGCTACAGCTCTGCTGTGCCATATAAATGAGAGAAAGAGGTTACAAATTTGAGGCCAGCTGTGATTGCTATGCATGACACTTTGACCTATACACACTGAAGCTTTTCCTTCTTGTCACCACTCACTGAAATTCTTTCACAAGCAAAGATAATTCACCAGAAGACAATATCACCTTCAGTGAACACTGGATAAAATTCTACACTAGAGCTCAATTTCAAATGATTTTTGCCCTTCAGTTCGTGAAACCAGAATAAAGTGACTGCAGCTGACTTAGGCCACTAACTTCAGTCCAGCTGCTTTCAAATAAATAATAGTTAGTCACCTTATTCCCTCCAAAAGTAAATTATATCCTGGTGCTAAAACATTAAAATATAATTATGAAATCAAACCCTCCCATTAAATTAAACCTATTTCTACTGAAGCACCAATGACCAAACTTACAGGTACTCTGAGTCACTGGGTTTTCACAGGTTATTGCCGTCCATTCTATTCTAGACATTCCACAGTACAGCAGATTTGGAATCATTGTTACGCAATAAATACCTCTGTACATTTTGCAGAGTTGAAAACCACCATAGCCAAATTGGTTGCCCACATTAGTTGACCAAACTCAGATTGGCTGCTCAGCAGTTTAGAGCTTAAATAAAGTCAGTGAGTCCTGCATGAAAATAGATGTTCATCCACCACATCCTGCTGTTTTCTGTGCCTAGGTGATTCAAGTGATCATCGAGACACCTCATAAATGCCATGAGCAACTGTGCATTCTGGGCACTCAACATCCTCAAGGTGAAAAAGGTTCCCTTCAAATCCCCTCCAAGTTTCCTACCCCTTAACCTATATCTATGGGTGTTGGTTGTCAGAGGTAGGAGTTTTTACATAGAATGGTAAATGCATGGAACACACTGCCAGTGGTGGTGGTAGAGGCAGATACATTACGGACATTTAAGAAGCTTCTAGAAAGGCACGTGGGTGAATGAGTAATGAAGAGCAATCATCTTGGAGTAGGTGACAAGGTTGGCCCAACATTGTGAGCTAAAGGGCCCACACTGTGCTGTACTTGATCTATGTTGTGTGTTCTATGCCATCCAACTGAATTTGCCTCTGGCAAGGGGAAATTAATTCCTGCAGTCTATCCTACCTATACACTTCATAACATTATGTATTCAAATCATCTTCCCTCCTCTGTTCCAGAGAAAACAGACCTGGCCACTCTACTCACTCCTCATAGCTAAATGCTCCATCCTAGGCAACATCCTGAGGAATCTCTCCGCACCCTCTCCTGTGGGATCACCAATTTCTAACTGTGTGGTGAACAGAGCAGCATGCAGTACTCCAGCTGAAGTTTAACAAAGTTGGAGTATAACTCACCGCTCTTGTATTCAATGCCTCAGCTAATGAAGGCCAGTATCCCATATGCTTTCTTTAGCATGTTATCAACCTGGATTGCCACCTTCAAGGATTTTTTTGATTCACATATCATGATGCCTTTGTTCTTCAGTACTCTTTAGGACATTAATCAGAACTTAATCAAGTTCAATATCTCTGTCTTATATAGCATGATTTTTTTGTGGCAGCAGAACAGTGCAGAGACTTCAAATTATTATAAATTATGAAATAAATCGTATTCATCTTCTCATGGACTATTCAGAACTAAGAAGGCGAAGGGGTAAAAGCTGATCTTGAAATATTTGGCATGGGTTTTCAAGCTCCTGTACCTTCTTCCCATTGGTAGAAACATGAAGAGACCATGTCCTGATCAAGCATCTTTAAAACTAGATACCACTACCTTAAGGCACTGCCTCTTGACAAGCTCCTCAATGATGATGAGGACTGTGCCCATGATTAATCTAGCTGAATCTACAACCATTCCTTGCGATGCTGTGCATTGAACCCCCTATTATATCCAACTGTTTAATTCTTAGATTAGACTGTTTAATTGTTATTTTCTTTGCATGTTTAACAATTAAGTTCAAGTTCAAGTCTAATTGTCAATCAACCATGCAAGAATACCCATGAATACAGCCAAATAAAACAGCATTACTCCAGGTCTAGGACGCAAAATGCTCCAAGAGGACCACAAGCTCGTTATACAGTTCAGAGGCTTGCGTACTTCAATGACTGGGAGCACAATGTTGGCTGGAGTCGAGGACTAGTGCTTTGTCTCTGGGTAGTGTCACCCATGCCAAACATGACAAAGGACAGTGGCCAGACTAAGAGTGGTCCACCAGTCCTTGAGGTCCAGGGGTTCCTCTCAGGGATAGCAATACTGACTGGTCAAAAATAAATTTGCTACAAGCATCAATGAAGAATGTCTCCATTGCTGCCCTAACCATCAGCAGTGTTACAGGCAGTAACTAACGAAGGTGCAAAACACTGTACCAACAGTCCTATAGAACAAGGCACATGTCACACATATAAGGTAGCAAGCCCATACAGGATATCAGTAAAACACAGTCACACAAAAAAATATATCGTCCAAGGTACTGGGTCCATGAATGTTGCAGTAATTTGCAACTGAACACAATATAGCTTGCTTTCTGCCAAGTAAACACTGGGAGTGGGGGGCCGGAATGGACTCTGACTAGGACACCATGCCACATGGCCACTAGCTGTCCAGTGGAGCACCTCTCCCCTGGACGGCTGAGATCAGGTGACTGCACGGCTCGAGGCCCACTCCTCTCCATAACTGAAGCCACGCAGCCCCTCCCCACTGTTCACCACCATGATTCGCCAATAAACCGATGTATCTGACATCAATAATGTCTGACAGAGCCCTGTGATCACAAGGATAGCGACTATGATGATCATATTGCCTTTGTGCTTGACTCCTCTGAAGCCTCTGACATGGTCAGCAACTCGATCTGCTCCGAGTCGAGCTCCTTCAATTTCTCCGTCAACAAGCAACTCTCTGTTGGGGTAGACCTGCAGTACTTTAATATCTAGCAGAGTCTTGTGATGGTAAAAACTATATTTTAAAAAGATCATACCACCTTTGGTTGACACTTTGAATCCATTGCGATTGAACGTACTGCCATCTCACTGGGACGTCCATTAAGATGGCAGCGCATTCAATCGCAGCAGCTTCTACAAGGTCAGCCAAAAATGTTATTGCCTTTTTCATTAATTCCCTACATGTATTTTATACACATGTAACAGTTCATTATGGTTCTAATTGCCACAGTTTGTACTGTATATGCAGTTGTTCAGTGTGTCCACTTATGGTTACATTGGCATGATTCTGGGAAGCTCTAGAAGCTTTACTTGGTGCTACATTATTTGAATAGGAGCTTTCTTATTGGTTAATTCTTTTCTATGAATTGGAATGGAATTTTTCTTATCTATGTAGTATAAAAGAGCTGTATCACAAGGCAGATTTACCTTAGTCCTTTTTGCTTCCATATCCCTTTGCTAAGCAGACCTCTTTCACTGTCCGTTTCAATTTTCCTTTGTTCTGTCATGAAGCAATCATGAAGCAACAAGTTTTGTGCCTCCTTCCTGCCATCTGAAAGAGCCTTGGATTTAAATATCAGAATCCAACACTCCATACCGGGCTATAATGTAATCAATCAGAATGCTTTCCACTGTACATCCGAGCAAGCACATTGTCCAGTTTTCTGATGACATAACAGTGCTGGGACCAACACTGATAATAAGGCCTGCAGAGAGGATGTGGTATAGCTTGAGGTCTGGTGCCAGGCAAATAATCTGTTCCTTAATGTCAACAAGATAAAGGAGATGGTTATTGACTTCAGCAGAACCCAACCATCCAGACCCCGAACCATCACTACTTTATTATTTCCTGTCAGTTACTTTATGTACAGACGCTCCTGTGCTTAGCCTCACTGGACATATAATCAATGTAGCTATATAAGTTAACTTATGTGTTTACATTTATTGTGTTTTATCATTATTATTATTGTGTTCTTTACCATTTGTGGTTTATTTTGTGCTGTATTGGATCCGGAGTAACAATTATTTTGCTCTCCTTTACATTTGTGTACAGGAAATGACATTAAGCAATCTCGATTTTGAATCTTGAATCTAGGAATTTGCCAGAGATTTTGGTGACATATCGAATCTCTTCAAACACTGAATGAAGTAGAGTTACTGGTGTGCTTTCCTCGTGACTGTATTAACGTGTTCAATCCTTGGAAATGTGGACACACGGGAACTGAAAGCAGCTCAGACTTTCCACTGCTGACCCCTCAATGAGGACTGGGGCATGTCCTCTAGACTTCCCTTCCTCGGGTCAACAATTAATTCCTTGGTCTTGCTAATGTCGAGTGAGAGATTGTTGTTGCAACTCCACTCAACCAGATTGTATCTCAAACATGAGGAAATCAGCAGATGCTGGAAATCCAAAGCAACTCACACAAAATGCTGGAGGACCTCAGCAGGTCAGACAGCATCTATGGATAGAAATAAACAGTCAATGTTTCAGGCCAAAGCCCTTCATCAGGACTTTCAGAGTTCCTCCAGCATTTTGTGTGTGCAGCTGTTTTTCGCTCCTGTACTGTGGCGTCATCTGCAAAATAATTAATGGCATATGAGCTCTACTTAACTACACAGTCACTTTACCATTCATGTCATGTGTCTTAGCATCATTAGCACTCCCAAAATGGATCACCTCACATATATCAGAATTGAAATCTATTTGCCATTTCTCAGCCCATTTCACCACCATATCAATAAAACACTGAAGCTTATGACAGCTCTCTGTGGTATCCATAACTTCAACAATCTTAGTGTCAGCTGAAAACTTACTGATGATGCCACCTACCTCCACATTCCATTCATTCATAGACAGCGTGTATCAAAAAATGGCAAAGATTCCAGCACCAGCTCTTGCGGAACACCACCAGTCACAGGCATCCAATCACACAAACAACTCTCTGCTAGTGCTAAGTCACTTTTGGATTCAATCTGCCATGTGGCATATAAACCATATCTATTGCACTGCCCTCATCAATACATTTTGTTACCTCCTCAAAAATTTCAGTCAAATTTGTTAGACAAGATCTGCCCTTGACCAAAGCTTTGCTGGCAAATTCCAAGTAATCTTATCCCGAAGAAATGTTTTTAATAACTTCCTATCTAATGATATTGGGTGATGGGGTGGAGGTGTGTCTCTACCAAAGGAGGAGTAAGGCTTTGCTAGCCTACAGGTTACCTTTTGGCAAGGTGTAGCACCTGCTTGAACACCTCCCCCCCCCCCCCCCCACTCAGGGTATGTAAAGCCATGGCATAAGGTAGTGGATGGTCATACGATTAGCTGGTGCATATCACAAGTCTTGGTTAAGTGACCACTGATGCCAGGCAGACAATCTCTGAAGAACATTGATAATGGCTGGGTTAACCCATTTTGTAAAGATACTGCCCAGAAGAAGGCAATGGTAAGCCAATTCTGTAGAAAAACTTACCGAGAACAATCATGGTCAAAGACCATGATCGCCCATGTCATATAATACAGGACATAATGATGATGATGAAGCTAATTACTGATAAAAGGTCCATGAGGTCTGTAACTTTCAAGCTTTTCCCTGCTGCCCTTCTTGAAAGGGAGGATTTAATTTTCTATCCTTCCATCATTTGGTAAATGAACCGCATTTGCCGTCCTCTGGTCAGCAACGGAAACAAAAACAACGAGGTGGAAGAAAGATACACAGATATAATTTCCCTGTATCATCTAAGTTCAGACTCCAGGTCAACCTCCTGATGTAAGTTCATGTGCATAAAACCTGCAAGTTGTATCTCTCTCCACAGTACTGTCCAGTCTGGTGATTATCCCCCAGCATTTCCTGCCTTGATTCATGGGAATAGTTTTGTGAATTTGTGCACTAGATGGCAGTACACATTTAAAAGGTCTGGTTTTGCTGGATAGGCACCTTTCAAGTATTCATGTCATGATAGTTTTGGCTAAAGAATAATCAATCAGCAATAATATTGTTATTTTCAAGTGAAGTGTTCCCTTTCCGAAAATTCCAAGGTAAACTGATACAAGTTGGATTGACATCATCTCAAACTAAGTTGATTCAATCATCTGCAAAATATTGCCATCTATTCTCTGGTGCTTGAATAAATGTACACCATGATTTTAATCCCCATAGATCTATATGATATGAAGTCATGCAGGTACTCAAAGCCTTACAGTTCTAATTAGCAAATTAAAATGTTTAGAATATCAATGGACTGATTACCGACATCCTGCTGGACAGTAATGCTGCCATTTGATCTTTCCCGCAAAAATGTGAGATTGGTACATGGCTGCGTGCTTCCCAGGTTTTTCTGTCAAGTTTATTTAAAATCACAAGGAAAATCTATTTTCAAAATGAAAATGGAAGCTGGTTGCTAGGACAGAGAAATATGTTGCTTTTTAAAGTTGCGAACTACAGGGATTTCTGGAATCAGACAAAAATGCATTGAATTAGATCTAAGTGAGCACACTTTATAAAGCTTGTGGTTAAGAAAAGGTTACACCAATGAACTTCTTGACATTGAGGAAGTGCTGCACAGCGATAACATATTATTGCAGCTGACAGCAATGCCAGATTTTGCTTCTGATTTTGTCTGATTCAAGCTTTTGAGTAAACTAACATCTTAGAAAGTAAAATAAAATCTACCTTAAATATAAGTCAGCCCTTTTCCAATACTTCTGTGGCTTACAATGTAAGATAGTAGTCTTAAAGTCTATTAAGATGTCCAATAACTTTCTGTGTTCAGCATGTCAAATGCCAGAGCTCAAGCCAAGAAGCAATCTGCTACCCAACTTTTATCCCACCAGCCAGTCTTGGATTTGGCGGAAGATGAAGGAGTTGTTATACAATCATATTGTACTGGAAGTGTCCTTAATCCTCTTCACATCTAATGTCACACTATTAGTATGCTGAACTAAATTCGAATTTTTGAAATCTCAAAAACATCAAAATAAGTCAAATAAATTTGAATGTTCCAAGCTGTTTCACAAGATGCAAGAGATCTAAGGATAAAAGACCAAAAACTGTCAGAGTTAAAATTTCAGAAGGAAAGATAGAGAGGCAGACAGATGTTTAAAGTTCAGGGCCTTGGTAACAATGGTGCAATTGTTACATTTGGAGGGGTTAAACTGGAGGAGGACATGCACTGAGGAGCGTAGAGCTTGTGGATTTTAGAAAAACCAGGGAGTACGTACCTCATGTAGAGCATTTAAAGCAAATATTGAAATTGTTTAAGCCATATTGTACGAAGGCAAGCTGGCTAACTGGATCCAAAAGCAAACACGAGGAAATCTGCAGATGCTGGAAATTCAAGCAACACACACAAAATGCTGGTGGAATGCAACAGGTCAGGCAGCATCTACAGGGAGAAGCACTGTCGACGATTCAGGCCGAGACCCTTCGTCAGGACCTTCGTGGCCCAAAATGTCAGAGGAAGTAGTGGAATCTGAGATTTTTAAGAGCTATTACACAGAGAATTCAAGTAAAATTTGAGATCAGAACATCTGTATGAATCATCTTTGTGTTCAGATGAATGGTCTGTGCTAATAAACCAGTAAAACCTGTGACAAATCCAAACTAACCATGGTCAATCTAAATCTGATCCATAGGAGAGAACAATCGATGTTTATTTTTTCACACCCAATCAACAATCTATTAAGTGCCATAAGTGCTATTGAAGTTACTTCTTACTACACATTTTATACATTTGTTTCTTGGGTACTTCTAACAAAGGCAGGCACAATTTTGAGAGGCAGTAAAGAAAAGCAGGGAAAAAAAGCCTTGTTTAATGTACTAATAGCACAGAAAGGAGATCACAGTTTTATGTGCTATTAGGACCAACCCAATATGACCCAAACCAAAACACAAACAAAGAATAAACACAATTCATCTCTTTGGGCAGGAGTCAGGTCACCATAAATCGATTCAGGTATCATAGAGGAACTGAGGGAATTCAGAATATATAAATATAAATGTGGGAAGATCGCATGCACCTATGAATGTTTTACTTAGGCCTGGATAAATTTTAATTAAGTCAGCACAAATATCTCTGCTGCATTTCACACACCTATAATGAATAGCTCTGTAAATAGCATAGCCTTAGACTTATCTTGTCTCCATTCATATGACACCGAATTTCATGCAGTTCTACTGTTTTTATTAAATAATAGATCAAAGTTCAAAGTTTAAAGTTCAAGGTAAATATATTATCAAAATACGGATATGCCACCATATGCAAACCTGCGATTCATTTTCTTGTGTGCATTCTCAATAAATCCATAATAGAATAATGACCATAGAATCAATGAAAGACTGCATCTACTTCTGCACAATAAGTTAATGATTTAACAATATTTGTGCATATAATGTGGAAACTAAGAAAGAAGCACTAACAAACACATAATAATCAAATATAAATTGCGTCATCACTAAGTGAGAACTGTCCGTTTAGGCTAAATCCATACATCTGTGTTCTTACTGCAAAACAAATTAGTTCTATTAGAATGACTGTGTTCAGCTAAGAACATTAATAAAGGTCAGAAATAGCTCATTTAACCAGATGTCATCAGTCATTCAGCTGTAGAGATGGCTAAATTAGATAATCCTAGCAAACAGGTTATAGGATTGCAAAGCATGATAACACAAGCTCTGAGATTGCTTTGCACATAGCTCGTCAATTTAGTGCTGCCTGTTTGTGATAATAATTTCTGTATGCAAACATCACTGACTACTGTTGATTGTTTGTGCACTAGTTAATAGCTCACAGAATTCTAACATATTAAGACTATAAGACCATCGGACATAGAAGCAGAATTGGGCCATTCTGCCCATCAAGTCTACTCCACCAATCCATTATGGCTGATTTACTGCATTGTCCCTTTCAGCCCCATTCTTCTGCCTTTCCTCCATAATCTTTGATGCCCTGACTAATTAAGAACTTCTTAACCACTGCTTTTTGACTTGGCCTCCACAGCTGTCTGTGGCAAGGAATTCCAGACTTACCACCCACTGGCGAAATAAAATTCTTTTCATCTTTGTTCTAAAGAAGCATCCCTCTATTCTGAGGCTGTCTTCTGGTCCTAGACTCCCCCACTATAAGAAACTATCTAGGCCTTTCAATATTTGATAGACAACATCAGAATCCCCCATCATTTTTTCAAATGATATAAAGAAAGTCATTATGAAGAAGAGGAAGATTTCCTCAATTAGGATCCTGCCCTAAAGAAGTCTGACAGCAATAAATTGAAGTTAACCTGCACTCTTAAAGAGCAGAAGCAAGTGCTAATAGCATGCATTCAATACATCCAAACTGGGAAATTGTGAAAAATCGCAGAATCTTCGAGAGCACAGATCTCAAGGTTTGCAGATGATGCTGTACTGCATCATAAACATTAATGGAGGAATTGGAAAGAATAAAATATATTCATTACCCACACGAAGGAAAGAGGTTCTACAAATGCACAGTCAAAAAACATGACGTGGAGATAATCATGGAGTTAAGTCCCGAGAAATAACATTCATTGGTTCACATTTCTGGACACAGCCATTGACTGCAAACTCCATACCCCACAAAATGGATTACTTGCTTCTCGCATTGTAAGTTCATCACACCCACTTCAATTATTGGCAGCAAGCTCTATCAATCATGACTCATACATAACTATTATGAATGTACAGTGATATTACATCGTGCAATTGAAAATCTTGATTTCTTTGCATTTTAAGTGCAAATTTAGTCAAAATGTTTAAAAGGCTTCAATCTTACTGTAATATGTTGGTATTGATGTTGATTTATTATTGTCACATGTACAGGATATAGTAAAAAAAAAACTTGCCTTATATACTACTTATACAGATCAAATCATTACATAGTGCATTGAACTAGTATAAGGTAAAGCAATAACAATGCATTATAAAGGCAGAAGTTACTGAAATATCCAGTGCTGGTAAATGATGAAGTACAATCATAATGAGTTAGATTGAGAGGCCTCCTACTCAATGGGAGAGGAGAGAAGAGAAAATGCCCGAGGAGCGTGAGGTATTTGATCATGTGCCTGCTTTAATGAGGCAACGAGAAGTATAGACAGAGCCCAAAGAGGAAAGGCTGGTTTCTGTGATGTGCAGAGCTGTGTCCACAGCTCTCTGCAGATTCTTGCAGTCACATGCAGAGAGGTGGCCATACCAAGCTGTTATGCACCCAGGCAGAAAATACTGGAAGAACTCAGTAGGCCTAGGAACAACTATGGAAAAGAGTAAACAGTCGCCATCTCGGCCTGAAATGTCAACTGTTTACTCATTTCCATAGATGCTGCCTGGCCTGCTGAGTTCCTCCAGCAGTCTGTGTGTGTGTTGCCTTGGGTTTCCAGCATCTGCAGATTTTCTCATGTTTGTGATACATCTGGACAGAATGCTGTCTGTGGTGCATCGATAAAAATTGGCTAGAGTCAACAGGGACATACCGAATTTCCTTACCCTCCTGCAGAATTAGAGGCATTTATGTGCTTTATTGGCTATGTGGTTGGGCCAGGACAGACTAATGGTGATGTTAACACCTGGGAGCTTGAAGCTCCACTTTCTGATATGCTACCTGTTCTGTTGAAAATTTACATGTACGCTAGTATATCACATGTACACGTGATTTTTGGATCTTGCAAACAAGGGATTAAAGGATAGTCGCTTATTAAATCTTACTTTTGCAAAAGTAAAATTTAATAAATCCTTGAGTTGCTGCCTTTATCCCTAGACCTACAATGTCTTTGTGATTATCATTTTGCAAGCCTTTGTAATCTCCTACACCTGCTAACCTGCTCAGGTTGAGCTTGTGTTTCAAAACAACTATAGCCTTGTAGCTCATAGAATTTCTGTTTTTCATTAAAATGATAGACTTAAATGATCTTTGCCTACTTAAAATGCAGTTTCAATGAAGCCCTCATAAAACTACACAAAATTGCTGATCTTAAATGCTTTCTTGATATGAGTTCCACCTCGTGTCCATCTTTGCTTTGGCGTCTGCTTCTCTGATGTGGTATCAACATTTTGATTGCAAATTTCTTCAATTTCAAATTATTTTTGCATAATATATATAAACGCACTTATGGATAAACATCCATCATTCCTCATCCAAAGTTGAACCTCACAAAATAATTTAAATAGCATTTACTACTTTTATCAGTTCTGGGTTTTTTTCAAATTTAAAAAGTTATTTTCACTCTTACAACTTGCTGAGTTAAAAAGAAAATGGTGAAAGGTACCTTAACCTAAAGGACAAATTTTTTTTTAAAACCTCAGGAATGCAACAAAAAAGATTGACTAAGGAAGAACCTGGATTTAGCTAATAAGTACATCAGAGATTCAGACCAGGAAAGTCTCAGGTCCAACATCTGATTCATGCCCTGTTATCTAATCCCAGTTAAAACAGTGATTAAACTGGTAGAATTGCTCTGGGGTTGAAGAGGAGAAAATCTAAAAAAGCCTCCAGTTTGGATTCTGATCATACAATTGCTGCGTGAGGAAAGACTTGCGACTTGCAATGATAACTATGAAGTCCTGCTAATCTGCTGCTAATGCTCACTGCCAATATTCTAATGTAAAGAATAATGCAAGAGAAGTCAAGAGCAGACATGGAAGAAAAAAAGACATTTGGTTCATGGAAGTGTACAATCACAGCTAAAAAAAAGATGGTTGTGTTCATGTTGCACTCTGCACAATCTAAAGTGCTTCAAGCAATGAATTGCTTTTCTGAAATGTAGTTGCAATTGCTTTAAAGATAAATGTGGCATGTTTCCAAAATTGCAAGAGATAAATGACCATCAAATAATACTCTTGAACTCATCCATTTACCACCAAATAGATTTTGAATGTCTCTAGTAACTTCGTCTCTCATACCCAGCATTATGTGTTAATACAAACACTTAATCATTGCTGAGTAAAGTTTGATCACTCTCACTATCTCATCATTACCACTGCATTTTATTTTTTTTCTGTATCTTTTTCCTTCTGTTTGTCTGTATGCGTATGCATGTCTGAGCTTAAAGTACCGTGATCAGCGTTGAACAATATTCCACGTAGGTCTAAGGTATTACAATAACTGTAAAACTTTCATAGACGGATTTATTTCTGAATATCTTTTTTTAAATTTGCCTGTTTTTTTCTGTTTGAATGCTAAACTCTACCACAACACGAGGATTTCTTTCTGCTTTTCTAATATTTGTTTTTGCTTACTGAATAGCTATGGCCCACATTTTCTTTGATGAATGTACATTTATTCATGTCATTATTGACACAGTACTGACTGTGACTGGAGGTACATAAAATGTATAGATTAAAGCATTTGTTGTTTGATAAACAGCCATAAGGCTGATGTGCAAAGAGGTAATGATAGGTGTCTCAGGCAGTTGTCAGGTATCTTCAAAAAAAAATCCACGTTAAAAAATATGATCACCTTAATCTTTCTCTTTACTCTTCATGTATCAAATTTTAAAATACACCTTTGTCATGGAAAGCTTTATGTGGTACATTCACCAGAAACACGATACTGATCGCTTTGAGCAGAACCTAAATTAAAGTGCATAAGAAGTCAGGTAGTACGTATAGAGAAAGTAGAGTAGTTTATGGTTCTGGTGAAACATTTGAATAGAAATAGTGTTTTTAGTACAAATGAAAACATGCCAAATCTCTTGAAAGCTGTTAACTGTTCTACATTTTCAATATTTTCTATTTCTGTTTCTCCAGATAGTGAAAACCAACTGAACCTCACTCGCCTTACTTACCTCAGGGCAGAAATGACCAACAGTCAATAGTTACATCCTTAGGGTTGCAGTGGGCACATTCAATTCTTCCTTAGCCTTGAGCTATTAAGAACTTTTTCAGAACCAGAATCAGGTTTATTATCACTGGCATGTGACATGACGTTTGTTAACTTAGCAGCAGCAGTTCAATGCAGTACATAATCTAGCAGACAGAGAGAGAAAAAATAAATAAAATGAAACATAATAATAAATAAACGAGTAAATCAATTACGTATATTGAATAGATTTTAAAATATGAGCAAGAACAGAAATACTGTATATTAAAAAAGTGAGATAGTGTCCAAGGCTTCAATGCCCATTTAGGAATCGGATGGCAGAGGGGAAGAAGCTGTTCCTGAATCACTGAGTGTGTGCCTTCAGGCTTCTGTACCTCCTACCTGATGGTAACAGTGAGAAGAGGGTATGCCCTGGATGCTGGGGGTCCTTAATAATGGACGCAGCCTTTCTGAGACGCCGCTCCTTGAAGATGTCCTGGGTATTTTGTAAGCTAGTGCCCAAGATGGAGCTGACTGGATTTACAACCCTCTGCAGCTTCTTTCGGTCCTATGCAGTAGCCCCTCCATACCAGACAGTGATGCAGCCTGTCAGAATGCTCTCCATGGTACAACTATAGAAGTTTTTGAGTGTATTTGTTGACATACCAAATCTCTTTAAACTCCTAATAAAGTATAGCCGCTGTGTTGCCTTCTTTATAACTACATCGATATGTTGAGACCAGATTAGATCCTCAGAGATCTTGACACCCAGGAATTTGAAACTCTCTCCACTTCTGATCCCTCAGTGAGGATTGGTATGTGTTCCTTTGTCTTATCCTTCACAAGTCCATAATCAGCTCTTTCGTCTTACTGACGTTGAGTGCCAGGTTGTTGCTGTGGCACCATTCCACTAGTTGGCATACCTCACTCTTGTACGCCTGAGATTCTACCAACAATGGTTGTATCATCTGCAAATTTATAGATGGTATTTGAGCTATGCCTAGCCACACAGTCATGTGTATATAGAGAGCAGGGCAGTGGGCTAAGCACACACCCCAGAGGTGCTCCAGTGTTGATCGTCAGCGAGAAGGATATGTTATCACCAATCTGCACAGACTGCGGTCTTCCAGTTAGGAAGTTGAGGATCCAATTGCAGAGGGAGGTACAGAGGCCCAGGTTCTGCAGCTTCTCAATCAGGATTGTGGAAATGATGGTAGTAAATGCTGAACTATAGTCAATGAACAGCATCCTGACATAGGTGTTTCTGTTGTTTAGGTGGTCTAAAGCTGTGTGGAGAGACATTGAGATTGCATCTGCCGCTGACCTATTGCCGTGATAGGCAAATTGCAATGGGTCCAAGTCCTTGCTGAGGCAGGAGATCAGTCTCGTCATAACCAACCTCTCAAAGCATTTCATCACTGTCAATGTGAGTGCTACTGGGCGGTAATCAGTAAGGCAGCACACATTATTCTTCTTAGGCACTGGTATAATTGTTGCCTTTTTGAAGCAAGTGGGAACTTCTGCCTGTAGTAGTGAGAGGATGAAAATGTCCTTGACTACTCCTGCCAGTTGGTTGGCACAGGTTTTCAGAGCCTTACCAGGTACTCCATCGGGACTTCCCGCCTTGCGAGGGTTCACTCTCTTTAAAATCAGTCTAATATTGGCTTCTGAGATGGAGATCACAGGGTCCTCAGGTGCAGCAGGGATCTTCACAGCTGTAGTTGTGTTCTCCCTTTCAAAGCAGGCATAGAAGTCATTGAGTTCATCTGGTAGTGAAGCATTACTGCCATTCATACTATTAGGTTTCACTTTGTAGGAAGTAATGTCTTGCAGACCCTGCCAGAGTTGCTGTACATTTGATATCACCTCCAACCTCATTTGAAATTGTCTCTTCATCCTTGAAATAGCTATTCGCAAATCATACCTAGTTTTCTGCTACAGGTCTAGTTTGTCAGACTTGAATGCCACAGATCCGGCTTTCAGCAGATGATGTACCTTCTTGTTCACCAATGGCTTTTGGCTTGGGAATGTACAGTAAGTCTTTGTAGACATCCACTCATCCACACAGGTTTCAATGAGGTCGGTAACAACTGCAGCATACTCAGCTCCTTTATCTTTTTCCCAGCCTGTTCCATAGCCATCCATCTCGGAGGATTTATATTTGACTGGTTTGATTTTTATTCCCCAGTGATGACAGAATCACCTGCTCATTTCCATACCTTTTCTCTTCATGCCTTTCAAGGGCTGGTCTTCAACATTCTCCTATTCATTGGCTCCCTCTACCACCTGGCAACACAATGACAGCTTCCAATTTCATATTGATAGTTGTCAAGAAGTTGATTGGTGAAATATCATGTAAATATAAATATAGAGGAGATTTACTGTAACGTTATTACATGCTGATGACCTTTATTGCTAATATAATAAACTATTTGCTTGCATTGGAGACAGTGCAGAGAAGATTCTCCAGCTTGATCCCTCATATGAAAGGGCTGATATATGAAGAATGGCCCAGCAGCTTGGACCTGAGTACAAAGGAATAAGAGGTGATCTTATAGAAACATAATATTTCCAGCTGGATCAACAAGGTGAATACTGGCAGTACTTCCGCCCCACTCCCTGTGGTTTCAGAATAAGGGAACACCCACTTCAGATGAAGGTGAGATGGAATTTTTGGGAATCTTTGGAATTCTCTCCAGTGACAATACTCTGACAGTGAGATAGAATGTATTCAAGACACAGTCTGGTAGACAAGAGAGTCAAGGTGTGTGAGGAGCCAGTGGGAAAGCACTGTTAAGATAAGATTAAACTTTATTTATCCCGAAGGAAATTATTGTTGCAAAGTTGCTCAGTCAAAAGTATATACCTTAAAGTACAAAGTATAAGCATTGAGGTATGAAAAAATACAAAATGTACATTCAAAAGTAATAATGAAAACATACATTTATGTACTTAAGGAGGAGAAGTTGTAGAGTCTCGTAGCCACAGGGAGAATGGATCTCCTGTGGCGTCCAGCGGTGCACCTTGGTGGAATCAGTCTGTTACTAAAGATGCTCCTCTGTTTGTCCAGTATGTCATGGAGGGGTGAGAGGGATTGTCCATAATGCTCCACAGCTTCTGCAGCATCCTCCTCTCAGCCACAACCCTCCGAGAATCCAGTTCCACCCCCAGAACAGAACCAGCCTTCCTGACGAGCTTACTGATCTTCTTTGTCTCAACTACTCTCACCCTGCTGCCCCAGCAGGCTACAGCGTAGAGCAGAATACTGGCCATCACTGACTCATAGAACATCTGCAGCATTGTACTGACAGACAGACAGACTCTATTGATCCCGAGGAAAATTGGGTTTCGTTACAGCCGCACCAACCAAGAATAGTGTAGAAATACAGCAATATAAAACCATAAATAATTAAATAATAATAAGTTAATCATGCCAAGTGGAAATAAGTCCAGGACCAGCCTCTTGGCTCAGGGTGCCTGACATTCTGAGGGAGGAGTTGTAAAGTTTGATGGCCACAGGCAGGAATGACTTCCTATGACGCTCAGTGTTACATCTTGGTGGAATGAGTCTCTGGCTGAATGTACTCCTGTGCCTAGCCAGTACATTATGGAGTGGATGGGAGTCATGGTCCAAGATGGCATGCAACTTGGACAGCATCCTCTTTTCAGACACCACCGTCAGAGAGTCCAGTTCTACCCCCAAAACATTACTGGCGTTACGAATGAGTTTGTTGATTCTGTTGGTGTCTGCTACCCTCAGCCTGCTGCCCCAGCACACAACAGCAAACATGATAGCACTCGCCACCACAGACTCGTAGAACATCCTCAGCATCGTTCGGCGGATGTTAAAGGACCTCAGTCTCCTCAGGAAATAGAGACGGCTCAGACCTTTCTTGTCGACAGCCTCAGTGTTCTTTGACCAGTCTAGTTTACTGTCAATTTGTATCCCCAGGAATCTGTAATGTTCCACCATGTCCACACTGACCCCTTGAATGGAAACAGGGGTCACCAGTGCCTTAGCCCTCCTCAGGTTCACCACCAGTTCCTTAGTCTTTTTCACATTAAGCTGCAGATCATTCTGCTCACACCATGTGACAAAGTTTCCCACCGTAGCCTTGTACTCAGCTTCATCTCCCTTGCAGACACTGAATGACTGGAGTCTCCTCAAGAAGTACAATCGGTTCTGTCCTCTCTTGTATAGAGCCTCTGTATTGGTAGTCCAGACCAGTTTATTGTCCAGATAAGCTCCCAAATACGTAGTCCCGAATGACTTGACCTCCATTCCCTCCAGGCACTTGTAGTCCCGAATGATTTGACCTCCATTGCCTTGATGGAGACGGGAATGCTGCGTCTTTTCACCTTACTGAAGCCCACCACCAACTCCTTTGTCTTAGTGATGTTGAGCTGCAGGTGATTCAGCCCACACCATTCAACAAAGTTGTCCACCCCTCTTCTGTGCTCAGCCTCTTGACCCTGCTGAGGACAGGAGTGAACCAGCCATGAACTTGATGAAAGATAGGGAAGGATTGAGAACTTAACTGGCTACCCTTGCTCCTATTACTTACATTCTTACAAACTGGACCTTGTTTTCTTGGGTATTGGAAGCTGAACAAAGGGAAGGATGTTGGGAAAGGAAACAATTTTTCAAAAATTCTTGCAAAAGGTCAGTACAAATTTATTGGGGTGAAAGGTCAAAGAGACATAGTGCAGTACAGCAAAGAAACTTGCTCTTTGGCCCAACTCATTCATGCTGACCATGATACCTGTCTACACCAAAATTATTTGCCTTTGCTATTTCTCAGCTCCTTTCCTGTCAACGTACCTGTCTAAATGCCTTTTAAATACTCTCTACTACTTCCTCTTTATAACCATGATGCTCTGTGCAAAAACTAGAACCATATAGCATAGAACTGGGCTCTTCATCTCCCAATGTATCAAAGGTAACTGATATAAAGTGCTTAAATAATTTCTATCACTACAAATAAGCACCATATTCACCAGATTTTTTCCTGGGACTGTATATTTATCATAATTGGAGAGTTTAAGTGGACATGGCCTGTATTCTCTGGACTTTATATGAACAAAAGGTGATCGCATAGAAAATATAAAACTCATAAAGGGCTTGACATTGGATGCAAGGGGATGCGTTTTTTTTCTGACCGAGGAGTTATGTTTCAGAGTAAGCAGCAGGTATTTTTGAATCACAACGATAAGAAATTTGTTCACTCATAGAAACTGAAATTTTCAGGGATTGTAGATGCTCAGACATTGAATTCATTTAAACCAAATTGATATCTTTCTGGTTGTTAAGGGATTCAAGAGAAATGAAGAAAGAACAGCAAAATGGGGTTGAGGTAGAAGATCAGCCATGATCTTGATAAATGGCGGAGTAGGCTCCAAAAGCCATTTAGAACATAGAACATGCAACAGTACAAAATAATACAGGCCTTTCAGCCCATGATGTTGTGCTGAACATTTAACATATTTCAAGATCAATCTAACCCCTCCCTACTACATAGCACTCCATTTTACGTTCATCCTTTTGCCTATCTAAGAGTCTTTTAATTATCCCTAATATATCTGCCTCTACAACCACCCCTGGCAGCATATTCCACCCACCCAGCACTCTCTGTATAAATAAAATCCAACCTCCTAATCTCCCCTGTACTTTCCTCCAATCACATTAAAATTATGCTCTCTCGTATTAGTCACTTCTGTCCTGGGTAAAGGAATTGGTTGTACACTACATCAATGTTTTTTTATCATCTTATACACTTCTACCACCTCTTGTCTTACTTCATTCCAAAAAAGAAAAGCCCGAGCTTACCCAACATTTCCTCATGAGACATGCTTTCTAATCTGGGGATCATCCTGGTAAATCTCCTCTACATCCTCTCTAAAGCTACGATTCTTCAGCTCTAACGTCCTGAGTTGTAGATTCTGGAAATCTGAAGCAAACCCAATTAACATAGTAGGCTGGTTAGGCAGAAGCTTTGGAGAGAGAAACATTACACATTGATAACGTCTTAATCAAAAAAATAATGTCCAACTTCTTAGGTTTCTCTTCAGAGAAGATGTCTAATCAGTTGAGTATATTATAATACAAACTTTCATTTTGTTTGTATTACTCTAAGAGAATGCTATGACTAAATGAAAATGATTTATATTGTTACGTTCTTTGAGTTTCTCCCTATTTTTGGTAAATATGATGTACTGTCAGTTTTGCTATCCATGTGTTAGATTAACCTGAGATGTGACCCCCTTCTCCATAACAAAGCCGCCTTTACAAAATGGGCATCTGATTTTCAATACCATGGTCATATCAAAATAGCATGTATCTTTATTCAATTATATCTCACTGGGAATTTACACCAGTTAAGTATGGAAGAATGGTATACATGAAAACAACTAATTCTGACAATTACAGGGATAGGACCATTGGAAAGCAACAACACTCTCCACAGATCCTGCAAAATAAGAATAACATGATAATCTCCATGGGAAAAGAATGAGTCAAAATATTTACACCCTCTCACGGGCATTCCAGTATGTTCACAAATTAATAAAAATGACATTCTTGAAGTGTTTTCATAAAATAAATATTACTCACAGACCCAGCCTGTATCCAACTAATACTGTAATCCAACTAGTATTTAGTGCACATAAATACAACCAGCATTTCAATATCTGTAATTGACCTAATTTCTGAGGAATAGCTTGAAAATTAAGCTAATTACTGACAATTATGAATCTTATAAAAAGGTAAGAATCAACAGTGAATCGTACTTCAATCATCACTAAAGTAGAAACAAACTGATATTCATGTAATTGTGCCTCATAATGACTCAAGATATTCACTTCAAGTTTTGTGCACATTTTAACTATTTTAACCATAAAGTTTGGGAGAATATCAGAACCTGAGAAATTAATAGCGAAAATAGAACACCTTTTAATACTTCAAAGTAACATATTACTTTTCACTATTATTTAAGATGTATTTATTTCATTTTAGTGCATTTATAAAGACACTACAGATTTGTCACTTTGAGTGATTTCAGTCTGAATATGCTGGAATGTCTCCTCATGAAGTCACATTAGTGCAATTGTGTGATTTAACTTCCCGCATCCATATCAATCCCTTCAGTATTTCACAACGGCATTGCCAACTCGGATTTGAAGTCCACTTATCAAAGTGACTTAAGGGCATAAAAAGTTAAGTTACAGTCCCTAAATAAGATCCATAAGAACATGAGGAATATGATCCCAGCAGCCTGGTGGGGTTTGAGACCCAGTACCACAATTGATTCCATATCTTACCTGTGACACTTAAGTTCTAAAATCACTTTGACATATTGTGTTCAAAGAGATTTTTTTTCACTTGTGA
This sequence comes from Hemitrygon akajei, assembly GCF_048418815.1. Taxonomy (NCBI): domain Eukaryota; kingdom Metazoa; phylum Chordata; class Chondrichthyes; order Myliobatiformes; family Dasyatidae; genus Hemitrygon; species Hemitrygon akajei. The sequence continues at coordinate 138,871,271 of NC_133129.1, forward strand.
CACAGGCTAATGTTTACTTTCCATTGTAAAGAATTCTTCAATTAAATGATCCCTTGCAGTTCAGACTCGTGTCTTCTCAAGATGAGTTAATGACACAGATGCCAGAAGTCTACCAGCTCTTGTCAGTACAATATTTCATACACCTGGTATGCTGAGGACCCGAAGTTATTAAACCCTGCTCTCGTATGGACTTTGGGTTACTGATGATTCCATGAGCTCTTCCTCAGATGTAAGATCCTTAAAACTATATTCTATTTCTTTCTTACCCCAAAGGCTTTTCTTCCTCTTTTCTCTTTTTTATTCTGTTTTAATCTTTGAGGCCATCAAATCCCATGATGCTCAAAATGTGTGTAATATTTATTCTGATAAAATATATAAATCTGTATTCACTGGCATTTCTTGATCATTTGACTGGTAATCAATTTAACAGTTCATTCCTGATAATACTATGGAGCAGCTGACACTCTGGCCAGTTCAAATGACCATTTACCCCATGAAGTGAAAGATCAAAGCCTTCCTTATTGCTCTTAAAGTTTGATGGTGAACCATTTTACTGGGCTGAAGCAATGGTGGAGCTTCTCCCATAAAGCTTGTGGGTGGGATCCTCCAGGATTTCAGCTTGAATAAGATGTATGAAACATTAATTAAAAATAACTTTATTTATAATTAGGTTTAACTTGCATAAATTAATTGAAATATTTCCAGTAAATTAAACTGTAACTTACCTTTATGTACATTTTTTGGTTGATAGTTTCTTCAGGTCATGAGGAGATAAGTGGAGAAGGCAGGAGATTGGGGCTGAGAGGAAAATTGGATCAGCCAAAATGAAATGGTGGAGCAGACTTGATGAGCCAAGTGGCCTAATTCTCCTATTTTATCTTATGGTTATGGTCTTATGGTCTTTTTTCTAGCTCCATGCAGATGTCATTTCCCATGGTTGGCTTAAATATGAGGGTCCCAGAACTAAATACCACTTCTGGACTCAGTGCTAACTTCTGTGTTTGCAATGTTCTGACACATTAGAAATTAGCTCGACCTTGAAGTATTCCTCACTGGAGGTCCTGTTTCAAGAATGTGCAAAGCTGAAATTATCTCTAAAAGCATGACAGAACATAGCATTGAGATAATCTTGATAGCACAGGGCTGGAGTAATGTCAAGTTGGAACTAGAAGAAACTAAAGTGCAAGTGTGTTTCAATGTATATAAATTCTGTTCATTAAAGAATCCCTGCCAACATGTCAGGTAGTGCTGACACCTTCCAAAGAAGCTAAATTGCATTTGCACTCCAAACCAAGACATTGCCCTTGCACCAAAACCATAGGTGGTAGAACCTTTAAATTTCTGAAATCTTATTTATGTTTCAAAGAAAGTGCCTCTTGGAGATAAGTGTTGCCTAAGAATGCTAAGTACACCCTGTAGAAAGCTTCACCTGTATATCTAAAATACGACAGGCTGTGGGTGGGGAGATAATCATTATTATTGAAAATAGAGGTTTTGTTTAATAATATGAAGCACAACAAGTCTTAAGAGAGGACTTCCTATACTCCATTTAGTTTATCCGTGCAACAATTATTTCTGATTGGACGCCCACTACAGGGCTTCTTAAGCACCGTGTTAGTGGTTGATTAAACAAAAATATCAGGTTACCTGCATGGAGATAAACATCTCAGTGTGACGCCTGTCTCCAATTATGCAAAAATATGCAAGCAGAGCAATGAAACATCCATCAGAAAAGGAGGAAGAAAAGAAAATCATCTTGTATTTGTCTTTATAATTACAGCCCCTTCTTTTGTCTGACTTGTCAGCCAGTCAGCGTCTGCTCATGAGTTGTTTACTTCACCCACAGTGCATCGGCACAGTAAAGTCGTTAACACAGGAGACACTGCAGATGCTGGAAATCCAGAGCAATACATGCAAAATGCTGAAAGAATTCAGCAGGTCAGGCAGCATCTATGAAAATGAATAAAGGGATAATTGTCAGAAAATGTAAAGCAAATTGGCCAGACAGTGGGTGTAATGCTAATCTTGCCCAGTCTTGCAGTTGGATCTACTTGTACTCTGGATGGAGAGCTTCAATGTACACCAGAACTCAGTGGACCATATCCGAGAGCGAAATGCAGTCTTGAGAGATGCAGTTTCCAGATAGGGTTCAAGAAGTGCTAAGTGAACTATTGGAGGGATAACCCCTCTTGACTTGTTCTCACCGAACTCTCTCTCCATGATAATAATGAGAAAATCACACCGCACTACTCTTGTGAAGATAAAATCGTAACTTAGGTCCAAGAATACCCTCCATCATTTCATATAGCTGTGCTATTGGGCTGAATGGGATAGATCTGGAACTATTCTGGCAGCTCTGAATTGGGCATTATAAACCATTCTGGGTCATTGAGAGCAGCAGATTTGTATTGCACCAGAGGCTGAGGCGATTGATCTTCAGCAACACAAGCAGATTCTTATGTAAGATCATCTATAAAGAATAACCAGCTCTGCAATAATTAATGGTAGGCAGCAACACCTCTGCTATGATTATTCTAAACACTGGAGCATCACGTTTCCTCCTCAGCCACCTACTCTACTCCCTGTACACTCATGACAGTTTGGCCAGATTCCATTCTAACTCCATGTACAAGTTTGCTGATGATATTCTAGTTGTGGGCGCATCCCAAATAACTATGAGTCGGAGCACAGAAAAGAGATAGAGGACTTAGTGACATAGTGTCATGACCGCATCCTTTCATTGAATGTCAACAAAAGAGTTGGTCTTTGACTTCAGGAGAGGGGCAGAGGCAGTTTGCATGCTCCTGCCTACATCAATGGCATTGAGGTGGAAAAGGTTGAGAGCTTCAACTTCCTATATGTGAATGTCACCTATAGCTTGTCCTGGTCTAACCATGTTGATGTCACCAAAACTTACGCTTCTGCAGGAGGTTAAAGAAATCTGGCATGTCCTCATCGCCCTTTACGAATTGTTATCAATGCACCATAGAAAGCATTCTGCCTGGATGCATAATGTTTTGGTAGGCACCTGCTCTACACTTGACCACAAGAAACAGCAGGAAGCTGTGGACACACCATGGGAACCAACCTCTCTCCGTGGATTTTGTCTATCGTTCCCGCTGCCTCCCTGAAGCAGCCCGCATAATCAAAGACCTCACTCACCCCAGGCATTTTCTCTTCTCCCCGTCCCATCAGACATGAAATACATACCAGCTGGGTTTGGACAACTTCTATTCAATTATTATCAGACTCTTGAACAGACCTATTATACAAGATGGACTGTTGGCCTCACAATCTATCATGTTACAATCTTGCACATTATTGTTTGCCTACACTGCGTATTATGTATCTTTTTCACGTTAATCTGCATTGTTATATTTTTACCATATTCGCACTCAATGCTCACTGGTTTGATATGTATAAACAATACGCAAGGCAAGCTTGGTATGTGTGACAATGGTAAACTAATACCAAGACCTGTCCATTGCCATTCTGAATGTGTTGTGCTGTGACAAGAATTTTCTGTTTGTTGCAGGCACAGCCAGCACTCTTTGCTGCTAACTCCTACCTGTCCACAGCAATCAGAGGCGATGAAATTAAACGTGGTTCCACAGGCCCATTTCAGCTAAATCATCATCTATTCTTTTCAGCCAGAGACATCCTCCCTTTGTATCCTGTAACCATTCATTCATCATAGTCAAAGCCATTGCCCACTGTGGTAAACCTCACTTGTTCACTGTAGCCTGTTGGTCCTAAAACCTGGTGTGTGATTGGATGTTTTTCACTTACCTGGATGAATGCATCTTCAGCAATAGCCTTTGAAGACAAAATAACACACTAAGTAGTAAAATCAACCTCCACTCTAAACATTCACTCTCTCCAATAATGAAAAATGGCTCGAGTATTAACTATCCAATAAATGAACAGTGGTTAGTTACTCAGTTCCTCCTACTAGACATTGCAAATCTGCAGTTATTAGTACCTAGATGGTCAACAGCAGCTTGAGGCATTAAGAACCTGTTGAAATTCAGAAGCAAAGTTACTCCTTCAGAAGTCCGAGCTTTCAGGGGCGGTGCAGAAACAGCACTGTGACCCTGAGGACCATTTGTCACTTCGATCTCATTGCCTGCTGATGGGTGGGGGGCCTCATGTGGGTTACACACCTAAATCCACACCGTCTGAGTATGATGGGTGGGAGTGTGGGGATAGCAGGTCCAGATAGCAATTCAGCAAGATCTAGTTTAAAATTCAAGTCCCGATGAAGGGTCTCAACCTGAAACGTCAACTATTAATTTCCCTCCACTGATGCTATCTGACCCGTTAAGTCCCTCCAGAATTTTGTGTGTGTTGCCCAAACTTTGAAGCTCCTTTCGCATTTTCGTACCCAACATATGGAAAACTGTAACCAAATTATACTTTGAAATTATTTCAGTATCAAAATGTGAAGTGCATTAATGTTAGTGGTGTCACAATTCTCAGTGGTATGACGCTGACAGTTCCTAAAAAAATAATGTTTGTTCAGGTTAAATTCTGACTCAAAGTAACAGTCTGACTGGAAAGTGCATAAATCCCTTATTTAGAATGGGGCACATGAGGCTTCATCAAGCCAATTTTTCCATGAAAATCATTGCACCCTAGTGCAGTTTTATCAACATGACAAATAAAGTAGACTCACTTTGGCAAACAAGACAAAAATCTATAAATATTCATTCTTATGCAGGCTGAATTTAATAGAAAACTAATATAAGCCCATTGACTTATAAAAATAAATGCATTATGAAATTTGAATATGATTGATTGAGTTGGGCTGATACTAAATCAATTTACTCATTTGAAGGGAATGAGCTGTAAGAATGCATTCTCTGACTTTGCTGATATCATTTTTTCATTCCTTTCATTTATTTCTCTGACAGCTCAAGGATGTTGGGTGAGGTTGAATCCGCACAGCTGCTGATGTGTTCGCCCTCTCAGTGATGTGCAAAGTAGGATCTTGTTAATTATCAGCACTAGAATGCAGTCACTCACAGTTCTTGAATGCTACAGAAAATGCTGCCTGCATGCAAACAGGTCAGGCAGCATCTGTGAACTGATCAAAGACCTTTCTGATCAAAGGAATCTGATCTGAAACACCCTGCTTCTGTTTTCCGCTGATGCTGCCTGACCCGCTGGATGTTTCCAGCATTTTCTGCTTTAGTTGTGATTTCCAATATCTTCCAATTTTTTTTTCTGTGCTTGTCACTGAAAATTCTTGTTCTGAGATGTATGGGGTATTTTCACATATGCAGCACCAAGTTTCACACTGTCTTCTTAAAATCTCAAGTTATTTTCCCTCCTTTAAGATGGTCTTAAAAATCAAATTCTCAAGTCGGTTGGTTGATCACTTTTCCTAATATCTTCCTGGGTGGACCTATTACAAATATTAGTTAATAATAATCCTGTACAATTCTTTCTGACATTGTCCAAATAAAAACTGGTATACTTCTGTTAATTAAAAATGAGTTTACTTACTTAAATTAAGAACAGTATTTTATGAATATTTGGCATAATTTCTCAGCTTATATGTCTCTTTTCCTAAAGCACAACCTCAGGAATGTTTTAGTAACCTCGTTTTCAACTAACCTTCCTCCAATAGGACCAAAAACTTGGTGTAGTTTGGAGGCTTGCATGCCTTAATGGCCCAGAGCTATGTTGGCTGCAGTCAGGGCTTTATGTTTTGGTATCACCCATACAAAAACAGGTCAAAGGGTAGAAGACAAACTAAGAATGGTCCACTGGTCCTCCAGGTTTGGGGGTTTAGCTCAGGGCTTACAACCCTGACTGGTAAACAGCAACGAAGAATCCTTATACATCTGAGTGCAATGGTTTTCCTCAGTCTCCACTAAGGACTTGTATGACTGACAGTAGTGAAAACCAAGAGGAAGCTACTGACACAATGAAGGAAACCTGAACAGTGCCAGAGGTGAGGGACCTTCATTGCTGCCCTAAATGCCAGCAACATAACAGGCAGGTTCCTTCCTCAATTCGCCCTGCCACTTTCACTGATTTGTGTATTCATAACTTAACCTCAGTTTGAGATGGTGCTGGTGAAGTCCAATGGCTACTTATCTGTGGCAAACAAAACAAAGAATACAACTAAATCATTTATTAATAACACTCGTGGTAAACGATCACCGCAAACAATGCAGAGGCGAGGCAGACATGAGGGTCGAGGCAAGTGGGTGCGACGCAGAGTTAAGGTGAGGTCAAGGTGGAGTCAGAGTGAGCAGAGGTGAGGCAGAGTCGAGGTGAGTGGAGGCAAGGCCTGTCCACCACCAAAACTGAGAGTGAGGAAAGACCCAAGGTTCAATTGATCTAAGTGCCAGGTTAGTTTGGATAGGTTGGGTACGGACTGAAACGTGGTAGTGGGGTCCAGGCCCAGAGCAGACCAAAGTGACAATGCCTGGGTCCTGGAGTGAGGAACAAGTCAATGCTTGGATGATTTAAATGCTGGGCCAGATTGAAAAAGCAGTGTGTCAGGGCAGTGGCAAGGATTGGGCTGGTTCTGCCCACTGCTCCATGAAGTTTACTCAGCTCTGCACTGAACTGAGGCTGTAGTCTGCTCCGGCTCCAGTGATGCCTGACTTCATGTTTGTGGACTCGCTTTCATTCTGCATCCTATTTGCTTACTTTTATTGTCTGCGCAATTATTTTTCTCTCAGCACAATGGGTGTTTGAAAGTCTTTTTTATACGGTTTCCTTTGCGTTTCATTTGTTTTGTGGCTGCCCATAAGGAGACAAATCTTAAGGTTGTATAAAGTATATATACTTTGATAATAAATGTGCTCTGAACATTGAACTTTCTCTATTCAAGTATGCTTTTTTAAACAAATTCTTTTATTCTATATTACTCCTCCTCATTCTTTCTGCCCAAAATGTAGCACTTCACACTTCTCCACATTAAACTTCATCTTCCATGCACCTCCCCTTCCTCTTCAATGTTCACCATATTCTGCATCATCCATTAATTTTGAAAATATGGTTTATACTCACAAGTGCAGGACATTATTATGGATCAAAAAGTAAACCAATTCCCGGAAGTACCACTTTTAACCTTTCTCCTGCCTGAAAGTAGCTAGTAATCATACTCTGTTTTCTTAGTCAGCTTTGTATCCGTGCTATGAATGTTCCTGTTATGCTAAGTGTTTCAATGCTATTGTTAAGCCTATTATGTAGTATCTTAACAAAATCCTTTTGGAAAAAGTAGTACCCATCATTGACTGCATTATCTTCATAAATTCTGTTAGTTCTTCAAACCATTCAGTCAATTTTTTTTACAGGCTATCTGACTCAATTATATTTTTGCTGGCTTACCTTAATAAACCAACTTCCTGACCCAGATCATTGTTTCTACAAGATTTCTAGCTATTTCTGTTGCACGTGATGACTTTTCCTGGCTCCCCTTTCTGAACAAGGCAGACTACTTTGCAATTCTCAGGTTCTTCAGAATGGTAATGAATCTCTGATCTGGAGAGATGACTCTACTGAACTCACCTGCTGAATGTTTTAAGTAAGGGTGGTAGGGTTGGTGCATGCAGGAATGGCTAAATCTGTTGCCTTTCAAATGAATCAAAAATGTCATCAGTCTTTGAAGATCCTTAAATGATTGCAAGGCAGAGAATAGGCATTCTCACCAGTGCCATTACTTACTCCTCATTATGCATCATTAAAACAGATAATTTGTTGTTATTTGTTGAACCTAGCTGAGTGAATTCCCCCATCACAACAGTGATGTGAAATGTAAAATCTTTTGAGTCATCCTGAGGATAAGGATGGTTAAATATCAATGCAAGTTGCCTGATGTATCTATTTATTTATTTATTAAGATACAGCACTGAGTAAGGCTATGAGTCACGCCACACAGCAATGCTCCAATTTAATCCTAGCCTAATAATGGGACACTTCACATTTACCTATTAATTTACCAAGCGGTACATCTTTGGACTGTCTGAGGAATCTGAAGTACCTGGAGGAATCCCACGGGATCACGGGGAGAATGCACAAACTCCTTACTGGCAGCAGCGGGAATTGTACCCAGGTCACAAGTACTGTAAAGCGTTGTGCTAACCACTGCACTAGCATGTCTTATTTACTTGTCTTTTTTTTTAACCCGTGTTAGTTAACCCAGACTATTCCCTGTAATTGGAAATTTCTCACTCTGAAGGACAGGAAGGAGTCCAGTCTCATTATACCTTTTCCAAAGCATGATGACTTTTTAATAGAAATACTTCACAACACCCAACTCTTTGGCCAAGGGTACTCTCTGATTCCTATTGATGTTTAGATGAACAATTAAAGCTCCAGGGGTAAGTATAATTTGGGCCAAGCTCCTCCACACCTTATCTGGAGATAGTATAATTAATACTAATTCTAATATAATAAGTATGCTCATTATGAATGTAAGTGTTTTGCAATGGATCAATGTTTTATAGGCAACACCTGTAAATGAGATCCAATCTTTGCCAAATTAAGGGACTTTAAATTGTGGATTTGTGACCATTTTAACCTGGATTGGAAATGTACCCAAATTAATTTCTTTTGAGATTATTCAGCTACCCCTGTATTATGGAGAGTGGAACATTTCAGCCTACCAGCCAGGATTTCACAAGTTTTGAACCAGCATGTATATAATAGTAACATCTTACTATACACACAAAAGATTCTGCAGATGCTCGAAATCTCGAGTAATACAAACTGCTGGAGGAAGTCAGAAAAGTAGGCAAATTTATGGAGGTAAATAAATGAACTGTCAATGTTTTGGGACAAGACAGTTCATCAGGACTGAAAAGGAATGGGGAAGAAGCCAGAATAAGAAGTTGGGGAGGGGAAGGAGTACAAGCTGGCAGATGGTAGGTGAAACCAGGTGAGGGGGAAGGTTAGAAGGTGGGGGAGGGGGCTAAAGTAAAAAATGTGGTGAAGGTGACAGGTGGAAGAGATGAAAAGCTGAAGAAGAAGGAACCAGAAAGGAAAAGATAGTGGACCATGGAAGAAAGGGAGGGAGAAGTGGTACCAGAGGAAGATGATGGTCTGGTGAAGAGAAGGGGTGAGAGTGGAACCAAAGTGGGGAATGGAAGAAGAAAGAACAGGGTAAAAGTTACCAGAAGTTTGAGAAATCGATGTCCATGCCATCAGGTTTGAGGCTACCCAGACAAAATATGAGTTGTTTCTCTTCCAACTTAAGTTTGGCTTCATCATGGCAGTAGACAAGACCATGAAATGATATGTTGGAATGAGAATGGGAAGTCGAATTCAAATGGGTGTCCACCAGGAAATCTCGCCTTTTGTGGCAGACAGACTGAAGGTGAACTGGGATATTCCACCTTTTGTAATGGATAAAAGGTGGGATTTCCAGGTCTTATTATTTTCTGTTGACTTAAAGCCAACATTCTTTCATTATAACCTTTGTTAATGGACTGCGAAGACATTCATTCTTCCACCCTACTCTTAGAAAATGTTACATCCCTTATTTTTCTCAATTGTACTAACAGAATATATTCTTTTTAAGGATACTTCCAAAATATTTTGTGTTTATTTTATTTATGTAGTTAAGCTTTAGTCAAGATAGACCAAAGAGCAATAAGTAAATAACTGGAATTCACTTTTGATATACCACAAACTCAACACAACATAACATCTTGCAATCATCAGCATCCAGCACTGTCCCTCATATTCATAATGGCTAAGAATACAGAGATTGTTTTTTTTAAATAATGTAATCATAATTACATTTAAACTTCAACTTCATGCAACGAAGAAAGACAATTGAAGTCATTATAATTTATGAGATGCTAAAAATTCATCAGCCGTCAGACTGTAGTTATGATGTGTTGGTACAGAACTGAATTAACCTACACAAATGGAGACAAGGAATAGCAAAAATGAAGTGCAAAACAAAAAGCTATAACACATTTTGGCAGCTACTTTAGAACAATTACGCATATAGTACCCAATTTATCAGCTGAATGCACATTGAATATAGATTTGGGAAGGTGTTGAAGAGAGAAAATGTGAATAATTTTTAAAGGTCTGAGAGAAGGCAGGCAGAAACTGATCTCTAAACCATGAGGAGTACCATTGTTATTGGCTCAGCTTAACTGGCGAAGTCAACATTGGATAGAATACAGAAGCATGAGAAAGAGGATGGACCTTGTACTGTAAGTCTTTTTAATAGATATTATAATCGTAATAAAATCACTTAGAAAACCATTTTTGTTTCTATGTAATAGCAGCTGTATGTTGAATTCCATTTCCAAAATGTGGCTTCCCAGAGCTACTGCCACATCAGCAGTGCTGTGCCTCAGAAAATGTAGTACTCTGATGGAGGGATGATTGCTGAACTGAACACCTTCCTCCCAAATATCAGCAATCCAAACTTCCATGTTGGAACTCCACATTTCTTTGACCTTGCAGAGTTGCAGTTCCACACCCCACTGTGCCCCTTGAAATTACAATTCAGACTTTAGAACAGGTCCTGAACAGGAGTGGGCATTTTAATTATGCATGCACAATACCTTTTATGTAGATCTCCCCTTGTGAGTCTTCTCACGCAGGGCTGGTATATATAACTCAGAATTCTGGCTACTTGGCACCTTTCCCCTTGTCTTGGCTACAAGCCATTTATATGCATTAACTTTTACGTCAGATCTACTTCTGAGCCAACCAGCAGCTGGACTGATAGTAGGTTGTAACGCAGGACTTGACAGTAATTCTTCATCTTTGCTTTTTGGCTGCTCTCTTACTGACAGTTCAATTTTGTGTTGTTCAGAAAGAAAAGAAAAAGTAGGGCTGTTGTGAGAGGAGGGGTGTTGGGTGGAAAGTAAGAGGCATTTGAAGTGTTTAATAATCATAGGATGAGATAGAAATGTGATACAGGAAGAAGGTTAACATGAGCCCATCATTATCTCCAGCCTCCGGCATGGAATGTCAAATCCTGGCCTGTAGTCTCCCCTGCTGGTTGGTGGTTGCCAGTGCTAGTTCTTTACAATCTTCTCCTGCACTGGAAGAAGAGCATATCAGTGCGCTTTTAGTAATGCGTTGGGAAGATATTCTTTATAAAGGTGAATGATTGGAAATAGGTGAGAGGTTTGGTGTCATGATAGTTTGCCTGGAATGATGTGAAGGCATATAAAGTGTAGCTTCCATATTAAATTGATGAGCTTGTGAACAGGTGAGTTATGTGGTCAAATAATCAGTCTGTGAGATTACATTGGGCGGGACACAACATTTGAAGATGTACTGATCTTGACCATCCATGTAGGACCGAACATATTTTGTGCTCTATGGAATCTTGGAGTTACACTTTCAAATCTGTTTTAATCCACTGTTGCATCAGTATATATAAGGCTCCTTGAGGTAGGACTTCTCAGCTCCTCATCAACCAAGGGTCTTAGCACTGCTTCATTACATCAGACTGTCCACTTTAACTTAAATATGTCATAACTTCCAGTAAGCTACCAAGACCAAGAATCAGCATTATGTTTATTATCACTGTCACTGTATGTCATGAACATAGACCATGTCTCTCTAAAGACATGGCAGACTTTAACACTGTAAATCAGCAAGTGTGTTGTTTTGTCTTGTTAAATCTCCCGTCTCACTGTGTGACACCTATGTGACATCTCTCTGTCCCTTTAGTAGGGAGAGGGAGAGCCTGTGGTACGTCGAACTTTCAGGTAAACGATTAGTTTTTTGTTGTACTGCAGACCATGATCTTTCTTGTGGCCTTTGCTATTGCTTGATTGGTGGGTAGAGGGCGCTGATACTTCTTTGCTGAAATAGTGTGGGAAGGGGAGGGCCATTGTTCTGCTACTCCTAGTGTGCGAAACGGGGGGAGTGGGGGGGCTTTGGGGTTTTAATGATTTTTACTGTCACTCATTCTTTGGGGCACTCTTCTGTTTTCATGGATGATAGTGAAGAACAAGAATTTCAGGTTGTATATTGTATACATTTTCTGATATTAAATGCAACTGTTGAACTATTCTTTCTGGGTAGTCTTCAACCTGAGTAATCCCCAGCTTCTGGTAATTTTTCCCTCCTCTCTCTTCTTTAATTTCCTATTCTGGCCCTTTCTTACTGCTTCTTTTCTACTCACCTGCCTATCATCTCTTCCTAATAACACTCCTCTGTTCCTTTCTCCAATAGTCCATTCTCCTCTCCTTTCAGATTCCTTCTTCTTCAGCCCCTTACCTTTTCCACCTATCTTACTTTATTCCTTCCTCTTTAGCCCTTTACCTTTTCCTTCTATCACCTCCCAGCTTCTCTCTTCATCCACCTTCCCCTCATCATGTTTCACCTATCAATTGACAGCTTGTACTCCTTCCCCTTCCCCACCTTCTTATTCTGGCTTCTCACCAATCTCCCCACCCCGTCCAGTCCTGATGAAGGGTATTGGCCCAAAATATCAACTGTTTATTGATTTCCATCGGTGCCACCTGACCAGCTGAGTTCCTCCAACATTTTCTGTGTCTTGCAAATGTTTCTAAATGCTTTTGGAAACAAAACAGAGCTGTCTTCTTTTCAAGTGGCAAATCAAAATAGGCAATCTTGCTTAATACAGGAATTTCAGGGCCTCATTTTCCATAAGTAGAAAAGTAAAGTCACATTGGTTCAATTCAGATGCTAGGGTGATGTTAGGTGTAGATATGGTGGAAAATTACCTTTCCAGTAATCTTAGCTTTGCAGGAATCAAAAAAGGAGAAGTAGCCAAAGAAAAATGATAATCATTTCCACACTATTTTTCAACAAGTGAAATAATATGAAAAAAAAGCTTCAATTGCAATAATACATCATTTCACAATTCACCTTTGTGTGGAGATTTGATAATAAAAGGATCAGCTTGCTGAATTATTACAGCCATATCTTCAATTAAATAACATCAGCACATAACGACTCTTTTAATGTAGCATTTACAAGAAGCCAATGCACTCTCTCAGGCTTTTAATTTGCGCATGGTGCTTTGTTTAAATTAGTGTGGGGCATGACAATTAAGCAAACAAAATAATCTGAACACCACAAGCAAAAGAGGGTTTGTTTTGTAACATTCAGTCTTTTCTCAGTGGTCATGTCCATTCAGTGCTTGAGATCACCTTTCTTCAGAAAAGCACTGTAATTACCTGAAAATCCTGCTGTGTACAAGTCTGAACTCTACTCTGTGCTCCTGAAAGCAGAACAGTGGGGAATAATATTAAGTTAGGAGGTTGCCTGAACCTTTTGACCTTTTGAGGATGACTTAGCACAACATGTTAATAAAAGCTTGCAACTTGAATCCTTTCATTGTGGTTGCTCCATATATGTTGCCCCTCTGGATGGGGAATAAGCACATAGGAGAAAGGTTATCTTTTGAAGTAATAGTCAAAGGTGCAGTTGATGCTTGCAGGCATGAAATGAGGGAAGCCAACTTCATGATAAACCTAATGACCTACAACAGGCTGAGCACAAGATGAGGAATCATTTAGAATGCAGCACTTAGTCCTAATTCCTTGTTTGTATGTCTCACCTGCATACTGTATCTGTGGAAAACAATATGCTCTCAAAGGTGAAGTAGATTATCCATTTATAATCAAGCTCATAACTCCCCTTCAGAGTCTGTAGATGCATGTACAAAAACCCCACTAGATTATTATAAAGCGTAGCATTGGTAGCCTCGAGCAATGCTTCCACTGTAGGATTCTGTGAAGCAGGGCTGTGTAATAATGATCATATGGGTGGTACGGGAGTAGGCGTTTGTGAGGAAAGGCACCCACCTATTAGGTGAGGAGCAGTGCCCTGACAGAAATGACAGAGAATGGGAAGGAAACGTAGGATGAATGGGAAGAGACAGGCAGGTCACTAAATGAAGATTCTTTCTGCCCTGTACCTTGCAAGGAAAATAAGTTACCCTGCCATTGAAAATAAGCCCAACTCAACGTGGGATTCAGTGAGTAAGTTCTTTATCAATAGTAATGGATCAGCTAGAGTCCCTTTGATTCTATGATTCATCCTTTTGTTTCTGTTCACTGGTAGTTGAGGTCTTCACTTGTATCTACATTAACTGAATCGGTATGTGATGTGCCCCCTGACAGATCTGCGCTTGTGCCATTCCTGCCCTTCAGCTCTGGTCTTTGCACACCTACGGCCAGCATCCCAGCATGAGCAGATTCCTTTCTATCTGCTAGCTTATGAAATCCTTGCTATGTCTGTGGTAGTTAGATTGATATGCCAGCTCAACTTCATCTTCTTCTCCCTCCATTCACCAACTGGAGAGGTTACAACTCTTACTCTCGGGTGTCTGAAATAAGAAAAGGGGCAAGGTTGGGGTTGTGCTAAGAGAAGTGGAAGGAAATCAAACACCTATATTCATTATGTGTAGCTCCTAGAAGAAATTGTTAGTAAGAAAAAATAAGAAGAAAGAAGAAAGATTTAGGCACAATGATCAGTTTTCTGATGGTCATGCCTTCATAATAATGTGTCCTCCAATGACCAGTCTCCTCGATAATTATACCAGCTTGTTCACCTCCCTTCCATACTGTGTTGCTACTATCTGTTATGCACAAGTTACCACTGACTAATATTTTCTTTATTTTCCTTTCTCCGCTTTTTGTGTAAAAGGGTATGGAGACTCATTGCAAGCTGTGCCCTTCAGATCCACTCATTACTTCCATTACAATCATTACTTCAATGCCCTGTGTAATGATTTGATCTGTATGAAGAGTATGCAAGACAAGCTTTTCAATGTATCTTGATACACGTGACAATAATAAACCGATACAAGACGAAGTGTTTATATGGGTATTATCAAATGACTTTTCATATCAAGTTTTGGTCTCAATATGTTCGTCTTTGCCATGAACTAATATTGTAATATAAGGTGACCTTTCTCTTGCAACAACATCATGAGTCTGGGAATTTACTTAATCATTTGTCAATCTATCCATTATCGTCACTAACGTACATCCAAACCAATTACCATGACAAGTCAAAGTAAACTTTTTACCAAGGAAAAATACTTAAAATAAACACAGGCACTCTGAACAAGATCACTGACCTTATCTGTTTGATCACTATGCCTGCAGTATAATATTAAATTAATTACTGTCATTAATCAAGAACAAATTGTTAATTCTTGTCTGCAATGGTTAGTCTTTGCTAAGTCAAGTGATTATATGAAACTATTTTAATCCCTTATTTTAGTGAGACACTTACACTTAATTATAATAAAGATCTTGAAAAGTGGTCTTGACCTGAGGATTATATGATTATTCGGTTAAGTTCTGAAAGCAAGTTTCCTGATTAGCACAATGTATTCTGCTATTAATGTAATCTGCTTGGAGCGCCCCAGGGGGTTCATTATTAGTTCATTGCAGTGGGAGGAAGAATATATCTGAGATATCTCTTCTTGGTAAAACAACATCTGATATTGTTTTCCCAGATCAACCTTTCCTGCCACCTAACGAGAGTAACAACTATGCACAATTCCATTCTTTGTTTTTATACATCATACTGCACCAAGTTGATGGGGCAGACAAGGTTATCTACTTCAGTCCTGCAGTAGGAATCAAACCTACAAACCTCTAACAAGAAGCTGTGGTGCCCCAAAATGAGCCAATTTATGCTGAGTATGGTTTTTTGAGGAGTTACTAAAGTTTAGCTTTCTGTTCATGCTGGAACAAATTTACAAATAACAACAAATAAATGTATTTCTCTAAGATGATCAGAAAATACAGATAAAGAAAATAATTGATTTATTGATTGATCTGTCGACTGTAGTTCTGGAATATATTATTATAAAACAAAGAGCATAAAACACAGATACAGTCCCTTCAGTCTACAATTCTGTGTCAACCTAAGTAAACTAGTGGTTGCATTCTAATTGAGGTAATTTCTTCTGGCAACACAATGTTCATATCCCTTTATTCTCTGCATGTGTATGTGCCTAACTAAGAGCCTCATAAACTCCTCTATTGTATTTGCCTCCAGTACCAGCCTTGGCAATGCATTCCAGGCACCTACTTCTCTCTGTGTAAAGTAAAAACTTGCCCTGCACCTCTCTCACCTCATATACATGCATCTAGTGTTAGACATTTCGATCCTGGGTAAAAGATACCAGGTGTCCATTCCATCAACACCTCTCCTACCTTTAGAAACTTCTGTCAAGTCTCCCCTCAGCCTCCGCTTCTCCAGATAAAACAACCCAACCCATCTCCATGGACAGCTAATGCCACAGAGGAGAACAAAAGCATAAATGAGAATTTTTAATTTGAAGAGCCGATGAACTCAGAGCCAATATAGGTAGGAATGAAATGTGATAAGTTGGACTGCAGCGCATGGAAATAATCATTCTTGTGTGTACGTGGGTTTGAACAGTAAATGGACTGACATAATCAGACGTGGTGGGTATAATGGAAGCAGAAGCCCTCGGGTTTTGTGGTTGAAGAATGCTGACTCACAAGGTTAGTTCACTCGGCTGCTTAAACTGCAAATAGTCAGGCTCTTCTTGAGACATTGGTTGGAGAAGACTACTGAATGGGATTGGAGGTTATGGCAATTGATGTCAATAATTAGACTTCCTGGAAAGAATGGCTGTTTTTGCTAATAGATTTACATTTCCTCAAATAGTAATTGATCTTCATAAAATATGAGATGAAATGATCACAAATATTCCCAACACAAACAAAATGGTATGGAACAGCAAGCCAGGTAGCATCTATGGAAAAGAGTATAGTCAACAAATTATTACCTACTGTATTGCTAATAATTAACACACATCTGCCTAGGACATCATATTGACAATAAAAAATCATGCAGAGTTCAGCATTTGCTGGTTTTGGATTGACTGGCCATGCCTTACTGAATTTTGAAATATCAAATCTAACACCTTTCTTTTATGTCTTTCTTTCTCTCTGTTATGTGGAAATCCAAATGTTTCAGAGTATTAGGCTATTTACTTAGGTGACCTTTGTTTTAACAAGGATAATGGCTCTATCAATTCATTCAATTGGATACAGTTTAAGGATCTCAAGACTATCCGAAGATACAGATATCAGTTTCCTTGTTCATATTTGTCCTTGGAAGAAAGAAAATTGCAGAGGTCTTGAATTGGTATACAAAATAGGCTTTTCCTGCCTTTCTACAGATATTTAATTATCAAAAAGTATAACTACAATTAAATAAATTTATTGAAAACAAATCGAAGTTCCTTTATATCTTACAATCACTGCATTCAAGTAGTTGAAATTGAAACTTATGTAATTTACATAGTCACCCACAATTGACCTGTAGGAGTCTTGCCACTGAATCAGACGATTGATGATTTAAGATGCTCTCCTAGGATATTAATACAAAATTCTAGTCTAGCCTGATATTCCAATGTAATTTTGAGAGAAAGCTGCATCATTATGGTCACATCTTTTAAATGAAATACTGAATCACATTAATTAAACCACTCTGCATAGAAGATTCCAGGGCATTATTTCAAAAGAGCCTGGTGTTATGACCAACACAGATCCCTCTACTTAGAACAGATAATTTGATATATGGAAAAAAGGAGAAAAAAAATGACTATTTACATGGAGTTAGACTATTATTGTGTAAAGGATTGGAATGCCTAGGACACACAACACGGAATGATAGAATGCAAATATGGGAAGTAATTAGACCATAACACCATAATATAAAGGAACAGAATTAGGCCATTCAGCCCATCAAGTCTGCTCCACCATTCCATCATGGCTGATTTATTATCTCTCCAAATCCCATTCTCCTGCCTTCTCTCCGTAACCTATGATTCCCTGATTTATCTAGGACCTTTAAACCTCATTCTCCTGCCTTCTCCCCATAACCTTTGACACCCTGATTAATCAAGAACCTATTAACCTCTGTCTTAAATATACCTGATGTCTTGGCTTGCACAGCTGTCTGTGGCAATGTATCTCACTGATCCACCACCCTCTGGCTAACAACATTTTTCCTCATCTCTGTTCTAAATGGACATCCCTCAGTTCTGAGGCTGTGCACTCTGTTCCTAGACTCCCATACAGGAAGGATAATAAAATATTTTTCTTTATTGCAAGGGGTCAGGAGTATAAAAGTAGTAGAGGTGATGTGGTTTTGCAGGGTGCTGGTGAGAATGCACTTGGAGCACTGCATGCAGTTTTATTTTCTATACTCATGGTAATGCACTCAGTGACCACTTTATTTGGTACACCTTGTTAAGCAAATATCTAATCAGCCAATTATGTAGCAGAAACTCAGTACATAAAAACATGCAGATGTGATCAAGAGGTTCAGTTGTTGTTCAGATCAAATATCAGAATGAGAAAGAAGTGTGATCTAAATGGCTTTGACCATGCAATGATTGCTGCTGCCAGACAGGGTGGTCTGAATATCTCAGAAATTGATAATCTCCTAGGATTTTCACACACAATAGTCTTGAGTTAACAGAGAATGGTGTGGAAAACCAGAAAGAAAAACATCTAGTGAGTGGCGGTTCTCTGGGTGAAAATACCTTGTAAATGAAAGAAGAGAATGGCCAGACTGGTTCAAGCCGACAGGAAGCCAACAGTAACTCAAATAACCATCTGCTTCAACTGCAACATGCAGGCGAGCATCTCTGAATGGACAATCTTGAAGTGGATGGGCTACAGTAGCAGAAGACCATAAGCATACACTCAGCGGCCATTTAATTAGGTACAGGAGGTAGCTAATGGAGTGGCACTGAATGTATATATTTGCATGGAAGGCAGTGCAGAGAAGATTCACTGGGTTAGTACCTAGTATGAGGGGTTTGATGTTTGGAGAAAAGTTGAGCAGTTTGAGACTGTACTCATTGAAGTATAGAAGAATGAGAGATGATTGTGTTGAAATAATAAATTCTAAAGGGGATTGACAGAGTGGAAACAGGAAGAATGTTTCCCCTTGTAAGGGTATTTAGAATTAGAAGGCATTTCAGACAGAGATCAGGAGGATTTTCTCCTCTTTGAGGGTTGTGAATCTTTAGAATTCTCTGGCCCTGATATTTGTAGGAGGGAATTACTGAACATATTACAAGGTGGGCATTGGCAAACTACAAGGATGTCAAAGATAATAGTGAGAGAGATGTTGAACCTAAGTATCAGATTCAGATTTCTTAATTACTGACATATGACATGAAGTTTGTTGCTTTGCGGTGGCAGTACAGTGCAAGGACATAACAATATACAAATTGCTAATGTTAATAAATAATGTAAAAATAATGAGGTAATGTTCATGGGTTTGTGGACCATTCAGAAATCTGATGACAAAGGGGAAAAGGCTGTTCCGAAATCATCAAGTGTGGTCTTCAGGCTCCTGTATCTCCTCACTAGTGTCTCGGATAGTAAGGGTCCTTAATGATGGATGTCACCCTCTTGAGGAAACGCCTTTTGAAAATATCTTTGATGGTGGGGAGGGTTTCGTCTGTGATTGAGCTTGCTAAATTTACAACCCTTTGCAGCCCTGTGCAATCTTCTGCATTGGAAGATCTATAGCAGGCTGTGATGTAACCAGTCAATATGCTCTCCAACACACATCAATAAAAACTTCAAGAGTCTTTGGTGACATACCAAATATCCTTGACTTCCTAATGAAGTAAAGCCACTGGTATGCCTTCTTCATGCTTGCATGGGCATATTGGACCCAGGATAGATCTTCTGAGATGTTGACACCCATGAATTTGAAGCTACTCACCCTTTCCACTGCTGACCCCTCAGTGGAGACTTATGTATGTTCTGTCTTCACCTTCCTAAACTGCACAGTAAGTTTCTTGGTCTTCCTGATGCTCAGAATGGATTATTGTTGCAAAACCACTCAAACAGATTTTTAGCAGCCATTACTTTCGTAAATAGTGGAGCAGGCTTAAAATGTTGATTGGCCTATTCCCAATCTTGTTACTTAGATTTTCAGCTTCTAATGTTCTTCCATTTGGGCCCCTATCCTCTTGAAGAGAATGCCTATAATTTAAAATATGGCTTTTAAGAAGCCAGTGTGAATGCATTTATTTTTCTTTATCTCTCTGTACTTATGTTTTCAATTAATTAGCCAAGGTTTAAGATATTTTTAATCTATAATTTGTTTAGAGCAGCAATGCTTTCAAAATCTTTTAATGGACAGGGTCTTACATCCCACCACCTGCCATCTATGTAGTCATGGAAACCAGAGCAGCTGTGTCAGCAGAGCCTCAGGAAGTGTGTGGTCACTAAAGCCTTGTCCATGGGTGGAGAGGTAACTGGAAGGCATAGCCCAGATCAATGAATATCCAGTCAGATGCTGTTGATCATTCCAAAGCCTCAAGAAAGTGAAATTGCTGAAAGAAGAACAATGTATCATGCTCAGAATCACACCCTGGATCGTGCCTTGGAAGGAATCTGATGATAGACAGTGCAAATTGAAGATGCAGAAATAAAATCTAGTCACAGATATGTGGAAGAAATAAAGATTAAAGATGAATGAGTCAATACATTTCAGTTTAGTCTTCCCATCTCCAATGTAATAAAGTTAATATTGTAACTCAGTACTCAAAACACTATTCTCCCATTTCTACCATTGTACTACTGAATAAAGGTACAGCTGGATACCTTTGAAAGTATTAAACTCCCCATGAGTTAAAAATATTTGCTACACTCGGGCTGCAAAGACTGCAAATAGAACTTTAATAATAGATTTATTATCAGCTTTCTGGTACTTATCATCCCAAAGGATGATTTCGTTTCTTTATAATTTTACTTGCATGAATTGATTTAAATATTATGTACACAAGCCTTCTAGATTTTCCTACCTACCCACAGAATTCAGCGCTCTTCCACTGAGTGAATGATTCCACATTCCTGCTTACATCCAGATATATTTATCACGCTGAAATTGTTTTGGCTACTTGGTTGCTGCTGGCTCTGCCTATGTCTCTTGCAATCTTACCCTCTCACTGAGAACTCTCATTTTGCCATCAGTAAATTTTGAGATCCTGGTCCCCAAGCTAATATCTAAAATGTTCATGCATCACACGTACAGGCTAAATTAAAAATAGATGCAGTGCTGAGCCATGTAGTACACCTTTTCCAACCCTCTTCCAATTTGAGTAATAGCTAATCATTTTAATTTATTCAGTGAACCAAATTTCTATCTAACATTGTTATACTTTGTCTCAAACCCTGTAGACTTATTATTCACTTTCTGTTTTGTAATGAACTTAAAGGAGCCAATTATCATGGCGAACATCAAAGAAAGATAATTTTGTTGCATTCACATTACTCCAAGGAATACTTGCCACTGATGGATCTAGATTATCATTCAGTGATACAGTTCAACAATCTATGGATCAATAATGAGTTTATTAGCTCTGAGTGTGCTGCTTTTAGTTTGTTCGTCACTCTCACAGGACAGTAGTGCCACCTAGCTATGAACCAGGCCCCTCTCCCACCACAGCAAACTCAATGTCATTACAGCTACAAGAGACATTCAAGGGTGTATCTGTAAATGCTGTGCACATCATTTGAAAGGAGGGGGCTGTCAAAAAAGTAGAAAGTTTACAATCACAATTTACAATGGTAGATCAGTAGAAGTATTAGCAATGGTCAAAGGAGGTAGAATTCTAATCTGGATTGAATGCACCTTGTCACGGCAGCTCAGGTGAGAGGAGTGTGTGTCGGTGACGGTGCCCTACAAAAGATGGGAAATAGAGGATAAAAGGAGTAGATTCAGGCAAGGCAGGTCTCTTTGGGCTGTGCAGCTGTGAAAAATGTTGGTGTCAGAGGCCTACACTTAGCTGAAAATAAAAGGAGGGAAGGGTTAAGCAGAGTGGCCATTGTTGGAACAGCCTTTGTCAGAGTGCGCCAGTGATAGAGTGTGGAGACTTCGGCCTAATAGGTTTCAGCACGAACAGGTGGAGACACAGTTAAAATCAGGAAAACCTTCTTTTTTAGTACAGAGTAGTCAGAATGAAATGCTCCTCCTGTCAAGTGTGGAAATTCAGAATATCTGACAATTTCCTTGATGACTGCATCTGCAGGAAATGCACCCAACTTCAGTACCTGATGGACCAGGTCAAGGAGTTGGAGCTGGAGTTGGATATACTGAGAATCATTCAGGAGGTTGAAGATATTATAGATGAGACTTTTGAAGGTCACACTCAGAGTACAGGCTTCGGAGAGTAGAACAGTGACCACCAGGAGAGGTAAGAGGATTAAGAAGTCAGTGCAGGGTTTCTGTGTGACCATTCCCCTCAGCAGCAAGAATCCCTCTTTAGATACTGATGGAGGGGAGGACGACCCATCAGATCACAGCAGCAAGTGCCAGGCTGTTGACATTGTGGCTGGCTTTGATGCTTGACAGGGAAAGGCAAAGTCAGTAGTGCGGTAGTTATAGGGGACTCGACAGTTCAGGGGACAGAAAAGAGATTCTGTGGCTGCAAAAGAAACCCCAGGATGGTGTGTTGCCTCTCAGGTACTAGGGTCCATGATGTATTGGAGGGGCTGCAGGATATTCTCAAGGGAGAGGCATAACAGCCAGATGTCATGAGGCAGATTGGCACTAATGACACAGGCAGAAAAGGGAAGAGGTCCTACGCAGAGTTAGGAAAGTGGCTGAAGAGAAGGATCTCCAAGGTTATGATCTCCTCATTTCTCCCTGTGCCACGGGCGAATGCAGGTAAGAATGGGCTGATACCACAGATGAATGAGTGGCTGTGGTCATGGTGCAGGGTTCAAGGGTTAAAGTTCTTACATCATTGGAACCTTTTCTGAGGAGTGAATGGACCTGCACAATTGGGACAGGTTGCACCTGAAGTGGAGGTGAACCAGTTCCTAGCGGGGAGGTTTGCTAATGCTACTACAGAGAGTTTAAACTATTTTGGAAGGGTGATGGGAACTGGAGCCCCATGTCATTAGGGAAAGAATTAGACCAGAATGTAGATGTTAGGGTAAGTATTGAAAGACAGAATTGAAATAACAGGTATGCTGGGTTGGATAGTTTGAAGTGTGCATACTTTAATGCTGGAGTATCATGGGTAAGGATGATGAACTTAGAGCATGGATCAGTACTTGGAACTATGATGTTGTAGTCATTACCGAAAATTCATTGAGAGAGGGGCAGGAGTGGATGATTAATTTTCAAAGTTTTTTTAAAGAATGAGAAGGAGGTAAAGGGGGGGTTGCAGTTGGACTACTAATTACAGATAATATCACTGCTGCACTCAGGGGAGATATAATGGAGGGGTCAGACACTGAGTCCATTTGTGTGGAACTCAGGAATAGGAAAAGTGCAATGACACTTCTGTGATTGTACTACAGACCGCCTAATAGCCATCTGGACATTGAAGAAAAGATATGTAAACTACAGACCGGTGAGTCTCATGTCAGTTGTAGGAAAATTGCTGGAGAAAATTCTTAGGGATAGGATACATGAACATTTGGTAATCCATAGCCTAATTAGGGAGAGCCAGCACAGCTTTGTGTAGGGCAGGTTGTGTCTTTCCAACTTGATTTATTTTTTGACAAGGTGACAAGAGATGTTGATGAGGGTAGGACAGTGAATGTTATCTGCACGGATTTTAGTAAGATCCCTCATGGGAGGCAAATCCAGAAGATTAAGATGCATGGGGCCTGCACCATTTTGGCTATTTGGATTCAAAACTGGTTTGCACGTAGAGGACAGAGGGTAGTGGTTGAAGAGACTTAGGCTACATCCACACTAGACCGGATAGTTTTGAAAATGCCGGTTTCGCGTAAAAACGATAGGCGTCCATACTATGCATTTTTAAAAATATCTCTGTCCACATTGAAACGGAGATTTCATTGAATCTCCTCCTACTGCGCATGCACAGGACACATCTACCGAAAACAAGCGATATGTTTGGTGTTGAATCTCACCATGAAAGACAGTGCGCGTTTGTTCAGTTACAGACTAGAAAAACTTAAACGACGGGCAGCTGTTGGCTCTTGCGCAGGAAGATTCAATAGTAAAAAAAAACTGAAGCGTATCGAGGCAACCGACAGGGAGTTCACGGACTGTATGACTACGAACATTGAAAAACTGACTACGTTGCATTAATAAAGCACCTTGTTAAATGTGTAAAACATGTCTGCATCAGTATTATCTTCTACGTCCATACAATGTTACATTAGGCTGTTACACATCTATTGTCAGAGAAGTACTTGCATAAGTAGGTGCAGGTACCTTCATAGAGCAAGGACAGAAAACAGGGCAAAGTGAGTAAAGTATACTTATTTATTCAGTAAGTTCTGGGTCAAAGTATTTGGTGAGTACATTTCTCACTCTCCTGGCTTCAGTCTCGTTGCCGTCTGTTCTGAAATTGTTAGGTTGCGTTCAAGAAAACAATGAAATGGCATGCTGCCATCTGACAGTGTTTTCAGAAGTCTCCAGTTACCCCATCCACACTGATCTGCCCAAACAGCATTTTCAAAAATACCCACCCTGGAAAGCATTTCTGAAAAGCTCCGGTTTTGGCGGACGGAAACGCCGTTTTAGTGTGGATGGAGGGTAAAAACGAAGAGAAAGAGCTTCGGTTACGGATTTATCCAGCGTAGTGTGGACTTAGCCTTATTCAAGCTGGAGATCTGTAATTAGTGGAATTGTTCAGGGATCTGTGCTGGGAACCCCTGTTGTGTGTGATGTATATGAATGACTTGGAGGTGGATGAGTGAGTGAGTAAATTTGTGGATATTGCCAAGATTGGTGGGGTTGTGAATAGTGCAGAGGACTGGCAAAGAATACATCACAATATAGATCTTTAGCAGATATGGGCTGAGAAATGGCAGATGGAGTTTAACCCAGATAAATGTGATGTGTTGCACCTCTATTGGAATGCAAGGAAACAGTATACTGTTAAACGCAAGGTCTTTAATAGTGCTGCTGAGTAGAGAGATCTTGTGATCCAAGTCCATAGCTCCTTGAAAGTGGCTATTCAGATCAATAAGATGGTTAAGAAGGCTTATGAAATGCTTGCTTTTATTAGTCAAGACACTGAGTTCAAAAGTTGGGAGGTTATGTCACAATTTTATAAAACTCTGGGTAGGCCACATCTGGAGTACTGCGTACTGTTCTGGTCAACCCCACTTTGGAGAGGGTGCAGAAGAGGTTTACCAGGGTGCTGCCTTGTTTAGAGGACATGTGTGATCATGAAAGGCTGCATAAACTTGGGTTGTTTTCTTTGGAGCATCAGAAGCTGAGGGGAGATCTGATCGAGGTTTACAAGATTATGAGAGGCATAGACAGAGTGGACAGAGAGTATCTGTTTGCCAGGGTTGAAATGTCTAAAACCAGAAGGCATGAAATTAAAGTGAGAGGAGGTAGGTTCATGTGGAATGTGAGGGGTATGCTTTTTACTCAGAGTTACCGCTGCCTGGTCTTGTGGGTAGAGGCAAATACATTAGGGGCTTTTAAGAGATGTTTGAATAGGCACATAGATGTAAGGAAGGGAAAGGGATATGACATCGTATAGGTAGGGAGGATTAGTGCTTGGTTTGCTTTTAGTTGGTTCTGCACAACTTTGTAGGCCAAATAGCTTGTTTCTGTGCTGTATTGTTCTATGTTCTATGTTAGGTTGCTAATGTTGGAAATTTGAGGAATTTTGAATAAGAAAAGATGCAAATGAACAAGGATTATAGTTGAGACAAATCTGCTGATAAAATGAGTGAGGCATGTATATTCTTGGAAATGGTTCTTCTTCTTGGGAATGAAGAATGACTTGCTTCCACTCTAGTTCTGGGTGTTCTGCATTGGCTGAGGAGCTCCACGTGCAATACATAGGAGGGACATATGGAGCTTTGGTCAAAGTGGAACAGCCTTGCTTCTCTTTTTGGACAAGTGAGATAATATTATGAATCCACACCAGTGTGGTTGATAGTGGACTTAATTGTAGACAAGGCATTATGGCACCTGCAGGTTGACAGCTGAAATGGTGCTGCAGAAAAATCAATATCAAAGCACTCAATGGCCCCACAATGAAAGCTTTGTTTAATTAATTCCACACATTAATCAGACAACCCTGGCATTTGAATGCATGGAGCTTTTGTTGCGAGGTCTTTGAGTCCTTTGATACTGATTTTCAAGCACAACAAATCCATTACCATTGCTATTTTGGGGCCAGGTTCATGAAGGTGACAGAGCACAATTACTGGTGACTGGTCCAGCAATCATCCGTTTCTGTTGTGGCACAGGTGATGCAAGTATCTTTCCAAATTCTCACCTGGGATGTCAGAACAGTTGTCAGTACCTGGATCGTGCTTAATGCTCATAGTAATTTCGATTTGTCCCTCTGTTGAAACAGGGTGTTGTTATTGCCAATACCATGTTCTAAGCATTTCCTCAGGGAAGGACCTGCATTGAAGGAGGCTTCACTGAATTGCAATTACACAGATTGGATCATTCCCAGGTCTGCTGTTGAAATTATCAAAGAGATTCAGCTTGAATCATTGGCCAGGCATTACTCAAATTTGGAGTAGGATTCTTACTTGTGCTCACTTCCTGCTTTCAGTGTTGAGGAATGTGTGCTGCTTTACTGCACTATGCTAGTTCTATGATATAACATGCTAAAGTCTCTTGCTCTGTTTGCTAGTCCCACAGGAGGGAGGGGGAAACATGGAAAAGTTAATATACATCTGGTAGATATGATGCAAAAACTTAACCTGTAATGTAATTAACTGAAGCTGGGAGACTAAATGAAGTCAGTATGGGTCCATTAGAGATAAATTGTGATTGATAACTTGATTATGCTCCTAGTTGAATAAAGAGAGGATGGATAAGAATAATGTATTGATGGATACATAATACATAACAAAGAAGACGTTAGTGGAATTGAACAGCATGGGATCAAATGAGC
Organism: Hemitrygon akajei; assembly: GCF_048418815.1. Taxonomy (NCBI): domain Eukaryota; kingdom Metazoa; phylum Chordata; class Chondrichthyes; order Myliobatiformes; family Dasyatidae; genus Hemitrygon; species Hemitrygon akajei. The sequence continues at coordinate 138,898,131 of NC_133129.1, forward strand.
AGTGAGTGCATGGGGACAAAATTGGTTCAGTAACAGTAAGTAGTGAACACCGATGAACTCTTATTCTTCAGCTTGGAGGGGAGTTAAAAACAGCTTTCCCAGGGATTGGTTTTGGAATAACTGCTCACTGATAGCATAACTAAGTTTGAAGATGACACATAATTTGACTATTTAGTTAACAGTTAATATTTAGTGGAGGATAGAAACAGACTTCAGGATCTAGTGAAACAGCCAGATACATGGTAGCTAACATTTAAGGCAGAATAGTGCAAAATAATTCTATTTTTCAGGAAAGCTAAGCAGAGGGAGCACGCACTAAATACCAAACTTTAAAAGAGTTCCGAACCGAACAAAACTTGGACATATTTATACAAATCTTTCACATAGGCTGGACGAGTGAGGAAGCTATTAGATTTATACATAAGTAAGAAAATTTCACTGAACCTTTATAAGTCATCAGGCCCCGTTTACAGCATCATACATTAAGGCCATAGAAAGTGTGTAGAGGAATTTTAACAGAATGGTGAAATGGAAGAAAGTTATGTGGAGAGAGACTGAAGGAATTTGCATTGTTCTCACTAGAGCAGAGAAAGCAACAGAGAGGTAAGATTGTGGCGTTCAAATTTTTGAAGGGCTTTGATAGAACATAGTAGAAACTGCTTCCATTAGCATCAGAGACCAGTAAACACAGCTCAAAAGTAATTAACAAAAGATCCAGATGCCACAGGCAAACTTATTTTTAATGCTTTGTATCCTGATGACTTCCTGAAAGGGTGCTGGCAATGGAGTCAGTAAGAATGTTTAAAAGGGGAATGAATAGTCACTAGATTCTGGTTAATTGGGCCATCGGTTAATCGGGCAGCCGCTTATTTGGAACAACTCAAAAGTAAATGAAGAAAATTGCTAAAATTCCCTTTATTTGAGACACTACGCTGTTTATGCTGTTTAATGGGACAGGAGATAGTTAGTCATGTGCACTTCTGTAGCCGTTAGTCACTACATTGTGATTACAGGAAACTGTTGTGTTAGTTGTGTGTGCTTGTGTTATGTTATCCATTAGGGCCGATGGATACTGATTCGAAAAGTATTAATTTCTGATCATTTTGTTTTTTTTATTTTGACTTTAAATACTTTTGAGACCCTTGCCAAGATTCCATGTAAAAGATTTCACACTAGCTGAAAAAAACTACTCCACCAATGAAAAGCCATCCACCTAAATCCACTCATTATCATTTGGAAGAGATAGCTGGAGCACAAAAATCTGCAACAGTATGTGTGATTCAACAGCAAAATAAACTGTAAGAGGAATGGGCATTATGTGAGGGGCAACAGGGAATGTCGCAAAATGAAAGCATGAAGGTAAAGATCCAGATGTTGAAGAGGCCCTCAATCAATGATTTTCCTTTTTAACTGGGTGTGTCAGTGGACCAATATAAAAAAAAAAGCAAGTCAGATGAACTAGCTAAGAAGCTGCATCATGAAGATTTTAAAGCAACAGATGTTTGGTTGTCCAAATAGAAATGACGGCACCACATTAAATTCAGAAAAGCACATGGCATGAAGGATAGTGCTTATGCTGAGGTGGAAAAACATGGAGATCTATAAAACACCCCAACTTGCTTCAAAAATGTTGAGCAGATGATATGTACAATGGGGATGAAGCAGGCCCTTTTTATCGGCCATGCTAGTTGGTTCCCTTTGCTACAACCACGCAGCACTATCAGGTTCAAAGAAAGCAATGGATCATATAACTGTTGTGTTGCTCAAGTATGGCAGGAACTGATAATTGTTGGTCATTGGGGAAAGCATTGAGACTCGATGCTTTACAGGGCTAAAAATGAATAGTTTACCAATTAAGTACTATGCTAATAAGAATACGTAAATGACTTCCAAAATTTTGAAGAAATGGCCGATGAGTTGGGATACGGAACTACAGTGGAAATCGAGCAAAAGTGTTCTGGTGTTGACAATTGTGCAGCACACCCTAACGTAGAATGTTTGAGAAACTGGAATTCCTATGTGAATGATAAAAGACATTGCATCATAGAAAGCTGGTGAACCACATTCCTGAAGCATGAGGAAAACCCAGCAACAGCCAAGGAAGTGAGTGCAAGGGTTAACTTTTTACAGTTTGTCAGTGATAGTCGGCGAGAAGTAAACAGCAGAACAATTCAGAACGGTTTTGTGAACTGCAGTTTCAAGCACTCAGGCTTGGAGTGAAAATTACATTGGCCAACAAGTACTGGTTCCTATGACCCAATCAACCAGAATCCACTGTATATGCTTGAAAAGCGAAGACTGCTGCATAAAAAGGAGGAAAAGAGTGAGGCTACCTGAAAAACCTGAGAACTGACAGTGGAAGATTGGGTCAAAAAATCCTCCTGTTGCTTGAGCAGCTTCAGTTCCCACAACCACTCTTCAGCACAATTGATGCAACAAAAGTGACAATTGAATAAAAGCAATACAGGTTATTCATAAAGCTAATACTTTTTCTGTCCTTTACATTCATACTGTTTTGCCCAGCACCCTACAAGGTATGAAAAGTAAAACAATACAGATATTGGAAATTTAAAAGACATTTTACTGGAAAACCCAGCTGTCTTGGTAGCAGTTAGAAAAGAGGAACAGAGATGATAAGATATTATTATTGTAATTGCCAGAGGTGGTGTATGGTGAAGTATTTTCTTTCAAATCCCAAACCGAATCCCAATGCATTTCCAACTTGACTACACCCAGGTTTAAAGGAAACAGGATGGAAATGATAGTTCAGAGGCAGACTGTTCATGCAAATTTTATAATGCAGCTGATTGCATCAGATTTAAAACTCTCTGAAAGTTCTACATTAGCCATCTAAATTTTTTGGGCCTTAGAAAATCCAGAAGCAAAAGAGTGCTTCAGAGAAGGTAACAGAGGTTTTACAACTTCAGTTGTGGGTGTGTGAAAAGAGTTCTCTCCTTGGGCCTGAGATTACAGCACTTCCATACAGAAGATCTACTGTTGTCAAGAATCAGATGTTCAACACAACCACCTGTGATACTTAGGATGGGATCAAACCACTCTAGCATTTAGGGAAAGTGCACTTCAGAAACACCAACACGAATTCCCACCAACTCGTCTTGATAAACACCAAGTGCCAAGGTTACAGCCAACATTCAGGACAAAGTCCTACCTCAGTGTGTAAACATGTTAAAGGTTCGGGAACGTTTAGATAAGAACTGTGACACATATGGATTTCAGTATCTTTAGTTCAGGATTCAGATGTATTTGGTAGATAATTCAAGACTTAATACTAATGTGTTGGCGCGTGGCCTAGTGGGCAAGGCATCAGACTAGTAACCTGAAGGTCACTGGTTCGAGCCTCAGCTGAGGCAGCGTGTTTGTATCCTTGAGCAAGGCACTTAACAACACATTGCTCTGCGACGTCACCGGCAGCCAAGCTGCATGGGTCCTAGTGCCCTTCCCTTGGACAACATCGGTGGCGTGGAGAGGGGAAGGCCTGCAGCTTGGGCAACTGCCGGTCTCCCATACAACCCTGCCCAGGCCTGCGCCCTGGAAACTCCAGGTGCAGATCCATGGTCTCTCGAGACCAACGGATGCTACCATTCAAGACTTAAGAAGCAAAATATCTTTTGTTTTACAGAAAGGGTAAGTATCAGTCATCTGGGTAATCACTGATGATTGATGAGCATTTACTTCGAACATAATCCATTTAAAAAACAGTATTTCCACAAGAGTGCAACCATTCTCTCCATCATAAGCACTTACCTTATGTGGAGAAATCCCAAGATCATAAGCTCAAATAACAGAAACGTTGGTCAGTTTGGCTCCGACCTCGTGATTGTTCTTTAATTGGCCACAATCCAAACTGTTCCTTCAACTGCAGCAGCAAATGTTGTCAGCATGGATGGGACAGGACATGAAGTTAAAGAGATGGCTTCCAGATGGCACAGCTGGCTCTGCAGGCAACCAGGGTTTGATTCATACTGGAGCTGATACACTCCCCTGTGAATTGTGGAAGTATTAAATAAAACAGGAGAAGACTGGGCTGACTTTCTGTAAGCTTCATTTTCTATGCAACACACACTTTTTCAGGAATTATCAGACTCTGTCAAGCCAGCTAGTGTAGTTTCATTCTCTTGCAGAGACCCAGCTGTATGGAAGTCAGTATCACCTCCAATATAGCACTCCCTAGACACTGACTTGCTGGGTAAATTGTCCGATGATTAGGCTAGGTTTAAATTGGGAGGTTGCTGGGCAGTGAGGCTCGAAGGGCCGGAAGGGCCTATTCCATATTCTATCTCAATAAACAAACAAACAAACAAACAAATAAACAAATAGATAATGGTTATATGTAAGAAGTACATGAATGGCATACGTTATTAAGCCACCACATTGCATGTGGATGCCTCCCTAAAGTAAATGTAAGAAGGCACACATTTCTCGGCTCCTGTGTTTTACTTTTGATTCATTTCTGGAATTACAATACAATGGCAATAAGTATGTTTTAAAATTAACCCGAGATGACTATCTACCAGTTGAAGTGCAGCATATGTTTTCTTTGCAATGGGAGAGATGTTCAGGTGATAATAATAAATAATAAACAGATAGACAGACAGATAGATAAATAAATTAGTAAATAAATAGAAAGCAGAAACAACTGGTTACTATTAGAAAGATAGATGCATTCGAGTGCACGCAGGATAACTGGAGAATGTATACTGAACAAATTGAGCCGTATTTTGAAGCAAACTAAATAGCCAATGAAAAGTGAGTGCCTGTGTTACTGAGTGCAATAGGCGGGAAAGTTTATAGTTTGTTTAGAATTTTAACTATTCCAACCAAACTAGTCAAAATGAGCTTTGCTGATATTATGAAAGTAGCACAGGGCATTTAGAACCAAAAACATTGTTGATTGCAGAACATTTTAGGTTTTATAAGCTGTATGAAATGGAAGGGGAGTAAGTTTAAGGTCACTGTTAACCCAGTACTATAAGAAGATCAATATACTTTTCCCAAGATAGAGAATATCTTTGCACACCTTTCTGGAGGAAAATACTTCAGCAAAGTGAACTTAGCTGACGCCTACCTACAGATGGAGATCGTAATAGAGTCGTAAGTGTTTCTCACCATCAATACACAGAAAGGTCTTTATCACTATAATAGGCTATTTCGGAGTAGCATTTGCACCTGCTCTCCGGTAGATGGCTATGGATCTTATGCTCAGAACACAACACAGACACTGTGATATTTTAACCAAACATCACTTATTGTGGTCGCAACGTGGATGCACACAATTAACACAAGTGTACTGAGAAAATTCGAGCAGCAGTGGATGCTCAAAGGCCAAAGGATGTGTCACATTTGTGGTCCTTTTTAGGGTTTATCATTACTATAACACGTTCCTGCCAAAACTAGCTAATGTGCTTCACCCCTAGAACTCATTACCACAGATCAGGAAAAAGTGGCAATGGACAAAGCAGTGTGAGGCGACTTTCCAAAATTAAAGGAAGTGGTGACATCAGACATTGTACTCACACGGAACACACTACACCAACACTGAATCAGAAGCTCTCCAATTTTCTCCCTGTATATCACAATGCAGCGTACCCCACAATAAGCAACTCACCAGCTATGCTGTTCCTGGATTGTCCCTTGCATTCATGCCTGGATCTCCTCAAACCTAATTTCAGAAGGAGAAGGCAGTATAAACAGCTCAGGCAAACTGAGGGATCCTCAAACAAGGAGATTCAAATTTACTCTGCGAAACAAACAGCTCTGGTGAGGAACAGAGATGATTGAAAGTGGGCACTTGGACGGACAAAGGACAGAACTGGATCACTCTCCCACACAGTAGAAATTGCATCTGATGTCATCTGGAGACAACACGCCAATCGTTGAGGAGAGTAGAATCAATTGTTAGAGAAGAAAGTTGTCCAGAGCCGTCAGAACCACTTTCTGCTGTCCCCACATTAGTTCCTGCAACTAACAAGAGGAGGCCCCAGAACCTGAGATTGTTTCACAGCCAAGCAGGTGTGAACCCCACCCCCACCCCACTCCATTAGGAAAGGTATTCCACTAAGAGTAAGAAATCTTCCACAGCAATGAAATCTTTAGGCCTAAATGGAACAATATAAAGTTTACTGTGCTGTGAATGTCTATACATTAGTTGTAGTATACTGTGTATATAAATTGAGATGCACTCTATATTGAGTTGGAGTTTATAGCTAAGTAGGGAGGGGTCTTATAGAAATGTAGAAAACCTACAAGGGACTTATGTATTGAATATTTCTGTAATATTTGAGTAATATGGAAAATACATTGTTTGATTAAGCATTTTTTGTTTGTTTACATAATTCTTTACAGGTTATATGTAAGAAGTAAGTGACTGGCATATATCATTACACCACACGTCATATGCCTCATGAAAGTAAATGTCAGTTGACACACATTTGTATTTTTCTTTCGATTAACTTCTGGAGTTACAAAACATAAATGCCAAATCCTGCCAAACCCTTTTGTTTGGCCTTACAATACAAAGGCATTGAAAAGTGTGAGGGGTGGCAGAGGATGGGTTAGGGTGGAGAGGGTGCGTTAGGGTGGTAGAGGGTGGGTTAGGGTGGAGAGGGTGGGTTAAGGTGGAGAGGGTTGGTTAGGGTGGGTTAGGATGGAGAGGGTGGGTTAGGGTGGTAGAGGGTGGGTTAGGGTGGGTTAGGATAGAGAGGGTGGGTTAGAGTGGTAGAGGGGGGTTAAGGTGGTAGAGGGTGGGTTAGGGTGGGTTAAGGTGGAGAGGATGGGTTAGAGTTGTAGAGGGTGGGTTAGAGTGGTAGAGGGGGGTTAGGGTGGGTTAGGGTGGGTTAAGATGGAGAGGTTGGGTTAAAGTGGAGAGGGTGGGTTAGGGTGGGTTAGGGTGGGTTAAGGTGGAGAGGTTGAGTTGGAGTGGTAGAGGGTGGGTTAGGGTGGAGAGGGTGGTGGTGAAGTAAAGGACAAAATCAAATGTCTCTTATAAGTGGAAAGTTGAAGGAAATACAGTATATAGCAAAAGGGACAATCGTGCAGGCCAAAATTGGCACTAATGAGATGGAAGGGAATAAATGATGATTCTGGAGGAGGTGTAAACAGCAACAGCAGAGTTATTAATCAAATCTTCTGCTAAAATGAAGAATCAGTGGTAATGATCAGAAGTTGTTGATCAATTTTGAATCGAGTGGGAGAAAGGCAGTGAACCAAAACACCAAGATAAACTAAACCCCATCTAAAATCAAATATTATATGAAAAAATCCTTTCCCAGCAAGTTTAATTTTCTAAAACTACACCTTTGTTAGTCTGTGACAACTAGAAGAGTTGCAGACATGATGCACTGAGCCTCAGGTGAGAAGTACTTTGCTCATTTTGATGGCTAATAAATGGTTTTGTGATTTTGGTTAGGCAAGTGTTAAACAGGACAGAAGGGAAAGTACTAAAGTGCTGGTGAAAAGGCAAGGCTGCTTAGACTCAGATTCCTGTTTTTGATCTCCTGTCATGAACAACAATCTCATCCATGCACTACGCTCAAAAGTCTATCCCTTTCACTTCATTTCCTGATTGATCTCCTGATCATGATAACAGTGTGAAGGGCAGGATCAGCTGGGACTGACTTGGATAGGCTACAATAAGCAGAGCATCAAGTTATCTATTAAGACTTACTATATCACATTGTAGCATTGCCATTTGCCTACATCCTATTCCCGCTTAAGCTTGGTCAATCTAATTATAATCATTGCAATAAGTTTAGTATAATAAGTTTTACTGATTCACTCTCCTAGCACAGAACCTTGCCTTTTGGCAACAAATATATTTCTCATAATTTTCTATATTAATTTTAATTGTCAGTAAATCTTCAAAGAAAATGCTGCAAAATAATTATAGGTGTGTGCTGCAGGCACCCAGATCATTGAAGTATGGAAAAATTCATTAAATGGTCTTCATAATATCAATTGGCTTGAGATTAGCCATTATATTTAAGTCAGGATATGTTGAAGCCACCATCCAAATCTCCAAAGAAAGTAAAATATTTTACAGACATACTTGGAACTGATACTAGTTGACATGGAATAGTCTAGTGGGACTTAAAATAAACCCCATTTGCTTATCACAGACAATATAGTTCAAAATAATTTAGCCAATTGGGGATTGACTTAGACTTCTGATTTGCATATGTGCAGTTGACACATTCTGCTGCAAAATGTAGAACTAGGAAATAAAACACGAGAAGACCAGAAAGAATTTTTGTAAGTTTTGTTTTTTATTCTGTAAAAAAATCACCATTTTAGAAATTATCACATTCAGTTAAATCACTTAGGATAGTTTTCATTCTGTTTGCAAAGACACTGCTAAATGGGAGACATGTCAGCCATTTTGTTTACGAAGCTAGCACTTCCTAGACATCAAGAAGCCACAGAACTCAATCAGCCCACAGCTGGGATTCTGGACGATGCCTTCAGTAGTTTAATTTTAAAACTCACAAAGCAAGCTGGGAAAGAAACATTTGATCATTTCCTACAGATCCTGATTGATCAGTTGCTCATGCTTCAATATATGTATGTTTTTGACTAGTTCTGTGGTAAAAACATAGTTAGCTAAGCCTCCACAAATAGCTCATTCAGATGAAGCCAGTACTGTGATTCTCACATAGGTACAGAGGAGATGTCAGGGGTAAGTTTTTTACGCAGAGAGTGGTGAGTGCATGGAATCGGCTGCTGGCGGTGGAAACGATAGGGTCTTTTAAGAGACTCCTGGATGGCTACATGGATCTTAGAAAAATAGAGGGCTATGGGTAAAGCCCAGTTAGTTCTAAGGTAGGGACATGTTCGGCACAGCTTTGTGAGCCAAAAGGCCTCTATTATGCGATGGGTTTTCTATGTTTCTATGAAAATTGGAAGCACTGATGCATATGCTGCAAGAACCCAAATGAGAATGTAAGCTGATGGTCATTTCAGAGAGGTATTTATTCAAAATAGACAGTTTTTTTCTGAATTATATTCTGACCATTGGTTGATATATGATTTTGGATTTCCTTGGACCAAAGCTATAATTCAGAAAAAAACTAAGTCTCTGGATAACTGGATGTCCTGCTAATACTGTATAAGCACCATATTGTTATTTTTAACATTGGACAGAATGGTAAACAGTCAGTTACGGAACAGCAAAATTTTATCATTTAATCAGTTATGTACTGCATATCTCTGACAAAATATTGCTTCAATTCAGTGACTGATCAGAGAGAAAAGGTAACTATTGATCTTTTTGCCATTTCTTTTCTTTAAACTGCTTGAAACAATAATTCAAATTCTTATATCGTAAGTTTCTGCAAGGATTGCAACATTTCCATTGAAAGTGCATGGGTAATATCAACAGTAGCTCTAAGCACCAGTTACGACTTGAACGTTTTTTTTACCACAAATTAGAACTGCATGATGCAAAATCTCCAATGCTTGTAATCTGTCTCCTTTCCTAACTAAAAACTTACAATAAAACCAGTCATTGTTAAAGTGATAATGATTTTTGATACAGTTTTCTTGTTCTATGGAAGACATTGGCAGCTTGAAGTAATCATAATTCTACCACACTTTGCCCATTGATGTCCTTTTATTTACTCGAAGCTCCACTGGTGGGTCACTCAGTGCTGTCCCCACTTCAAATTCCATTATTAATTCCCACTAGTCTTAATTGTCCTGTCGATTGGCAGTTTAGCCTCTTTATGCAACAGAGGAATTTTGTATCCTGTTGCAACAGGTTTCCGCCTTTCTGTCAGTTCTCCACAGGGTTTCTTCTCCTTTGCATGCTATTGAAAAGCACCAGCATTCTGCCTGGAACAAATAAAATATCATCTGAGATTGTTACCTCCCCTTACACCCCGGAGTTTCTGACTCCCAGGTGTTAAATTCAGAAACCCCTATCAAGTATAATAACAACTGCTCAGTGGTGTGAAGTAATGTTTCTGGGATTTCCCTGATGTTTCTCTCAACAAATGCAGGCCTGCCTCTGTGTGTGATCTGTACTGTTAGCTAAGGAGAAGGCAGGGGAATGTGGTTGAAAGGGATAATAAATCAGCCATGATGGAATGCAGAGGTGACACAATGGGCTGAATGGCCTAATTCTGCTCCTAAGCCTTATGGTCTTATGGTCATTAACAACTGTATGACTACAGTTCATCTTAATGTGCTGGATTAGGAAGGGAAGGACAACTAAATGTAGGCCTCACTCTGACTTTATTCAGTTATTCAAGCTTTAATTTTTTTTCATTTTAACTACCCTAATAGAAAACACTGTTGGCTAAATTTACACTAATAGCTCACTCAGCTATACTGTAAAGCCAGTCTTGTGACACTTGCCTATGAAAATTGGTCACACTTAAGCTGCAGTATGCATAAGGAATTAAAGGGGAAACCAGGCTGTATAACCTGATGGAAATTCCAAAGAGTTATTCAAACAAATACAAATAAGGATGTAGTTAGAATCCAGATAACTGCTCTTTCTCTGTACTTCAGTAATCTGACTGTCAACAAGATTTACAAGTCAATACTTAATAGCAACCATGGTTCCTTTGAGTCTGGATTCCCCATCAAAGCATTTAAAAGGAAGATATTTTCTTATGACAATAGACTGGTTGATTAAGCACACCAAGTCTCAGACTTAAAGATAATAAATGGGATATAAATGACTGGTGTCACTTGATGTATTTTTCTCAGATGGATCATAGCTTAATTGTTGTGATGTGACCTACTGAATCAGAAATAGGTTGAAAATATGAGGCTAACACAAAATAAGCAGTTCAAGAACAATTATTTCATTTTTACATTTCTAGAGATTTGACAATCAAAATTTACTGCCTTTTAGTGAACCTAAATAAAACTTTATTTGGAGAACAAAGTGGAAACAAAGATAGCCAGATGACACTAGCCATGTGAACATCAAATTGGTTTGTAACTTTGACACAGAGAGCATCAATAGAATTCGGAATTTAGAATGTATTTAAATCTTACATCCATCCAACAATGTGAGGGAGTAAAAATCTTTGTGTTATGACTCCGTTGCAATGTACAGACATATGAATTTAAAAGTCTAATGGCTTGTAGAAAGAGGCTGTCCCATAGCCTGTTGGTCCTGGCTTTAATGCTGTGGTAGTATTTGCCAAATGGAAGCAGCTGAAAAAGTTTATGGTTGAGGTGACTCGTGTCCCCGATGATCTTCCAGACCTTCTTTCTGCACCTGCTGCTTTAAATGTCCTCAGTGGAGGGAAGTTCACATCTACAGATGCGCTGGGCTGTCCGTACCACTCTCTGCAGTGCCCAGCGATCAAGGCTGGCACAGTTCCCATACCAGGTAGTGATAGAGCCAATCAGGATACTCTCAATACTGCCCCTGTAGAAGGTCATGAGGATTTGGGGCCCATGCCAAACTTCTTCAGTCACCTGAGGTGGAAGAGATGCTGCTGTGCTTATTTTTACCACAAAGCCAGTATGTACAGTCCAGATGAGATCACCGATGATGTGTATACCAAGGAACTTGAAACTACTCACCCTCTCAACTGCAGACCCATTGAAGTTAGTTGGTCCAAGCCTGTCTCCATTCCTCCTGTAATCCACAATCAGCTCTTTTGTTTATTGGACTTTGAGGGAGAGGTTGTTATCTTGGCACCACTGTGTCAGGGTGTCAACCTCTTCTCTGTATGCTGTCTCATTACCACTAGAAATAAGGCCAATCACAGTTATGTCATCTGTGAATTTGATCAGCAGATTGAAGCTGTATATAGCAGTACAGTCGTGGATGTAAAAAGAGTAGAGAAGGGACTCAGAACACAACCCTGGGGGGGCACCTGTGTTGAGGGTGAGAAGGGCAGAGGTAAGGGGTCCATCCTTACCACCTGTCGCTGATCCAATAGGAAGTCTAGGATCCAGCTGCACAAGACAGGGTGCAGGCCGAGGTCTCTGAGCTTCCTGTCAAGTTTGGACGGAATTATGGTTTTGAATGCTGAACTGTAGTCCAGGAACAGCATTCTAACATACGTATCCCTCTTCTCCAGGTGAGTGAGGACAGTGTGTAGTGCTGCAGTTATGGCATCATTGGTAGACCAGTTCTGTCGGTAGGTGAATTGTAGGGGGTTGAGTGTGGGTGGTAGCTTGCTGCAGATGTAGTCTTTAACCAGTCTCTCAAAGCATTTGCTTATAACTGAGGTGAGCACGACAGGGCGCCAATTGTTCAGGCATGCTACCTTCAATTTCTTGAGCACAGACACAATGATGGACGATTTGAAACAGGAGGACACTAGGAGAGACAGAGATTAAAAATGTCCATAAACATACCAGCCAGCTGTTCAGCACATACTTTGAGGATGCGCTCTGGGATGCCCTCTGGCTGTTGTCATGTTGGAATGTTCTATGTACCTCAGACTCAGTGATGACCAAGGTGCAGGTCTCGTAGGCAGTTCTCCTTGGGGGTTCAGTCCTATCAACCTCGAATCGAGCGTAAAAAAACACTTAGCTTGTCCGGGAGTGAGGTGGCAATGTTGGCTGTGCTGTTGTGTTTCTTCTTGAAGCCTGCGATGGTGTGCAGTCCTTGCCGTTCGCTGTGTGTGTCATTATTGCAGAGCTGTAGCCTGTCACAGTTTCAGCTATTGCATACCACGGCTGGGACATGAGGAGGCCATTCATCCCATTGAATCCAAGCTGTTACCCAATGGAACAATTCTACACCCTGTTGGTTACTTCCCTGCAGTCCTGCAGCCTTTTGTTCCTTATATGTCCATGAACTCCACCAGGGGTACCATCAATTACACCAGGGGTAATTTATAATTGCATGCCTCTGGGATGTGGGAGGAAATCAAATCCTGTAGTGGAAACTCATGAGACCACAAGGAGAAGATGCTTGTAAAGAAAGATTATTACTGAATAAAATGTTCTGATCTATCCTCACCAATAAATCCATGAGTTAGACTCTTGTATAATTGGTAGCAGTTCAGGGCCCTCTCATTATAAACATAGGTAGGCAAATTGGAAATGCCCTACAATATTTAATAACTGAAAATGTAGGAAATACAAAACTAGTCTTGTGGAACCTGGGGAGGGGGAAAAAGGGTAAAATATCGGGTTGTTGACTTGCTAGATAAGTTGGAAATCATTAAAGACTTAACAGTTTTAAATAAATACAGAGACAGGGAAAGAGGGAAGGGGAAGAGAGAACAAAGGCTATATGCTTTAGGAGTGGTAATTTCTTGGCAAATGGGACAACTGTACATGACAATAGTCAATAATATTGATGATAGTGAGGTTTGGACTTGCTGCAGGAGCTATGAAAGACTGCTTCCACTATCAGCTGGGCTGCAGTAGACTTGTCATTAGTACAGAAGGCAACACATGAGGCATTGACTGTGCGTAGAAAGAAGAAATGGTGGTTTTAAATGGGTGAGAGGGAGAGGGGATTTGAGTGGAGTTTCAGTTAGCAGTCCTACTAACATGTTCCTTGTCTCCATTGTAGTCTACCCATACATCACTGCTACTACAAGTACTTAAGTAGATCAGTGCTGTGCTGTTAGGATAATGCTCTGGTATTGTTTAGCTCATTCATGTGGCAAACATGTTGTAATCTAAAGTCTGCAAGGACATGGGCCACCTTTGGATTGTCATAGCACAGTGTACCGATACATCAGCACATGTTCAAGGCAGGTGCCACAATTCCTCTGAAATCACAACCATCCTGCTCGGAAGCCCTGTCTGTATGTTAAGCATTCTCTATAGCTGCTCAATAATCATTAATTTCATGGGCTGCACCAGCTGCATTCAGCTGAGCAGAATTTCTCCAACATGGGCTTTCTACCGCTGAAACTGCCTCCACTGCATTCTACTGCTTGGTAACGTTTGAGTTGGTTGGTGAGAACTTGGGTAACTGCTCCCATCTGATCATGGTCAGTGCATGGTCTGCTTCTGCATTGGAGAAGTCCAAGGTCTGCATCCTTGGAATAATCAGATTTGCTATCAAGACCTGCTGTTAATTGAATAAAATCTCTACCGAAGTAAAAAGACACAAGTTACTCTTGGCAAGGTAAGGATATGGCAATTTATCATTTTGAAAATGTTTGTATTTCATTCTTTGTTAAAATCTAATAATGTGACTGAATATTGTATCCATGTGACTCAACAATTTTTAAAGTTCAAAGTAGAATTTACTGTTATACATGTCACCACATATTTTCCTACGGGCATACTCAGCAAATCTTTGGAAAGTAACTGAAACAGGATCAATGCACAACAAACTGTGCAAAATGCAAATATAAGTAGTTAGCAATTAATAAAGAGAGCATGAAATAACAATATAAAGAGCCCTTTAAGTGAGATCATTGATTGTGGGATCACCAGAAATAGAATGAGTCTAGCTGTCCTCTTTTGTACAAGAGCCTGATGGTTAGAAGTAGTAACTGGTCTTGAACTTGGCAGTGAGGCCTTAGTTGCTTTGTCAGTTAAAAGATCTCCATTTCTGCATCTCTGACAGTCAGGACTTGTGAAACTCTGAGGATGAGATTCTGGGAGATTTGAGAGGGTTATATTTCCAGGTACTCATGTTACTGTTTGTGCTGGCTTCTACACGGGGCAAGAAAACCCCTCTGATTAAGAGCTATATATTCATCAAAAGATGTGTTGTTGTTTGCTTGGGTGATTATCAACAAAAATAAACGGAAGAGATAGAATTTCTGATGGGAAGTGCAACAAATGGAAGAGATGAGTGTCCATATAAACTAAACTGGTGTGAGGAGTGATAAGGTGAACAGAGTTTGATTGAGGAGGAGTGGTTAACTGTGGGTGATATATGCAAAAGAAATTAGGAACAATTATATTCACCTCACCAGAGTGATCAGATCATCATTGTGTTGAGCACAATGCTGCTGCCCTGGGAATCTATGAACCTCCAGCCCTCTCCACTTTGGCTCAGTAAGAGGTTTCTTCCTCTTGTTTCTCGGGGAAAATCCACTACAGGGCACGCAATGATGCAGTGCCATGACGAGGCCCAGCCTTTAATTGTCTTGGACCTATACACAGACCTTCAATCCACTATTGCTCTTTGACAATGCTAAAGCTGTTTTCATAATTTAATTGCAAGGGAATGACTGGAGTGACCTTGAAGAGAAAAATTACAGCAATCTCTTAGGAAACTTCAGAAAGCGACTTGTTGAATATTAACAGATTGTGCTGATGAGTCAGTAACAGGGAATGACAGAAGTTCAATTTTATTTTGAAGGAGAAACAGAGACATGGAAACCATCTGTTTATAAAGTTTACCCACTCTAGTGATTTAACAAACACCGACAATAAGAAGTGTGTACACACTTAACACCTAATTTCAAAAATATTGTCATGTTAGCTGTGGTATCAATGAAATGAATGGTGTTTTGTTTTTTTAGTTGGCAGATCACCCTTTTCATTAATATTTGAATTGTAAATAGTTACATCTGTTTAAATCAGTTTAACCTTTGGTTGGCCAGGGTACCAGAGTGGTGTTTGTTGAACAGTGATATGCAGTAAGTGAAGAAACTTTTCTGGAAGGATTGCATGTTAGTATTATAACATATCCTTCTCCACTCCTTGTTGTCTAATATTTGAATTGCAAATGACTGTGTTTTTAACTTTATCGGTAAACCTAGACTCCCACTCACTTGCTAACCTTTCCGACTTCAGCTCTCCACATTTCTCTGCTAATAGCCAATGTAAATTCAAGGAATATTGCCCCATCTTCTGATTGGGCTTCTCATGACATGATACTGAATTTTGCAATTTCAAGTAACCATCTGTTTTTTTATTTTCTCTTCACCTATCTGGGTATACCTCTCTTGCTTTTCAAACTGCCAGCTTTTACAGTGATTGTTTCCTCAACAACTTTTGAACACTATCACAGATAGCCCCTCTGATCCCAACACCTCCACCCCATCTGCCCCCATCATGGAATAAAACACTTTTCCAGTTCGATGAAAGGCACTTGACTTAAAATGTTGGCTCCATTTCTCTCTCCACATGGATTGCTGTTTGGCAATCTCCAGCATTTCAGCTTTTGTTTCCAATTTCTCATGTCTGCAGTTCTTTACTACTTTATTAAAGCCCTTAACATATTTCTCATCTTCTCTCATTGTATAGAGGCTGAAATTTGGCTTTTTGAGTACACACTACTCTTAAATAGCCACTTGATTCTATTTCCCTTCTTATTTTCCCATAACTAATTCTCCCTCACCAACCAACCCATCAACTCCACCTTGCATTTCCTTCCACCCGCACCCAACAGTCCTACTAGCGAGCATGTCTTTGGCGACGCAGAAAGAAACCAGAGCCATTGCGGGGTGAGGGGGTTTGGCGGGAGTAGGAAGTACATGCAGTTACTGTGAAGAATGTGCAAACACCACACAGAGGCAGTCGTCAAGATTAAGATCGAACTTGAGTTGCTTCCTGTGAGATGATTTGACTTTAGAACAGTGGGATAATTTGTGAGTTTTCACAGGATACAGTTCAGAGCAAGGCTGAGGAGAGTGAGAAATGCAACTCAGAGAGCTCCAAGCCAACTGAAAGACTCCCCAAAAGTGGTGAAAAGCCAGTGGCTTATTACAGTGTGCAGTTCTGAAATGATATTGGTCATAGATAACCCTGGTGGAAAAAATAAGACTGCCTGAGTTCTAGGAAAGGGCTCAGATTTTATAAAGCCTTTAATTTGCAAGTCAGTTGAATGGCCTGAATCACGAGCAGTTTGAACTGAATTCACTTAGGAAGAAATGCATTGCAATGCGGCGCCAGTTCCAAAGCTCTGACGAACCTTTAAGCTATATTACAG
This sequence comes from Hemitrygon akajei, assembly GCF_048418815.1. Classification (NCBI taxonomy): domain Eukaryota; kingdom Metazoa; phylum Chordata; class Chondrichthyes; order Myliobatiformes; family Dasyatidae; genus Hemitrygon; species Hemitrygon akajei. The sequence goes on from NC_133129.1 coordinate 138,914,974, forward strand.
CAGATACAGGTCTACAAAATCAGTTCAGCAAAGTGTATTTAATGTGCCTCAAGGCAGTCTTAAAATTCTCATAGTCAAACTCCAAGCTTTGGTGACGAGCCAGAATGGAAAAGTTGAAGATGTGGACATTTGGAAAGGGTATGATCTGGTATCTATATGAAGTCAGAATTGGAGTCAAGACACAAGCCAGGATAAAAGAAGAGGGATAAAAATGGAGAGTGATGTGAAACAGCTAGACATTGTTATGATTGAGTTTATGATATTCAGCAATGTATTGAATGCAATGTGTAATTATAACTACTGCTGTGGTTAAAAGGAGCTATTAGCCTTTGTCTTACAGTTTGTTTACTGGTGACACAGAAAACTGATGTTTCCAAATATGTAATACAACATATTCATGGTTAGGAAGACATTTGTACTTATGCAGCAAATGCAGAACAGAATGTGAGACCAGATGTTAATGAGGCCTATCAGGATTTTACTTCACTGAAATTCTTAGTGACTAGCGTAGATTTCAGCGTATTTTGAAGTCTATCATAGATGAGAAGATGAAGATACTAAGATTGTAATTGTTAATTTTTTTACTATCTCTGTACATACCTATAAAATGATGATAAATTTCTTTATTTTACATACACAAATAGGTGATGTTCTACATGGGTTGATTTACTGGTAATGGAAGCAATGAAGTCTGTATAAGTGTTAGAATACCTTTACGAACTGAATGTGCCACCTGAAGGTGATTTGACCACTGATACATTGTTGTACCAAACTCAGTCATAATATGATAATCACTGCCGTCAGTGAAGGATGTTTCATTTATAGATCTACATCTTTTGTTTATTTATTCCTCTAAATAGCAGCATTAAAAAACCTACAGATAGTACATTCTGGAGCTTTACTGACACATGCTATTCACCAAAGAGAAGGTATCGCAAAGAGCTAAAGCCAATTATAACTATGATTCTCCCTCTCTCTCTCTCTCTCTCTCTCTCTCTCTCTCTCTCTCTCTCTCACTCACGTACACACACACTCTTTCTGACAGCACCTGCCGTCCCTGCTGAAATGGTACTGTATAAAGATTTATTGTCTAGCTGATATCTATGCCCACCCTTCAATATTGACATCCCAGATTAAAATTAATCCCTAGTCTTCTTTGGACGAGGGTTGACTTTAGTTATGAATAGTTATGGATGGAACTTTGTTTTCTCATTTGTGTGGAAACTGTTTATAATAATATTCCACGTTTTGAAAAATTAACAGATTGCTGTTGGTGAAAATAAATGAAACTTGGCAGTTAAAGGGCAGCTGCAATTGTACTGTGAGTTAATAGCTGTGCCGTGTGACACTTCAATCTGCTATTTGTACCTGTGATTAATGTTTAATTGTCTCAAAGCTGCACAGCATATGGTAGAAAGTATGCATTCTATTTGTTTCCCAGAAGTAACACTCAAGAGAAAGATGCTCTTTCATTCTCTTTACCCCAGTTCCATATTAACATCTGCCCATTTAAATCCACATTTAGAGCTGTTGCTGGATGGAGACGTGTTATAGTAGACAATGATGCCATCTACTGCAGAAGAAGTGCAAATTAAGATGAGTATTAGAGTTAGGGTATCAGTGTAAATTGGTGTCAAGCAAGGCTGCGTCATGCTTTATCTACTTGCTACAATGTTGTACTTCACTTCCCACAAGCTTTACATTGGACTGGAGCTAATATACAGGATAAATGGTAAATTCTTCATTTTGTGTTGACCGTACTGCAGAACCAAGGTCATCCCAGCTTTAGTCAGGTGAGGTGTTCTGTGAGGTGTTCAGATGACACACATACATGGACACATATGGAGGCCAATTCAAATAAATGAGAAAAGTAAGTCACACATTTAATGTCTACAAAGAAAAGGGTCCTCTATCAATTTGCCCCACTGTTCAGCACTGGCATCCAATAATAAAATGCCCATCATGAGGTTTGTGAAAATGTGGGCCACAGTCCATGTCTTGGCAACGAGGGCCAACGTTGATGATGAAATTTAGCATTGCCATCAATGATGAAATTCACTATTCCTGCACAGCCTTTGATTGTCTGAGGAAATTGGTCCTTAAAGGCCAAGAACCTCAGATTTGGTGGTAGGAAACCTTACCTTCCTTAACGCACTTGAAATATGGGCTAATTACAGCAAACACAAGATGGGACTGGAGACGTCCTATTCACTGGTAGGATAAGCAGACTGCCATTGACAACCTCTCACAGGCCAACATTCCTAACATCAAGAAACTAATAGCACCATAATGGTCCTTGAAAGGTGAATGTAGAGAGGACGTAGGAGATTCTAGAACCTCTGGATGAGTCAGAGACACCTGCATTCTCATTCATGCAACACAGGACCCAATCTGTGCAGCTTGTCTGAGCTCCAGACAGCATCACGGTGCCAGTTTTAGTGAATTATGGGTGGTTTGTGTGGGGTAGTGTAATAGTGAGAATTGTGCATAATTTACAACCACCAGTATTTAAATTGAAAAGAAAATCTAAGCCCAAACAAAACCTGGTGTTATAGTTTACAAGATTGTGAGTTTAAGACACATTGTTGATGACGGTGCTATGCTGCTGGAGGCGTTAGGGAGTCTTTCAAATATATAAGTGGAGCTAGGCAATACTGCCCTCTCAGGAAGAGGTATAATATCTCATACGATTGTTTGAAGGGCAAAGGGGTTTCTCTGGGCAATAGTTATTTCTCACCCACATCACTAATCAATGATCCTAAATGTAGTCTAGGTGGCCAGTTTGCAGAGCACCTCCATTGACCATCCCAAGCTCAGTTCCATGCCATTTCAATTTCCTTTACTGCTTCCACACCAAACTTTCCACCCTTGGTGGTCTACACTACCAGTGTGAGCCCTACTGCAAAAATAGAATAACACCTCATATTCTGCCTGGTAGTCTACAACCACCTGATATAATCATCATATTTTTTATAATTTCAGATAAAACCATACTTCCTCTCTTTCTCATCACTATTCCCTTTTTCATACTCCACTTCTCCTCCCAACCTCCATCACCCATTTTCGTCCTCCTCCCCTTCCTGGTTCCATTCGGCTATACCCACATATGTTGAATTTTTTTAAAAAGTCTTTCTCTCTGCAGATGCTGCCTGACTCACTAAGTTCCTCTAGCAGTTTTCTATTATTCTTAACATCTGTCTGCTTAGCCAGCCGGTAGTGTAGTGGCATCTGCCCCAGACTTGGAGGCAAATGGTCCCAGGTTCAAATCCTACCAGCTCCTTGTACGCTTTCCAGCAACGTCCTGCTAACAACTCGGCCTTGTGAAAAAACAGGCAAAAGTGGTAAAGAAACAGCAAGGTTGCCACCCGATGCACCACAAGTTGCAGAAAGGAACAACTACAACAATCTTGCAAACACGAGGAAATCTGCAGATGCTGGAAATTCAAGCAACACACACGAAATGCTGGTGGAACGCAGCAGGCCAGGCAGCATCTATAGGGAGAAGCACAGTCGACGTTTCGGGCCGAGACCCTTTGTCAGGACTGGCCATCTGCCTGCTTACTGCTTGTGGGACATTGACTTATATGAATTCGCCATCATTTTTCCCTACATTATGTGCAGGGCTTTCTCCAGAAACACCTCATTTATTCAGTCATGAATTATAGTTCCTTTTGTCCCTTTGACTACATTGGCCACATGTCTTGATGGACGCAACATTAAAATTTACATATATTTCCACTTCATTTTCCCTAGTAGACAATGTACATAATCTGTTAACCATTAGCCACTAATTTCTTCATTAATTAGCAGGATAATTAATGTTGTTGTTGTTCTTAATTCACAGACCTCCTTTTGGGCAAGTTATATGTTTCAACTTAACTTATTTCCTAGCATTTGAACCCTGAAGTGAAAGTGTGAGTGTTTAACCCCTACTCGAGCAGATAAGCACATTATGTAGAATGGCACTTCGATATGTTACCAAGAAACAACTTTGTGGTCGGAGAAGATGGCTTTTAGATGAACAATTAATTACTTTCCAGTGTTTAAGGTAGATTACAAGCATAATTTCTTTGCTTTTCTTCCAGCATCTTCCAGTAAGCAAAAGCAATAAAAATATCATTTGCTACTACTTATTCAATAGTCCATTGTTCGATGGATGGGAAAAAAATAACTGCCATCTTGCCTTTGCAGGAAACCTTTTGACATGAAGAGTTTGGGGATAATTTTGTGATTTTGTGAAACCAAGAGTTTCTTTCACAAATACAGCTGCTTCTTCAGTTAAGTATATCCTGACTTGAATAACAAAAAGTGCCTCAACCTATTAAGGTAATTTAAATGTTTTCAAGTTAGGACTGCTGGCTGGAAGCTTTACCAACTGAAGCTTAAAAAGTTGGCCACATGTTGCCCATAATTTTCTGAATTGCTATATTGGCTCCTGTGTAAATGGGATCAGTAGGAGGACAAACACATAAATATAAAGAGCTTAATTATACCCCTGATTATTCCATGTACCAAATACACCCACACTTCTCACTCTAGCATCACTGCACTGAAAGGAAGTCAGTACTTACTCTAATTTTTTCCTCCGACCTGCCTATTACCCACCTCTTTCATAGCTTACCCTATCTTCATATTTTAGTGCCATCTTTCATCTCTCATGTGGCATTAAAGCCATTTTATTACCTTTTCTGGCCTTCTTGACTGGCTGTAGGTAACATTATTGATCTGGGCTTCATCTAAGTTTTGAAATAAAGCTGTATTTTCAAGTCCCACTCCAGAATGTGTGGAAGAGTCTACACTGCAATCCTGCTCTGTTGGAGGTGCTGTGTTATGTGAGATGTTAAACTGAGGACCTATCTGCTTTCTTAATAGACTATGAAAAGATTACAAGACATTATTTTGAAGAAAACCAGGGCAGTAGTTTTCTCTTGTGTCTTTGCCAATATCTATCCATCACTCAACATTACTAAAGGATCATATCTTGAAAATCTCTGCACACATATTGGCTGCCATGTTGTCGACACTTCAAACCCATATTGATGGCACATTTGTCAAACTAATAAAGCAGCTCTGTTGAAACCATGCTTCACTTTGATGTAAAATAATTCTGTATTAATACCCTGGAGGTGCAAGTAATGTGATGGCAGTTCAGAGTATTTTCAAACAATGTATGTGCTGTGTTAGTGTCTTCATCAATATTGATCAAGTGTTTTGTTTGTCCAAATCTTTATTTTTCGAACATACACAAACAATACCCTGAATTATTTTATCTGATATATATTTAATGGGTTAGGATAGGACAATAACAATTCTAGATTATGTTATTTAAACAATTAAGCTTTTTAACACCGATTATAAATAAACATTTATAAGCTACAGTACATTTAGAAATAAAGGCATTGTTGGAAGAAGAGTGAGACCTAGTGAATAGCTGAGGTCATTTTACTGAGTGCACCAGTAACTACACTTCACAATAATTCATCGGCTACGATTTGCTTCTCCTGAGCACCATGAAAATGTAAGTTATTTAACTCCACCAAATGTTCCTGTGGAGAAGCATAGTCTACAAATATTGAGTTTGTGAAAATGTGAGATGGCACAGTAACTGATTATTCTGCATGCTATTACTTATTTAGCAGTACCAATAACATTGCACAAAGAAATGTTAAAATTCAAGTGCGGCTTTAAGTTTGCAGCCTTATGGGCAAATCCCTTGTTCCCTTGACTCCCAGTATGTTTCCTTTTAATATGTGTTCTGAATCATCTCCCATAAAACAGATCTTTATTGTCTTTACTCCTGATAATGTTTCAGAATTTTCTCCCCGCCTCCTTTTGTTTATCACCCTCAGTGCAGCAGTATTTAGTATTTAGTTACTGAATTAATTTTAATCTGTATGTAAGTCCTTTACTGAAGACTGATTTTAAACAACCAATTCTGTAAATGTAATCTTTCCTAAGCATTTCTCCACCTGTATTTTCTCCTTTAAGGCAATCGATAAAGTCATCTACTACAGTTTTTTGTTCCCCAATATCTCTTTTGGGTTGGTTTCAGCTTTTGCTTGTCGATGCTCCTGTGATGAGTCTCGAGATGTTAAAGGTGTTGTTGAAATGCATATTGATGTTGTTTGCTTTTTGGAAGTTTTCCAGTTCATAGATGAAGTAAACAAGTTGAATCATCGATGAAATAGAAAAAAAAAGACAGAAATCTCCCTAGATGGATTGGCTAATATATGATAAATAAACAGGTTTATATTATGCCAGATGATAAAGTTTTTCAGAACAATGAAACTAATAAAATCCTGTTTTGAAAATTAAACATGAGGACAATGTGGAATAAATCTCCACCATCCGATTTCTTGTTTTCTGTTTTCTGTGATTTCTTTTTGGCAACGGTCTCTATTCTTTTGAACGTGATGATTCATGAGTGTATAGCAAAATATGCAGCAGCAAATCAGATCCTGGAGCTCGTTCTTTAAGTGTGAACCAAAAGAATATGTGCAGGAGGAGGAAGAGGAAAAATTAGTCAAATGTTGAGTGTTTGTTACTAAACTCAATTTTGCTTTCATCCAACATCCAAGCTCACCCTCTAAAGGACCAATGGGGCAATGAGGTAAATTATTTACACCTCACTTCTACAATAGTAAATTTCTTATTATTTTCTACCTTTAACACAATGAAATGGAACTCATACCATACTTTTAACTCAGAGCGTCTGCTTATGTATTCAGCCAGATACAGTTTTGTTGATTTCTTCCTTCATCCTGGAATCACTAGGAAATTTCATGGCCAGATTACTTTCAAAGATATAAGTCTGCTAAAAGTTAAGAATATATCTTCCACTTGCCTGAACTTGTTTTCTTTTGAATTGATTTCCAACCAACTAAAAGATGGCAACTGAAATTAGTGAACCTAGAGTTACCAATCTTCCAAGATTATCCAGAAATTTCCCAGACTTTTATTGCCTTACTTGGTATAGCCTTTTTGAAGTTTTGAAACTTTGGATTCGTGGATCTCAGCTGTATTCATTTCCATGATTCTGCCATCTTAATCCTTCTGATAAAACCATGCAACAACGTGGGTCCAACCTCAAGGGATATCCCTGCTCTTTGTCTGTTTTCCACATTCCAGTCCAGTTCCCCAGCTAATTAATTTTCAAGATTAGAATCAATATTCACATTGGCAAAAATATGATTCATTTTATTAGAGCATCTGTACTTATTAAATCTTCATTAACTCATTGAAGGCCTTGAAATGTACATTATGACTTACTGACGTAAATCGAATACATGACATAACAGAAAAGTCCAGTGGTAAAGGCTATGTGTTCATAATTGAATTTTGTTTTCCCCTCCTTCTTTATCTCCTTACTTGCTCACAATTAAAGTTTGTTTGATACTGATACTGCTCTATGAAGTGCCTTAGGATTTTTGGTAGAACCTGGAGAGTATTTCCAACTTCTTCTGTTCTCATTTCAAACCTCCAGAATATCTTTGTTTCTGTGCTGTCTGTTTTGTCCCCCAAACTCAACTTTTTCAGTGTTTGGTGCAAAGCTAGAGGTTGCTGTGTGCATGGCACTTTATTCTTTTCTCTCTTTCGGAAAGGTGTTTCAGGCATTCTATATAATACAGAAGGTGTAGCTCAGGTGGTTGATAGTTGGGTTGAGTTGTTCTCTGATCTTGGCAATTTACTTACGAACATTTCCTCACCATGCGAGGTGGCAATTAACAATCAACAGTACAATGACGATGTCTTCTCTTATGGTGACGAAACGTTTGCAAGCAAATTGCCAAGATCAGAGAATAACTCAACCCAACCAACATTGCATTTGTAATACAGTATTAAGTACTTTGACAGCGAAGTTTATTATTACTGTATTGTTGCAGTTCTGAAAAAGAAATATTTAAAAGTGTCAATTTTGTGAAATTTAATAATGGGTTAAAAGACTGAAGAATATCAATACTAATTCCTGTAGCTCATATGGAATAGAAGAGAAAATAATAGTGAATGTATTCTACTCCCAACCCATAGACTTTAATGCATCCACTGGTGATTCAATGCATGTCAGGAGATGACAGTTTAGCCGGTTTGGTTTCGAGAATAGTTCCCCAATCTTTCAATACCTGGCAACACGATAGCAAATGTTTTTGAACTATGTTATTGGACAACTGCATCAATGGACTAACTTAGGTTACGTGCACAGAAATGTGTTCAAGAAATACCTCCTCGTGGTCCATATGATTTAATTCAAGCAGTCTGTATGCTTTAGGCATTTCTGGGCAGATATTTAGCTCAAAATTGCTTTCTTCTCTCCGATAAATGGCAAAATTCTGTTAAGAACACAACAGTTCTTTTTTTATTTTTTTTTATACTGGATTTAAATTCCTATTCACCTTTTCAAAGTGCTGTTATTGGTTTCCAATAAATCCCACAACTCTGGGTCTAGGCATCAAAACTAACCTTTGGCAAATGTCTTTCATTACTTTGTAGGAGTGAGTCTATTTGCTTACACTTTCAGCTTATGAAAGAGAAATACTCGGAGATTACCTCGGAATTTGTGACATAGAGAAATAATATTTGAGACAAATCAGCTTTCAAGGTATTTGCTCTGTTTTATGTAAAATTCCAATCATTTTTTTCTTCCATAAATGCCACTCAAAAATATCTAGGTCTGTTAACCTGCAAAGTGCTAGACGTCCCAAAATATTTCTGTTTTGTGGCTGATAAATTTTGTTTGTTTCACCTCACAGTCTGAGCAAGCATTGATTATGCATTGATTTATATTATTTATATATATATATAAAATAAATATATATATGCATTTTGCTTGTCCTATACAGAAAGGCAATATTGAGGATTACAGCGTCCCCAGGTGGAAAATGAGACGTTATTACTCAAACGTGGAATTGAAGAAGTTCATGCAATCAGCCTTTGTGCCGAGCTGACCAGTTCCAATATTAGAGCATTAAACTGCAATATAAATTTGTTTTTTTTCCCTTTCCAAGACATGATTTATTATTATTGTCCTTGACACATCATTTTTCTGTTTCTGAATGATCTTACAAAAAGATCAGAGGGATTTCTAAAAAGCTTAGCTTAACTCATCACCTTGAACGTAATGTGTGTTAGGAGTATGCAAAATGAGTCAGAGTCATAGAATTACTGTACATAGCACTGAAACAGCCCGCCCATTTAAACCCAAATCGTTCATGCTGACCAACGTGTTTTACTGAGCTAGTCCAAATTGCCTACATTTGAACCACGCTCTTCTAAATCTTTCCTATCCATGTATTTGTCCAAATACTTTTTAAATACTCTTGTATTTAAGAGCCTCTTGGACAGGCACATGGATGAAAGAAAAATGGAGGTTTATGGGGTAGTGTGGGTTTAGTACTTTTTTTAAGGATTATATGGGTCAGCACAACATGGAGGGCTGAAGGGCCTGTACTGTGCTGTAGTGTTCTATGGTTCTAAACATTGTAACTATCCACATCCACCACTTCTGGCAGCTCATTCCACATATGCACCAACCTCTCTGTAAAATAATGCCCCTCATATCCCTTTTAAACCCTTCCTCTCTCAACTTCAACTCCCAGTTTTAGACACCTTTACCTCAGACAGGGAAAAAAAGTGTAACAATCCATCTTATCTATGCCTCATGATTATAGACATTTCTATATGGTCACACCTCTGCCTCCTTTACTCCAGGGCAAACTGTCCAAGCCTGTCCAGTCCCTCCTTATAATTCAAGCCTCCCCTACCAGGTACATCTGCACCCCAAACCTAAACAGTTAATTCCTTTAGTATGGCAAACAGAGTACAGCTCTAATATGGTGACCCAGCTCTTGCACTCGGTGCAGGAGTGACATACACCTTCTTCACCGGCATTTAAAAAATAGGAAAAGACCGAACATTCCCAAAAGAAAGTTGTTAACTCCCTATTCTTAACTTTCCTGGAAATCATTAGAAAGTATAGACGAAGGATCTTGACCGGAAACGTCAACGATTCATTTCCTTACCTAGATGCTGCCTGGCCCACTGAGTTCTTCTAACATTTTGGGTTTTTTTTGCTCTAGATTCCAATATATGCAGACATTTTTCAGGGTCATGGGCCTTTCCTGTTGGACTGTGTTTTGTATTTTGCATTTATAGCTCATTTATTTGCCATTGGTGCATTTTTTTCTTTTTTCTGCATGTTGGGATTCCATGGCTTTCTTTGTTTTATGGCTGTCCTGTATCTCAGGGTTGTACGCTGCATACATACTTTGATAATAAATGTACTTTGAATCTTTGTATAAGGCAGTGCTTCTACTCAATGTAAAAGAAGGCTCATAAAGTCAGAGATCTAGCAGAAAATCTGGGACCTAAATAAAAGAAATGATGGATGACGGATAGTTAAATGCCTCAGCTACACACTGACCACTATGACATGTGTGCAACCTTGTTGCCTCTCCTGGCTAACAAGTCAAAAAGACCAAATCCTAAAACTTGGTGGTGGAGGGCAATGATCACAGGTCCACCGCTGCATCATCCACAGCTGGGAAGTAGGGAATATATCAGAGAACATCAGAGATATCATCATCCTCACCAGGCAAGCAGGAAGTCCATCTGTGTTGACTGGAGAAATCTGCTTGCTATCTTCCCCAGGGAAAGTCACTGTCAACCATTTCCTCTAGTGTCCAACTCCCCAACTTGCAGTACAGATTCTGTTCATTTATCAGCACATCAGAAATGATCTCCACCACATGACAACTCCAAGAAAAGTGCAGGGCGTGTCCTCTTTTAACTTCATAAAAGCCTTTGTCTCCATCAGCTAAGATGGACTGTCTCCACCTTATGTTTGCAAAATAGGTCTACAATCTAGCATCTCTACTCCAAGCATGGACACCAGACCTAAACATTTCCCCACCACCACTACTCTCTTCAACCTAGCAGAACATCCTCACTCTAAATAATTTCTCCTTTGGTTCCTCCCACTTCCTTCAAAGAAAAGGGGTAGCCACAGGCACTCACATGGGTCCCAGCTATGTGTGCCTGTTTGTCGGCTACGTGAAACAGGCTATTTGACTGTCCTGCACTTTTCCAATGCTACGTCGATGACTGCATTGGTGCTGTTTCCTGCACCCATGCCGAACTCAACGACTTCGTCCACTTTGCCTCCAATTTCCACCCTGTCCTCAAATTTACCTGGTCCATTTCTGCCACCGCCATCCCCTTTCTTGATCTCATTGTCTCCATCTCCAGAGACAGCCTATCCACCGATGTCTATTATAAACCCACAGACTCTCACAGCTACCTCGACATACCTCATCCCACCCTGTTACTTGTAAAATTGCCATCCCTTTCTCTCAATTCCTCCAGCTCTGCCGCATCTGGTCTTAGGGTGAGGCTTTCCATTCTATAACTTAAGAGGTATCCCCCTTTTCAAAGGAAGGGGCTTCTCTTCCTCCACCATCAATGCTGCCCTCAAATGCATCTCTTCCATTTCACGCATGTCTGCTGCTACCCCATCCTCCTGCCACCCTATCAGGGATAGAGTTCCTCTTGTCCTCACCTATCACCCTACCAGCCTCTGCATCCAGCATGTAATTCTCCAAAACTCCCGCCACCTCCAAATGGATCCCACCACCAAGCACATCTTTCCTTCCCCCTTACCACTTTCTGCTTTCCACAGGGATTGCTCCCTATGCGACTCCCTTGTCCATTCATCCATCTCCACTGATCTCCCTCCTAGCGTTTATCCTTGCAAGTGGAACAAATGGTATAACTGCCACTATACCTCCTTCCTCACTACCATTCAGGGCCCTAAACAGTCCTTCCAGGTGAGGCGACACTTCACCTGTGAGCCTTTCGGAGTCATATACTGTGTCCACAGCTCTCGTTGTAGCCTCCTGTATATCAGTGAGATCTGACGTAGATTGGGAGACCGATTTGCCGAGCATCTACGCTATGTCTACCAGAAAAAGCAGGATCTCCCAGTGGTCACCCATTTTAATTCCACTTCCCATTCCCATTCCGATATGTGCATCCTTTGCCTCCTCCACTGTCGTGATGAAGCTACACATGGGTTGGAGAAACAAACCCTTATATTCCATTCAGGTAGCCTCCAACCTGATGGCCTGAACACAATGATTTCTCAAACTTCCAGTAATACCCCCCACCCCCCTCCTTCACTATTTCCTATCCCTTTTTCCCTCTCTCGCCTTATCTCCATGCCTGCTCATCGCCTCCGTCTGGTGCTCCTCCCTTTTCTTTCATTCATGCCCTTCCCTCTCTTTCACCAGTCAACGTCCCAGCTCTTTGCTTCATCCTTCCCCCTCCAGGTTTCATCTCTCCCCTCCCCCATTTTTAAACCTACTCCTCAGCCTTCTTCCCCAGTTGTGCTGAAGGGTGTCGGCCCAAAACGTCGACTGTACTCTTTTCCTAGATGCTGACTGGCCTGCTGAGTTCCTGCAGCATTTTGTGTGTGTTGCTCGGATTTCCAGCATCTGCAGATTTTCTCTTGTTGCATCTGAATGTTGTATCTCTCCTCCAACAGATCTCCCATGGGATAGAACTGATCTTCAGAGCCAGTTCAACCCCCTGGTAACCTCACACCAGAAACTTAGGCTATGTCCACGCTAGACTGGATAGTTTGGAAAATGCCGGTTTTGCATAAAAACGATAGGCGTCTACACCAAAATACCTCCGTCCACATTAATTCGGGTATTTGGGCAAATCTCCTCCTACTGCGCATGCTTAGGACACATCTACAGAAAACAAGCAACATGTTTGGTGTTGAATCTCGCAGTGAAAGTGTGCGTTTGTCCAGTTACAGACTAGAAAAACTTAAAAGGAAATTGCCAAACGACGGACAGCTGTTCGCTCTCACGCAGGAGGACTTAAAACTAAAAAAAAACAAATACTGCAGCATATGGAGGCAACCGACAGGGAGTTCACAGACTGTATGACCCGGCTGACAGCGAACATTGAAAAGCTGACGAACTCTGTTGCATTACTAAAGCACCTTGCTAAATGTGTAAAACAAGATCAGTGTTATCTTGTATTTCCATACAATGTTACATAAGACTGTTACATATCTATTGTCAGAGAAGTACTTGCATAGATAGGTAAACCACCTTCATACAAGCAAGGACAGAAAACAGGAAAAAGTGAGTATACTTATTTATTCAGTAAGTTATTTAGCCAAAGTATTGGTGAGTACATTTCTAACTCTTCTGGCTTCAGTCTCATTGCCATCTGTTCTAAAATTGTTAGGTTGTGTGGGGTGTCGCGTTCAAGAAAACAATGAAATGCCGCCATCTGTTCCAGCACGTCATGACAGCGTTTCTAGAAATCTCCGGTTACCCCGTCCGCACTACTCTTGCCCAAATGGCGTTTTCAACTTTACACACTCTGGAGGGCGTTTTAGAAAAGCTCAATATTCGGGGGAGGAAAGCGCTATTTCAGTGTGGACGGAGGATCAAAATGAAGAGAAAAAACTTCGGTTACGGATTTATCTGGTCTAGTGTAGATGTAGCCTTAAGGCTGATTTATACTTGTGTGTCGCATCAACGCAGTAGGTATCGTGTACCCTATACCATACCTACGCTGTGCCCTACGCCATATGGTGACGTGCACCTCTCCAGAAAATTTATTCACGTGTTGTGGCAACACAGACCACAACAACTGTGATTGGTCCACTTGGTAGCATCGCATTTCCTCCTACGGATTTCCGGTTGCTTCTTCTCCACCATGTTTGTAAACTGTGTGTACACCGATACGAAATAGATGAACCAAATCGGCAAATCTACCTGCCAACATACCAAAACGTTTGAAATGCATTTCCTCGTCCATGCCTCTCGCGAAGAAACTCAACACAGTGGCATAGAAACCCCACCGCCACCTATCGTTTTGGCGCACAGTAACACATGCTCGCTATGGCGTAGAGCGATGCAGAAGTGGAAATCAGGGCTATGGCGTAGGCTGCAGCATAGCCCGTATACACAAGTATAAATCAGCCTTTAGTCTCTTCAACTTCAGAAGTATGGAGAGGATGCTTTTGTTCGTACACACTTGGAAGCCACACTCTAAAACATTAACATTGCATTGACTGAGGCACGTGAGAGTTTGAATCTCACAGTAAGCATCCACAGTAATTTAATAACCTATTTACTAAACAATGATCAGGCAGCTCCTTAATCAGCTTTGAATTAGCATTTGAATGAAAACTTGCAGATTAATTTCTCCACATCTGTAATGAATTGCTTACACTGAGCCTTTTTTTCCCAAAGCTTGCTGGTACATTAATATATTTGCCCAGGTTTGTATGCTCCTCTCTTTTAAAGTACTGACCCTCTTAATTCTTCTTCCTTTTCCCCTTCTGGTTAACATTTTATATATGTCTCAATGAATTAATGAAAAATTAAATTCTCTAAACAAAATGGGAACACTGCATATTTTCCTTCATGAGGCAAAATTGCAGAAGAGTGAAAGAGTAACAGAAAACAAAGTGAAAATTAAAGAAAATTTAACACGAGCAAGTGTAGCATCACCAATAATCTAGGCACCTTATTGTCTACCTGCACCAAACTTTCCCTGTAGCACCACACTTCGTTTTGCATTCTGTTACCTTGTAGTGCCTCAAAGCACCGTCAATGATTTGATCTGTATGAACAATATTCAGGACAGGTTTTGCTCTGTTCACTTAACAATAAATAAGCCAATTCCAGTTCCAATTCCAAATGCAGATGGCATTCCAAATGAGTCCTGATGCAGTTACAGCACAAAAATTTGATAATTTAATTTTCTCCACAGACCCTGTTCAGCCCAGGCTGTTCCTCTAGTGGATTGTTTTTTTTTTAATTTTCAAAATTTAAAATGCTTTTATCAATAAAAAAATGTGACTGTTTTTATCCTGCAATACTCAATGACTATTGTTGTCCAAGATAGAGGAGTTGATGAGACTAAATTATGATGATACACTTGTGATGCTGCTTCCTTCCATTCCATAACAAAACATTCCATAATAATCCCCTGAGGGTATGAATTGATTCTGGGAAGTTATCAACTAGGTAAATCTGAGGTGAATCCATGCTCTATAACCTAGAAACAGAAACAAAACTATTCCATTGTCTCGTGAATTCTTCTGATTTGTTCTAAGGCTACGTCCACACTACGCCGGATAAATCCATAACTGAAGATTTTTCTCTTCGTTTTTACCCTCTGTCCACACTAAAACAGCGTTTTCATCCCCCAAAACCAGAGCTTTTCAGAAACACTTTCCAGGGTGGGTATTTTTGAAAACGCTGCTCGGGCAGATCAGTGTGGACGGGGTAACTGGAGACTTCTGAAAATGCTGTCAGACGGCAGCGCGCCATTTCATTGTTTTCTTGAACGCAACCTAACAATTTCAGAACAGACGGCAACAAGACTGAAGCCAGAAGAGTTAGAAATGTACTCACCAAATACTTTGACCCATAACTTACTGAATAAATAAGTATACTGTACTCACTTTGCCCTGTTTTCTGTCCTTGCTCTATTGTGGTTTACCTATTTAAGCAAATGCTTCTCTGACAATAGATGTGTAACAGCCTAATGAAAATACAAGATAATACTGATGTAGACATGTTTTACACATTTAACAAGGTGCTTTATTAATGAAACAGAGTTAGTCAGTTTTTCAATGTTCGTCGTCAGCCGGGTCATACTGTCTGTGAACTCCCCGTCAGTTGCCTCCATACACTTCAGTATTTTTTTTTAACTTTTTAATCTTCTTGCGCGAGAGCCAACAGCTGCCCGTCGTTTAAGTTTTTCTAGTCAATAACTGAACAAACGCGCACTTTCACAGCGAGATTTGACATCAAACATGTCGCTTGTTTTTGGTAGATGTGTCCTGCGCATGCGCAGTAGGAGGAGATTCGCCGAAATCTCCGTTTCAATGTAGACGGAGATACTTTTAAAACGCATAATGTGGACGCCTATCGTTTTTACGCGAAACCAGCGTTTTCAAGATTATCTGGTCTAGTGTGGATGTAGCCTCAATCAGAAGAATGAGAACAAATAGAGTCAAAAGATGGGACCACCAAGAGGTGATCATTCAACCTTTGTTATTCATGGCTGGAGGCATAACTCATTATGTATGATCTCTTGTACACGTTATGGAGAGAAATGGACAATCAGCATTTTCATCTTGACCAGGGGTTCCCAGCCTGGAGTTCATGGACTTCTTGCTTAATGTCATTGGTCCATGGCATAAAGAAGGTTGGGAATGCCTGATCTAGACCATTCATGCATCTCAGATGAAGAGTCTCGATTCAAAACATCAGCTGTCTATTTCTTTCCACAGATGATGCCTGCCCCTTTCTGTTCATTCAGAACTTTGTGTGTTAGTCCAGATTCCCTGTTGTCTCCATTCTGTAGACATTTCATCAGATGGTACAACAAGGTGCATGTTCTTTCTTATCTTAATCCACATTCTTAACTTTGACATTTAGTTTCCTTTTCATTTTATGTCGTCTATTTGTTTTACATAAAATATGTGGAAAGATGGTTTACATTCTCAGGGACATTATTACTTTCCTTCAGAAGCACATTTTCAAAAATGACAAAATCCATATTTGATTAAGTTATTTTAGGAAAATATTAGCAAGATCTGTGCATTAACTGAAGTGGCAGGAACAAAGCTAAAACAAAAAGATCTGTGGGTTAAACATCTCAGAATCTTGATAATAAAGACATCTGAACCTATCCTCAGCCATTGATTAGAGCACATTATCTCAATGTTGTTACAACTCATTTCTCCCTACAGCAAATGATGTCACAGTCATAAAGCTGCACAGTTGGACATCATAGAATCTTGCCCTACAGCCCAGCATGCTGACCTTCTTGCACATCTACATTAATCCCATTTGCCCTCATTAAGAAATTAAGGAGCTCAGCATCACTTTGGACAAAGTAGCTCAGTTTATGGGTATTCTATGCACTCCTTCCACAACCAGACAACCACGGCAGCAATTCCCGAACTCTCAACCTGCGCCAAATAGGAAGAAATAATCGCAATGGGAACAGATCCACCTGCAGGTTTCTCTCCACGTTGCACATAACTCTGACTTTGAAATATAGTACAGACCCTTCATTATTATTAGGACTAAATCTGATTACTCTATCAGCAACTCAGCAAGTGTAGTTCCACCAGAACGATGGCAGCAATTCATGAAGGTAGCTTGGTATCAACTTTCAAGGGCAATTAGGCTGGGCAATAGATGCTGGGCTTACCGGCAATGCTGGAAATGAATATATAAAAGCCCAACCATCAGCACCAAGGCACAGGCTAATAACCTCTTCCCACCTTCCAGACCTTCACCATTCAGCAGCCTTACATGCCTCAAATATATGTCTTCCTCTTATTCTGGTCTCTTGAGCTTCCTGATCTGTAATTGCCCACCATGGGTAGCTATGTTTTTAGCTGCCAAGATTCTAACAACTGAAATTCCTTCCTTGAAATTTTCCACTTTCCATCTATCTATTCTCCTTTAAGATGTTAGTTAAAACAACTTCTGCAACCAGATTTGACCAACTGCCCAACATCTCCTTTTAGAGCTTGGCGTTAAATGCTGTCAATTACAGACTTACAAAATATCTTGGAAGGTTTTGCTATATTAAAAGCCCTACAGGAACACAATGTTTTGTTCTAGGCAGTTCAATGCCTTCAATCAATGGAAAATAGCAATTAGTGAATGTGCAGAATATTGAACCAATATATTAGTACTATGCACAACAGAAGAGGTCAAACCCAAAATGCACAGAACAAGTGTCCGGTAACTGCTGCTAGGATACAAAACAAAACATACAGTTGCTGAACTGATCCATTCTGCCAATGCATTGCATTGAGTATCAGAGCACTGAGTACAGGAGTTGGAATGTTATGTACAAGACATTGGTAAGGCCAAATTTGGATTATCGTGTGCACTTATGGCCACCTAACTGTAGGTAGGAAAGATATTGATAAGTTTGAAAAGAGTGAAGAGAAAAAATACAAGAATCTTGCTGGGACTTGAGGACCTGGGTTATAGGGAAAAGTTGAATAGGTTAGGCTTTTATTTCCTGGAGCATAGGATAACGAGGGGAGATCTTACATAGATAAACACCAAGAGCAGTGTGAGCTGCCTTAATGACTATTGTCCAGTAGCACTCACATCTATGGTAAGATTCAGAGAGTCATTAAATTAGTCAGCTCCATCATGGGCACTAGCCTCCATGGTATCCAAGACATCTTTAAGGAATGGTGTCTCAATAAGGCAGCGCCCATAATTAAGAACCTCCATCACCCAGGGCATGCCCTTTTCTCACTGTTACCATCAGGAAGGAGGTACAGAAGCCTGAAGGCACACACTGAATGACTCTGGAACAACTTCCTTTCCTCTGCCATCCAATTTCTGAATGGACATTGTACCTCACTACTTTTTTTAATTTCTGTTTTTGCACTACTTATTTAACTATTTTATATTTATATATGTATCACAGCTTTTGCTTTCTATATTATCATGTTTTACTTTCTGTTGCTGCCACAAAGTTAACAAATGTCGTAACATATGCCAATTATGAGGGTAATTAGGGTAAATGCATGCAGGAGTTTTCTACTCAGCTTGGCTAAAACGAGGTTATTGGTTTTGGGTGAAAGGTGAAATACTTAAGGGGTTTCTGAAGGGGAACAACTTCACTTAGAGAGTGGAACAAGCTGCTAACAGAAGTAGTAGGTATGGATTCAATTATAGCAGAGAAGTTTGGATAGGTACATGGATGGGAAAGGTTTAGAGGTATAGGCTCCTGGTGTAGGTAGATGGGACTAGGCAGAAGATCAGGTTGGCATGGATTAGATGGGCTGAAGGGTCTGTTGCCATATTGTAGTACTCTATAACTCTATGACTCTATTGCATTGTGACAAAATACAATAGAGATAAAATTGACTAGAAATTTCACCTTTTCTTGCTCCGCTAATTATGTGGTGCATTTAACATTAATTCCCAAGTGTCTCCTCTTCAAGAAAATGTACATTTGGCCAAAAGAATAGCTGTAACAAAACGATGGTGGCTTAGATCCAGAATAATGTGGCTAGAATAGAACCTGTTTAGTTTCTGAGAGAAGTTGTTTGGAAAGTTCCCAATGCCACATCTTTTTCATGTACCAGGATGGGAAACTTTCCCAGTGGTAGTACTTGATAGCTGCATAAGAAGATAGTGTGGGAAGGGAAAAGGTGAGCACATGGTACTTGTATATGTGATCAACCTCATACAGTCAAGTGCTCCCCTAAGACCAATGTCACAAATGTTCTATACCACTGCACAGTCCAGTATGTTCAGTGATAAAAAAATTCACATGTAATTCAAATGTCTTTTGTATTAAAATGCTGCCGTCAATGATAGAATGATCAGTGATAAGTATCCTGAGCCTTGAAATGTGAGAATGGCAAATGTTATGCATAATATGTTGATGTCAGACCAGATAGATATCTCATTGGTAATTTCAATACAACATGCTTTTGGTTTTGCTTTTAACATAGCAACCGTCGTTGTGGATCACACCTAGAGCTGCGATTCATGTCAGTGAAGGAGGAGATTGGTAGTGCTCAGCTTATGATAGAATTAGTGGGAAAGAAACAAAACTGTGGGTGCTGGAATCTTAGATAAAAAACAGAAACGTTGCAAGGACTCAGCCAGTCAAGCAATATCTATGGAAAAGAGAGCCAGTTAACATTTCAGGTTGAAGCATATTGATCAGGACAGGTTATAAAAAAGCATCCTAACTTAAAAGAGTAATAGGCAAATTAAGAATAACATCAAGAGATCTTGTATTTTTGTGATATCATTACATATGTGACTGATGCCAAGTTGTAAAGGTGATTTGTACATAGAAGTAATTAGGTCAATTTCTGTGGATTAAATTGCTTTACTGCACAAATTGTGAATTGATAACGGATTTTAATAGATCTGGTTTTCAGTCATAAAAGGAAGTACCTGAGAAAGGAACCAAGATATATTTAAATTTATTGCATTCAGGCCATGCTAACTCCGAATTCAACAGTGTAGTCTGTTTCATGCCTTTACTCCTGCAACTTTATTTCTGTTATGCCTACTCAATTTCCTTTTGAAGTCCCTGAATAACATTGTTAGCAGCACCCTTCCTGACAGTGAGTTGGAGATCAGAATCAATCATTGCATAAATCAGAATCAGAATCAGCTTTATTCTCACTGATAAATGTAATGAAACATGATGGCAGCATTTTAATACAAAAGGCATTTGAAAAACATAAAAATTATAAGTTACAAGATAAGTAAATAGTGTAAACATTGATGGCATCCGTTAGTCTCGCAAGACCATGGATCTGCGCCTGGAAATTCTTGCTTCAGTAGGCGACGCTGGAGTGTCCTCTCCAGGGCGCAGGCCTGGGCGGGGTTGTATGGAAGACCGGCAGTTGCCCAAGCAGCAAGACTCCCCTCTCCACGCCACCGATGTTGTCCAAGGGAAGGGCAAGGGCCGATACAGCTTGGCACCTGTGACGTCGCAGGAGTTGCCAGAGCGAGGTTGAAGGCAACGTCAGAATGCCTTAGGGACTCCAGCACTGGATTTGTCCTCAGGGTTTACTCCCGAAGCCTTTCCCATAAATGGGTTTCACCATTACCAGACATCTTTTATTTAAACCCCTAAACCAGTGTCCATAGATATTTGAAACAATGACTATTGGAAATAGCTTCCCTCTACAGACCCCATCAAAATCAGTCCATCATACCTCTATCAAATATTTTCTTAAAATGCTTTGCTTCAAGGAGAACAAAGTCTAACCTTGTAGTTCAAATCCATTATTCATAGATTATTCATTCTATTAAATCTCTTCTTCACCCTCCTTGATTTTCATATTTTTCTTAAAATAAATTGATCAGAACAGGTTTAAAAGGAGAGCTAATTTAAAATAGTAGTTGAAAAATTAAGAGTAACATCAAGAAATTCTTAATAGAAACAGCAACGATTTATATATGGGATAAACCTACAGGTAGTATTGGATGTGAAATCCTGGAGTTCTTTAAATAATTTAATTTTGAAACAAAAGACTCAAAAATCTCTAAGGATAAAATAAATTTGATTGATTGGCCTTCCTGATCAGTAACTATCTTGTAACCTTAGAAGACTGGTATACTAGACAAATATTTGAGGATTAAGTCAGTGAGAATTACACAGCTTGTGCTACTTTAGAAACTCTTTGATGGACAGCTCTGTAGTTAGGAATGTCTAACTCCAAGAATCTAGTCAACCACATGTTCACTTTCAGTTCAGGAACTCATCTTAAACCAGTCACATACTTTAGTTAGTTGCTGGCTCTGTGGTTTTGCCATACTGAAAATAAGCAATTATGTTCTAATAATTGATTAGACATTGCTAATTATATTTATTAAACTTGATACTCTCAGTTCATACCCTAAGCATCTCTGTCAACAATATAAAGAAGACCTGGAATAGTACGTGATCTGTTTTAGAAAGCCATGCTTTTGTATTAGATCTTCTCTGTTCAACTCCAGGCCTCAATGTAATTATCCAGGCAGTAAGAAAATAAAGCTGTTTTTTTTGTTATTAAGGAACAGATTGTTTATTGGAGGAATTACTGATCTTGAACCAAAGTAATGCTAGTAGGTTTCAAGCCAC
Organism: Hemitrygon akajei; assembly: GCF_048418815.1. NCBI lineage: Eukaryota > Metazoa > Chordata > Chondrichthyes > Myliobatiformes > Dasyatidae > Hemitrygon > Hemitrygon akajei. The sequence continues at coordinate 138,936,646 of NC_133129.1, forward strand.
AAATTTGATTTTACTTCCATATGTTTGACGTTGTTCCCATTCTGATCTTCCTGTAATGCTACATTGCATTGTTTGGATCACAGTGACTTGTTCTCTGGGTAAAAGCAATGACCATTCAATTCGTGATTGCTCTGAACTGTTCTGCTCCTTGGTTTAACTTCTCAAAGGATCGATCATTGCTAAAATATTGGAAGGAGTGGTGAGACAATTCAGAATTTGTTCAGACTAATTATAAGGTCTATGATAGAATGAAACACCAGACCAGCAACTAATAGAATTGGTCACATCCATCCATCATGTGTATTTCAGCTATTTCTACAGATGGTGTTTCACCGATTTCAATGCATCCACTGTCAAAACAAAAATAATCAAGATTAGGGCAAATTGCATTAAAATTCACGTTCCTTAAAAAAATGATTAATAATATTGTAATGAACTGATGGAAAGTATCTAAGTAATCTATTTTGAAGTGTACTTGGCGTGTGAAGGATTAATTGAATGAGAAACGCTGTGATGTTGAGACCCTGACTTCCACTTGTTTGTCAGGTTGTCCTCCTAATTATGTTGGATGGAAATTGTCCTTATATATAAATTAGAAAGATAAACTTAAAGGGGACTTCAAAGATGCTTTCATTTTCTCCTCAGAAACCGTGGAAAATACTGCAGCAAAGGAGGTGAGCTAATCCCCTCCCTTCACCTGAGAAGCCCCGGTGAAATTATTTAGGATAAAAAATTCTAATCTCCCTTCTCCTTTCTTCCAATAGCTCAAAGATCCAAAAGTGTGAAATTCACATTCCACCAGGCTCAAGGACTGCTACCCCACTGAAAGAATATGGAGTGGTTCTTTAGTCTGATAAGATGGATTCTTGACCTCACAATCTATCTTGCAATGATCTTTCACTTTATTGTCTACCTGCAGAGTTCTTTCTCTGTATCTGCTACACTTCATTCTATATCCTGTTATTGTTTACCTTAGTGAACTGATCTGCATTAGTGGTTCCCAAAGTAGATGATATTGCCACTCAATGGGGGCAGTGGAAGTTGCTAAGAGGATGATAAAGACAAAGGGGGTGGTGGAAGGGGCTCTCAGTAGCAAGGATTACAGGCTTACTTTAAGATATGAATTACTTATGATGACTATTTGTTTGATCCTTAGTGCCCATAACTGATTACAATTATTACATAATCACCTCATCTCTTGCTAACCCAGCATTCTGTTAGACTTTGCTCGAAGCACATTATAGTTAATTTTTAAAAAGTGATATTTCTGTATTTAGTATATAATGGGAAATCTGGACTGAAGAAATTGTGTTATTTCTGGGAATGGCCCATGCACTATTGCCATTCACTACTGTAGTACAGCGTTAGCTAGTACGATTCCCATACTCTAACCACATAGTGATGCAATTACTGTGAATTAGGGTATGGTGCTCAATGAGGTAATGTTCAAAATTTGCTCTTTTGAATGGCTTTGTGTGGTGCGTGGCCAAGTGGTTAAGGCATTGGTCTAGTGATCTGAAGGTCGCTAGTTCGAGCCTCAGCTAAGGCAGCGTATTGTGTCCTTGAGCAAGGCACTTAACCACACATTGCTCTGTGACGACACTGGTGCCAAGCTGTATCAGACCTTGCCCTTCCCTTGAACAATATTGGTGGCGTGGAGAGGGGAGACTTGCAGCATGGGCAACTGCTAGTCTCCCATACAACCCTACCCAGGCTTGTGCCCTGGAAACTTTCCAAGGCACAAATTCATGGTCTTTCAAGACTAACAGATGCCTATTAGAATGACTTTGATTGCATTTGTCTCACCCACGGCCTAACTGAGATATTGCTGCCCCATTATGTATTGTACCTTCAGGCAGCAAGTTAGGTTTTGCCTTAGCTATGATGATGTCATAACTTTGCCTTTTATTGAGCGCAGTGCTTGAGGCTGGACCGAAACAATAGGGGATTCACCGCAGTTGTTAATCCATAATGAAAATGGCAGAAGCAGACCAAACGAAAAGGAAGTGTGAAATATATGAAATATGGATTTATATCAGAACCAAGCAGCCAACAGCAGCCAAGGTATCTGTTGTGTAAATTTTTTTTTCAAATGAGGCAATGAAACCAGCCAGGCTCCTTGAACACTTGAAAAGAATACACTCTGCTAAAGCAAACAATAACCTGGCTTATTTTCCCGATGGATAGGAAGGATAAAGAGCTAGAGCGGGAGGAATCTGATGAGAGGAGAGTGGACCACCAGAGAAAGGGAAGGAGGAGGGAATCACGGGGGAGGAAATAGGCAGGTGAGAAGAGGTAAGAGGCCATAGTGGGGAAGAGAAGAAGAGGGGAGGGAGAGAAAAATCAATATTCATGTCATCAGGTTGGAGGCAACCCAGATGGAATATAAGATGTTGTTCCTCCACACTGAACGTGGCGTCATCTTGGCACAAAAAGAGGCCATGCACTGACATGTTGGAATGGGGATGGGAATTGGGATTAAAATGTTTAGCCACTGGGAAGTTCCACTTTTAGTGGATAGAGGAGAGGTGCTCAGCGATGCCATCCCCCAACTTACGCCGGCTCTCACCAACGTAGAGAAGGCCACATAGAACACATTTGATGTTTCCAGCAGATTTGTAGGTGTTGCCTCACCTGGAAAGTCTGTTTGGGGCTCTGAATGGAGGTGAGAGAGGAGGAGAGTGGCCAGGTGTAGCAATTTGGCTGCTTGCAAGGATAAGTGCCAGGAGTGAGATTAGGGGAGATAAAGATAAAGATGTGGGGAGGAACAAATGGACAAAGGAATCACAGAGTGAGTGATCCCTGTGGAAAGTAAAGAGAAAGGGGTGGTAAAGATATGAAATTAAGTCCCATACTCTCAACTCTCAACTGTTTTGAGAGCTCTGTATTGAGAATAATGAATATTTTGAATGCTTACTGTTGCACATAGAAATCAGGTTAGCTCTCAAAGGGAAACTGCCTGAGACTTTTATGCACTTTTTGTAACTATGATAAAATTCTTTGAAGGCTTTAATGCTTCATTTATTTATCAGCTCAAGAATATTAGTCATGACGTTGATTATTCCTCAGAATTATTTGCAAAGTTTAATTAAATCAATCTTCAATTGCAAGGAAATGATATGAACCTTATCAAAGTCAAATCAGTCATCTCCACATTTCTGCCTAAGTTAATCCTAGTTAAGAGCAACTTTGGCTTTTGCAACCTTTTTGAATTTCTTAGTTTCTGTGCTTTAGAAAAGAAAGAAGGAATGCTAGATGATGATCTTCAAGTATACTGTGCCCACCTGGTTGAACTACATAAAGACATAGCAGAGAGATTTCAGGATTTTCTCTTGATCCAAATTCTAGATTGGGTAATAAATCCATTACTGAATACTTATAATGAGGAATTAATAGGAAGGATGGGGGAAGAACTGATTTCACTACAAAATGACTTTGAGCTGAAGCCAAGCTTTAAGAAATCATATCAAGACTTGTGTTTGCAGAAAAAAACATCTCTGAACACTATCTTGCACCATTGAAAAAGGTCAAGATCTTCTTTAATACCTTTCCAACTTCATGTTTAGTGGAGCGCAGATTCAGTGCAGTTGCCCACCTTCCTTCAAAGCAATGAAACATATAGCAAATTACTGAACGTGGGGATCTGAGACTCCTGAGTGTCATTCAGCCTGATGTTGAGAAGCTGATGTTAATGTGACAAACCCATCCACCTCATTGAAAGGTGAATACACAATGAAGTAGTGAATACTCAGACTACTAATCTGTATCTAAAATTGTTGATGAAAATTATTTTTACTACAATTAAATAAAGTAGTAACTTTACTAGTAGCTTTAAATAGATTTGAATAAATTTTGCAATTGGTTGCCACTGGATTAAATTTACAGTTTCTATTTTCTTTCACTGTGCATTGTAAATCAAAATTCTTTATAATTTTTGTGTAATGGCTGGAAAGAGAATGGGGATGCTAGGGATGTGGTCTGGGAGCCAAGGAGTCATAACCCAGTAAGTTTGGAAACCACTGACCTGCATGCACATTATGAAAGGCAAGCTTTTCCCTATATCTTGGAACATGTGACAATAATCAACCAATTCTAATTCCAGTTCCAAATAATCCCAGTGTTGCCATTTAGCAGAAACAAAAGAAGCTGTTGAGAGGATTAGAATCCTTTCTAGTACCTGGGACCAGTGCAGGAGGATACTATCATGAGTACAGTACAGTATCAGTGGAAAAACTATCAATTTAACTGTTTTTAACATCAATTCCATGTAACTGGAAAAATGAATAGACTGGATCTATCACCACTGAGGAGGTCAATGTAGCATTATTTAGAATGCACATCCCAAGTACCCCGCCCCCCCACTACTTTTCTACCATCACACAAAATTTTCCATAAAACTAAACTCAACCACCTTAATGAATTTTTATTTTGGTTAATGCTAAATCTTATTTGACATAAGTACTATGGAGGAGGAAACATGAAGTCTATGAGCCTGTCCTCATCAGGGTATCAGAGGTCAAGAGGGTCAGCAACTTTAAATTCCTCAGTGTTATCATACCAAAGGATTTGTCTTGGACCCAGCACGCAAGTGCAACTGCAAAGAAAGCACAGCAATGTATCCTTAGGAGTTTCCAAAGATTTGGCAGGACATCTAAAACTTTGATAAACATCTATTGATGTGTGGTGCACAGTATATTGGCTGGCCACATCACAGCTTGGTATGGAAACACCAATACGCTTGAACATAAAATCCTACGAAAGGTGGTCAATAAGGTCCAACCCATTATGGGAACAGTCCACCTCATCATTGGGCACATCTACATGGAGCATAGATGCAGGAAAGCAGCTTCCATAGTCAGAGATCCCAATCACACAGGCCTCTTCTTGCTGCAGCCATCAAGAAGAGTTATTACCCCTCAACCATCAGGCTCTTGAGCCAGAGGGAAAAAAATTTCCTCAATTCACTTGCCCCATCACTGAACTGTTCCCACAATGCATGGACTCACTTTCAAGGACTCTTTATCTTATGTTTTCAATATGTCACATGGGGACAGGAGGCTGGACCCAAATGCAGGACACAGGCACTGAAGTGCTAGGGGCAGGACAGGAATAACTAAAGGATAGAACCAGATGGGGAGACCAGGGCGTGCGAAAGAGACAGGGTGTGCTAGGTAATCCTGGGGTTCAGAGAGAGTTCATGACTGGCTGGGTCCCAGCATCCATGGCTTGGCAGGAGAGCTCCCTGGGCAGCCACATAACTCCTGGGCAGGGCCACCTCACAGGCAGGAACACAGAGGCCTGGGCAAGACACAGGACACCTGGGTAGGTAGCAGGCACAACCCATCAGAGGTGAAGGGTAGGAAGGGAACAGAGTCCCCCCACCAGGCAACAGCAGTCCAGTCTGCTACCCAACAGAGGCAAGGGATCAGATGGGAACTTGGTCCAGGGTAACTCCAAAGCTGACTCACAGAACTTGAGGATGAAGCCGTGGGCCCTCCAAGCCAGGACAATCAGAACAAACATGGCCAATCAGACAAAACACCTCAGAACATGGCAAACCAGCTCATACAGGACAACCAGCAAACATGACAAAATGGGTTCCAAGCAGGACAACCCCTAACTAGGCTTGGTCCCAGAGTCCCTTATATCCACCTGCCTGCTGATAGGCAACAGGTGCACCTTCTTAAGCCAAGATGATCCTGTTTGGCTTAAGGGTGACAGGAGGGACAGTTGCAAGACCCGGAATGCAGGCTCCGGACCGGACCATAACCCAATATTTATTGTGTTACGAACCCCGTAACTGGGTTACTTACCAGCAAAGATAGAGGCATCCGTTGGAGACTGATGATACTATTTTTAACAGTATTTATTAGTAACAATACACAAAAATAATATCAATGCAAATATACAGATAATATACGTTATCAATACTAAACCTAAAAGTGCGGGTATAATAATAATCAATAAGAAATAAGCTCTATCGTTGTCTAGGGGATAATGAATTGTCTGATGGAAATATAAAGTTCGCTGCAGTTCACACAGGCTGCTGCTATTTGTTTGTCGCTGTGCTGCAATTGTTGGAGAGAGCGAGAAATAGAAGAATGGGAACAGTTACCGCTATTGTTTTTGCCAACCTTCCTTTATGATTTCGATCCGTCCGCGTCTCGTTGTTGTGGCCATTCAAGTGTGACCTCTCCTTTAGCTAAACCGTTCTTCCGTGATGAGCCCGCCACCCAGGCAAGGGAGGACACACACGAGCTCTCACCGGCTTTCACTTTAAAACGCTGTCACTGGATTTCTAGCATTTCTCCTGGTGTGTCTAAAGGAGTTGTTCTGCAGACCCGTCTTTTATCCTCACTCACGGGGTCTCAGATGTCAATCAGGTTGGGATGATGCAATCCCTCAACCAGACCACTCTGGTTGTCCCCTGAGGGGTTTCAATGAATAGTACAGTACTCAATACACAATTCCTTCTCCAAGAGACAATAGCAGTAATCAGTGGTTCCGTTCCGCTTTTGTTAGGAGGCATTCCAAACCTTGTGTATTCTGTGTTGTCTATGGCAACTGCCTTTGCTGTGATCCTGCGTCTTCCTCTCTCATTATTGACATGATGTGTATCTCTCTCATTTCCTGGGTCTCAGACCCGAAATAATAGCGATCCTGCGATTCTCAAAAAGGAGGGGGTGACTTTGCACCCTTTGGCCCCTCAGAGTTGCTCCACATTCGTAACAATTGCTTACTTATTTATTATTTTTTAAATTTTTCTCAGCTCAGCCTGGTAAACTTGAGGAATGGACATGGCCAAGCAAACTCATTTCTTAATTATTAGGAACTTCTGGACTCTTCTACTGATGTTTAGCAATGCAGCTTTCTGGGGTTTCACATAAATATTGCTGTGTAGGCCTAATTGTTTAATACTATTGTGTAGTGATTTTGGGATGATACCAATTGTAGATATTACTATTGTGACAATGTAAACCCTGATCCTGTTACATAGCTTCAATTTCCTCTTTTAATTCTGCATATTTCTGGTGTATTTCACTCATTGGTTTCTGTATGTGACGTGTGTTTGGAATGGTTGTATCTATTAAGTAAGCTGTTCTTGTTTGTTTATCCTGTAATATTATATCTGGACGGTTATTATGGATTGTCCTGTCTATAATAATGGATTGGTCATAATCTAGTTTGTAGGACACTGCCTTTAAAACTGGATCAGGCTTGTATGGTGTCTTTTATGAATAGAGCATTGTTGTGATCTTTTGGGTGGTTTCTTTTCAGCTCTGTGCAACTTTATGTTTTATTTGTTTTAACATGTCTACAGGGATGAAGTCATTTTTTACTATCATTCTACGTTGATTTGTTATTTGTTGTACATTTACTTGCATGAAGGGATATTGTGTTATACACTGTTGATTAAGTTTGTCCCTGTATGCTGTCAAGTCAGCCTCAAGTTCCGTTACTCAATAATATACACACATTATGAATGTGATTACTTCCAATGACCATATCACGCGTGCCTTTCTTCTCTTAATGGCTTGAGTGGTCTCAGTTGTAAGTGGACTGCTCCTTGAGAAAGATCTACAGCAGTCGCAGCCTGCAGTAATGAGGGTCTTCTTTGAATGCTGGCTGTGAATTCTTTGGTTTTCCCCGTGCTTGCCCACCTATTCAGCAGTGCATCACTAGCAGTTTGCTTACTATCATGTCCAACGCTAGCTCCAGATCTGACAAGGTGGTCTTCTGCCTGTGCCATTAGTCCAGGCAAGATGGAAGAGATTCGAAGGTCTAATGCACGGCTCAAATCATAGTGTAAGTGTAAGTTAAAGGGACATTAGTTTATGGGACATTGGGGTGCCTTTTGGGATAGATGAATCTGTACCACTGGGACGGGTTGCATTTGAACTGAAGGGTCACTAATGTACTGGGCAGTTAGTTGTGGACTGTTTAAACTAGGGAATGAGGGCAAGAACGGGGAGTTTGGAGAAGTCCAGGGTCAGCTGTTTAAACACCTTAGTGGAGAATAACATATTAGGACATAACCCGATTTTCGGCTTCAAAAATATTAAAGTGGGTCGGAATAGGATACGAAACATCAGTAATATACTAAGGATGGCTTGTTTAAATGCAGGAAGTATTATGAACAAAATAAACAAGTTGGAATTACATGCAAGTACGTATAGGTATGATATAATAGCAATAATTGAAACCTGGCTGACTTCAAAGGGTGGTTATAAATATAGTATTAAAGGATATACTTAACTGAGGAAAGATATCGGCAGGATTATAAAGTCAGAGGAGTAGCCATATACATAAGAGAGAATTTAAACAGAGGCTGATTATGATAGGAGATGGAATGAAGATATCTGGGTGAGAATTTAAAGCTATAAGGATAAAGGAATAACATTGGGTATAGGTTCTGGACCCCCTAATGCTGAAAGTGATTTTAATAAACAGCTCTATCAGAATATTTTTAAAAAAACAGTTCTGAGGGTGACGCTATAGTTACGGGTGACTTTAATTTCCCAAATATTGAGTGGGAGTACCCAGTGACCAATGGATTACAGGAAAGTTAATTCATTGATTTGTTGTATGATTGTTCTTTGACCCAGCATGTTAATGCACCAACAGAGGGGAGACTATTTTCCATAGTCTTTCAATTTCCTCTTTTAATTCTACACATTTCTGGTGTATTTCAATTATTGATTTCTGTATGTAATATGTGTTTGGAATAGTTATATCCATTAAGTAAGTTGTTCTTGCTTTATCCTGTAATATTATATCTAGACAGATATAATGGATTGTCCTATCTGTAATAAAGGATTGGTCATAATATAATTTGTAGGACTATGACTGTAGGATCAAACTGGATCCAGCTTGTATTTATAGTAAGGTATGGTTTTTTTTATGTTTGTATTTTAAAGCAAGATTTTGGTGAATGATGTTTGTCACTTAATAAGTTATCAGATTGAATTAAACTGCTGCAAGATTGTGTTAGGTGGCAGATTGTTTCTGGTTTCTCTTTGCATTTACTGCATTTATCATCTTGAATTTGTTTGTCTCTTGAATCTGTCAATTTTTGATAATTTTTGTGTTAACCTTCTGGTCCTGTATTGCTACAAGGAGCCCCTCTGCTTTTGGGAAAAGACCTCCAACCCTGAGCCAGGCATTTGATGCTTCATTGTCAACATCTAGTCTGCTCAGATTGTTGGGACATCTTCCATGGAGAATCATGCTCTTCACTAGTTAACTATTTCTCCAATAGTGATAATTTCTACATTTTTCTGGGTTGTGCTTTCATTTAGGTTTAGTGGTGTGTAGTTATAGGAATTGCATATACTTGTGTGGAGTGCGGAATCCTGTTTTCATTGGTGAAAATATATCCTTAGAAGTTTTATCTGACTGTTGTGTAAATTTTTAATGTCTGTTATTCCTCTTACCCTTCTGTCCTAGGAAGTGTGAATCTAACTGCGTTCAAGTATACATTATATTTTCTAATTTTGTCATTTCAGTTTTTACTTTTCTTTGTAAATTTTCCAGAACCATTTTGGACCAAGATATTATGTCATAAAGAATACGTTAACATGGGTAGAGCAAAAGAGTTTATTGCCTTTGTAATACTTTCACTAATTTTTTTAATGTTTGCACAGTTTATTGTCTTTTGCATACGGGTTGTCTGCCCTGTTGGTGTAGTCTTTCATTGATTCTATTGTGTATTGGATTTATTGAGTATACCCACAAGAAAATGAATCTCAGGGTTGTATATGGTGATACATATGCACTTTGATAATAAGTTTACTTTGAACTTTGAACTTTTGAACTTCAAGCACAAGTAATAATTTGCTATCTTTTGAAGATTATTGAGGAAGAAGATTTCAATCTGCAAGAGGACAGAGTAAAGCCTACTCACCTGAAGTTCAATGAGGTTTATCGAAATTAAAGTAAATTGGCACCCATGGTGTTAAAAGTTCTGTGATCTGATTTTACTGCCAGATTTTATTTTTGAACTTCTCAATGCCAAGGCATCAGAACAGCGGAAGTCTTCCAAGCTCCCACTCCCAATCACCACCTGATGAGATAAGGTTTGCTGAATGTCAATTAAGTACACAGTAGGACCACACTGGAGCTGGCTTTCAACCAGTCAGTTTACGCACAGCATTACATCACAAATGGCAAAGCACCAGATTGTACCCAATACTAAGTAAACCACAACAGCTACAGGAAAACAAGAGGATTTACTGAATTATGACGAATTCAGTAATTGGACCAGATTAATTTTCTTCCTGCCATCATGTTTATTTTTAATTTATGTTATTTAGAATCCCTCTTTTATGAAGGAGGGAACACATACAAAGGTGGGCTGATCAAACTGTAATGATGGGGAAGACCTTAAATGGAATTTTTCCATCTATATTCAATTGGGAGATGGACACAGAGTCCTGGACCATGCCAGTGAAGTCATGGACCATTTATGAATTAGAGAAGTGAAGGTGCTTGCTTGTCTTGAGGCAAGTTAGGGTGGATAAGTCCCCAAAGCCTGACAAGATATTCTCTCAAACCTTATGGGAGGTTTGTGCTGAAATTGCAGTGGCCCGGGCAGAGGTATTTAAAATGTCCTTTGCCATTGGTGAGATGTCAGAGCTGTAGAGGATAGCTAATGTTCCATTGTTTAAGAAAACTGGGAATTAATAGCCTAGTGACCCTGATGTCAGTAGTGGGTGAAATATTGCAAGGTATTCTAAGGCATTGGATTTTTATGTATTTGTATAAACAGTCTCTGATTAGGGATACTCAACATGACTTAGTGTGCGATAGGCTGCGTCCAACCAATCCTTCAGAGTTTTTTGAGGAGGTTACTAGGAAAGTTGATGAAGGAAAGATAGTGGATGTTGTATACATGGATCTTAGCAAAGCCTTTGAAAAAGGTCCTGCATGGGAAGTTGGTCAAGAAGGTTCAGTCACTAGGGATTCAGGATGAGGTAGTAAATGGGATTTGACATTGGCTTCATGGGAGAAGCCAGAGAGTGGTTGTAGATGGTTGCCTCTTTGACTGGAGACCTGTGACTAGTGATATGCTGCAGGGATCAGTGCTGAGTCTGTTCTTTGTCATCTATATCAGCAATCTGGATAGTAATATGGTAATCTGGATCAGCAAATTTGCAGATAACACCAAGATTCATTGCTTAGCTGATAGTAAGAAAGGCTATCAAGGCTCGTAGAAGGAAATGAACCAATTGGAAAAATGGACTGAAAAATGGCAGGTGGAATTTATTACAGACAAGCCTGACATATTGCACTTTGGGAGGACAAACCAGGGTAGGACTTACACAGGGAATGGTAGGGCACTGAGAAATGTGGTGGAAGAGATGGATCTGGGAATACAGATACATAATTCCTTGAAAGAGGCATCACAGATAGATAGGGTGGCAAAGAAGGCATATTGGCCTTCAGAAATTAAAGTATTGAGTATAAGGGCAACACAAACAAAATGATAGAGGAACTCAGCAGGTCAGGCAGCATCTAGGGAAATCTAGTCAACTTTTTGGGCTGAGACCAATCTTCAGGATTGGAAATGAAGGGGTTCCAGAATAAAAAGCTGGGGGCGAAGGAGGATTAGCTAGAAGGTGATAGGTGAAGCCAGGTGGTGGGGAAAGTTACACACCTGGAAGAGAAAGAATCTGATAAGAGAGCAGAGCATGGAAAAAAGGGAAAAAGGAGAGGCACAAAGGGGAGGTGATAAGCAGGTGAGGTGAAGAAGTGATTGACTAGAATGGGGAATAGAAGAAGGCGGAAGGAGGTGGGAATAATACTAAAAGGAGGAATCGATGTTCATGCCATCAGGTTGGAGGCTAACTAACCAGAATGTGAGGTGTTGCTCCTCCACTCTGAGAGTGGCCTCATCATGGCAAAATAAGAGCCATGGACTGACATGATGGAAAGGGAATGGGGAGAGGAATTAAAATGGTTGGCCATCAGCAAACTCTGCTTTTGCCGGATGGAGTGGAGCTGCTCAACAAAGTGGTACCCTAATTTATGTCAGTTTTCACCAGTCTAGAGGAGGCTGCATCGGTAACTCCAGATACAACTGATGACTCAACAGATGCACAGGTGATGTTTTGCCTCACCTAGAAGAGTGGGGAATGGAAGAAGAGAGAAGGAGGAGGGAAGAAAAGAAGGAAGGAGATTAGGGCCATGAATAGAGGTAAGGGAGGATGTGAATTGACTGGTGTAGCATGTCTGTTGTTTGCAAGGTTATGTGCCAGGAGGGGAATTAATGGGAGGTATGAATGGACTAGGGAATCATGGAGGGAATAATCCCTGTAGATAGTGGAGAGTTGGGGGGTTGGGGTGGGGGAATGTAAAGATGCTTTCAGTGGTAAGATCTCACTGAAGATGGCGAAGTTGCAGAAAATGATGTATTGGATGTGAGAGGTCAAGAGGAAATCTATCACTGTTAAGTCAGTGGGAAGATGGAGTGAGTGTGGGTATCTGGGAACTGAGGGAGATGTCGGTGAGGGCAGCATCAATGGTGGTGGAAGGGAAAACCATTCTTTGAAGAAGGAGGACATCTCTGATATCTTGGAAAGGAAAACCTCATTCTGGCAATGAATGCAGTGGAAACAGAAGAACTGAGAAACAGCAATAGAGTTTTTACAGGAGACAGGGTAGTAAAAGGTATGGTCAAGGTAGCCATAGGAATTAGTAGGTTTATAAAAGATGTCGGTAGATAGATTGTCTTCAGAGATGGAGACAGAGATCGAGAAAAGGAAGAGAGGTGTCAGAAATGGACTGCACAATTCTAAGGGCAGGGTGGGAGTTGGAGGCAAAGTTGATGAAATTCATGAGTTCAGCATGGGAGCATGAATCAGCTCCAATGCAGTCATCAATTTAGCTGAGAAAGAGTTGAGGAGCATTAAGGAAGGCTTAGAACGTTAACTGTACTATGTAGCCAATGAAAAGACTGGCATAGCTGGTGTTCATGTTGGTGCCCATGGCTACTCCTAGAGTTTTGAGGAAGTAGAAGGAGCAGAAAGAGAAAATTTTGAGGGTGAGGACCAGTTCTGCCAGATGGAGGAGGGTAGCAATGGAGAGGATCTGGTTGGATCTTTTGTATCTCCCTGGCCTTCTCCCCGTAACCTTTGATGCCGCGTCCAATCAAGAATCTATCAAGCTCTGCCTTAAATACATCCAACAACCTGTTTTCCACGTCTGTCTGTAATAATAAATACCACAAATTCACCTCCCTCTGGCTAAAGAAATTTCTCTGTATCTCTGTTTTAAATAGATGCTCCACTATCCTGAGGGTATACACTCTTGCCCTAGACTCCCCCACCAAGGGAAATATATTTCCACATCTATTCTGTATAGGTCTTTCAACGTTAGTAAGGTTTTAATGACATCTTCCCCTCATCCTTCCAAATTCCAGTGAGTACAGACCCAGAGCTATCAAACGGTCCTCATATGATAACCCTTTCATATGAGGATTATGTGGGATTTCTCAGGGTGCCCTGGACTGTCTGTGACACCCATTGACGTCATCATTTGTCTGTAATCCGATGACAAAATAACATTAGCCTTGTTCAAAGTAACATTGCATTACCTATCAATTATATTTTTGTGTGGACTGGTTTTTCTCCTTTATCCACAAAATTTACCTGATGTACTTTCATAAAAATAATCCTATTTTAATCAAAATGTAAGCACATAATGGAGATTGAATGTAAAACCACCTTTACTGGTCATGGGGTTCATGTCCATAGATCCCTCAAAGTTGCTGTGCGTGTTGATAGGGTAATTGACAAGGCATGTTATGTGTTGGCCTTCATTAGTTAGGGGATTGAGTTCAAAGGCCATGACATGATGTTGCAGTTTTATAAAACTCGAGTTAGACCACATTTGAACTATTGTGTTCAGTTCTGGTCACCTTATTATAGGAACGATGTGGAAGGTTTAGAGAGGGTGAGGAGGAGATTCACTAGGATGCTGCCTGAATTAGAGAGCATGTTTTATGAGGAAAGGAAAGCAAGTTAGGGCTTTTCTCTTGGGAACAGAGGATGAGAGGTGATTTGATAGAGGTTCATTAGATAATGAGATGCATTGATCGAGCAGACAGCCAGTATCTTTTCCCCAGGCCAGAAATGGCTGGTATGAAAGGGCATAATTATAAGGTGATTGAAGGAAAGTATAAGGGGGATGTCAGGGGCAAGTTTTGTGTACAGAGAACGGTAGGTGCTTGGATTTCACAACAGAGATGGTGGTAGAGGCAGACACGTTAGTGACATTTTAGAGCCTCTAAGATAGGCAAATAGATGAAAAAATGGAAATCTATGTGAGGGGGAAGGGTTAAATTGATCTTGGAATTGGTTAGAAGGTTGACACAACATTGTGTGCTGAAGGACCAGTACTGTGCTGTATTGTGCTATGTTCTGCCTTTCTTTCTGTCTCTCATTGGGAACAATGGGACTAAAGCAAATAAATCAATGTAAATCCAATAAACTTCTCCAAATTCCTCATTTAAATTTCCCTTCACATGGAAATGAAAGTTTTGAATCCATCAGTTGCTACAATGAATAGAAGCTTTTCAATTTTAATGCCAATCCAATTGCCCAAAAAGTGATTTTTTTTTTAGATTCAACAAAGATGAGTAAAATATAGACTCTTCTATAATTAAGGAGACGATCTGGGAATGATCATCTCCCAATCTGTCACTATCTGGAGGATGTCCAAGAGCTAGGATTAGAATGTATACCATTTCAGCACGTTGTGTCACAGCCAGTTAGAATCTGTGAACTTTTCCTCGGGAGTGTTATTTTGTGCAAATCGTTGCTCACTGCAGTCTCATACCACCCACTTGTGGACCAATCTCAGAACTACAAGCTTAAGTACTTACACAATAGAGAAAATAAAATATCTGCAAATTGCAACTTATCACATTATCAAAATGTCAAGAAATACTTGCCGAAATAATTATGGAATGTAAAAAATGTGTTTTGCGGCAGTAAAAGTGACAGTGCTCCAAGAAATATCAGATTAATGTTCCATTATTCAAGAAGAGAAATAGGGATAAACTGAAAACAATTGAGGCAATGAGTCTTGCATCAGTGTAGAGAATATACTGAGAGGATTATTAGGAATAGAATTTTTAAGAATTTGCCCTGATTAGGGACAGTCAGCACTGCTTTATGTTGGGCAAGTTCTGTCTTACTAACTTGACTGAAATTCTCAAGTAACAAAGGGGGCTCATGAAGGTAGAGCTTTGTTCTTGTGGGTTTTAGTATGGTGTTTGACAAGGTCCCTCATGGGAGGTTCATCCGGATGGTTAGGGTACATCAGCCAGTTGGATTCAGAACTTGGATTCACTAAAGATAGACAGCAACACCTCTATCATGATTATTCTGAACTGGTGCTCAACAAGGATACAACCTCAGACCCCTACTCTATCCCTGCATGTTCATGACTGTGTGGTGAGATGCTGCTATAGGTCCATCTACAGGTTTGTAGAAGATACCACCACAGTGGGTCATATCTGAAATAATGATAGGTTTGAGTACAGGATGGAGAGAGGGAGCTTAGCGACATGGTGAGAGTGGTGAGACCTTCATGTTCCTCAGAGTGAACATCACCAATAGCTTGTCCTGGTCCAACCACATTAATATCCATAAGACATAGGAGCAGAATTAAGCTATTCAGTCTATTGAGTCTGTTCCACTATTCCACCATGGCTGATTTATTATCTCTCTCAACACCATCCCTCTGCCTTCTCCTTTGATGCCCTTACTAATTAAGAATTTATCAATCTCTGCTGTAAATATATTCAATGACTAAGCCTCCACTGCAGTTTGTGGCAATGAATTCCACAGCTTCATCCTCTGGTTAAAGAAATGTCTCCTCATTTCTGTTCTAAAGGGACAAGTTTTTATTCTGTGGCTGTGCCCTCTGGTTCTAGATTCATCCACTATAGGAAAAATCCTCTCCACATCCACAATATCTAGTTATTTCGATATTATTTTTCCCCCTAATTCTCTGAAACTCCAGTGAGTACAGAGCCATCAAATGCCCTTCAAATCCTTTTCATTTCCAGGATTATTCTCCTGAACATCCTCTGGAGCCTCTTCAATGCAACCACATCCCTTCTCAGATAAGGCCAAGAATGGCCAAGAAAGTCACATCACCGCCAAGCAAGCTCACCAATAGTTCTTCTTCCTCCGGAGGCTAAAGCAATTTGGCATTTTTATTGATGTGCTGGAGAAAGTGTCTTATTTGAACACATCACAGCTTGGTACAGCAACTGCTCTACGCGTGCATGCAAGAAATTGCAGTAATTTGGAGACACTGCTCAGGACTTCACTGAAACCAGCTTCCCCTCTATTGACTGACTCTGTACTTTTCGTTACATCGGTAAAGCAGCCAGCATAATCAATGACCCCACACATCCTGAGCATTCTCTCTTCCCCCCCTTTCCAATCGAGTAGAAGATACAAAAGCCTGAAAACTTGTACCAACAGGCCCAAAGGCAGCTTCTAATCTGGTGTAACAAGACCCTAGTACAATAAGATGGAATCTTGCCCTCTCAGTCTAACTTGCACATTGTTGTTTATCTGCACTGCACTCTCGGTAGATGTTACATTTTATTCTGATTTGTTATTGTTCTACCTTAATGCACTGTGTAATGATTTGATCTGTATCAACTGTACTCAAGATAAGCATTTCACTGTATCTCAGCACATGTGAAGTTAATAAACTAATGTCAATATCAATGCCACAGATTTGACTTCTTGACCATAGGAGACAGATTGTATTGATCGAAGGGACTTATTCTGGCAGGAGATCAGTAACTAGTCGTTTACCACAGGGTTGTTGTCTGTGATATACTTTATGTGATAGATATAAATAACCTAGATGAAAACGTAGATGGGTAGGTAAATGTAAATGGGCAGTTTGCTGTTAACGTCAACACCCTTAACAGCATTGATGAGCAGAAGGATCTTGGGGTCCAAGTCCCTAACTTCCTGACTGTGGTCAGACAGGTTGATAGTGCGGTAATGGAGGCATATGGCATGCTTTCCTACATTAGTCAAGGATTTGAGTTCTAGAGACAGGAAATTATATTGCTGGTTTATAAAACTCTGATTAGGTCTTTTGCATTCAGTTCTGTTCAACCCATTATAGGAAGGATGTCAAGGCTTTGGAAAGGGAGAAGAAGAAGTTTGCCGGGAAGCTGTCTGGATTAGCGGTCACGTGCTATAAGGAAAGATTCAGCAAGCTGGGTTGTTTTCTCTGGAACAGCAGAGGCTGGGGTGAGATCTGATAGAAGCACAGATAGAGTCGACAGCTAATATCTTTTTTCCCAGGGCTGAAATGTCTAATACCAATGTGAATGCAAGTAATAGGATGGTTTACCAGACAGAGTCCTGGGCTGGCAGATCGAACAGGAGGAGAGATTCAACAGAATGGGAGTTAACTGATTGAGAGTTGAGCCTGTTCTAATGTACAAAATTCTGACCGTGCTTGACAATGTTGTTGCAAGGATGATGTTCTTCCTGTCTATTATCATCTACAGTCAAAGGACACAAACTCAAAATAACAGGTTAGCCATTAAGGACAGAGATGAGGAGGAATGTCTTCACACAGAGGATAATGGGTCTTTGCCATTCTCTTACTATCAAGGTTGTGGAAGGTCAGGCTCTCAGTATATTCAAAAAGGAGATCCACAGACTTTTGGAGATAAAGGAGAACTGAGAGATATGAGATGAGGGAAGAGATTGGAATTGAGATAAAAAATTAGGTACGATTTCAGTGAATGATTGTGCAGGCTTGAGACAACAAACAGTCTATTTCTGCATTAATGTATTACGTTCTAATCACACAAACTGTAAGTTGTCATCATTCCTATCAGCTAGATCTTCATCATCTTTCCTTTAAATTCATTTTTAATAATATTCCTGATGTATCTTTCTGCAATGCCTTCCATCATAGATGGCTCAGGAAGAGTCAAAGTGTTACAATAGTGGAATCGCATTCCTCTAACGGTCTAACCTGTTCCATTACACAGAATCACAGAAAGTCTTATAGCTTAAAAGAGCTTATTCTGCCCATTGTGTCAGCTCGATACAAAAATAGGATAGTTAGTCTCACTCTGTAACCCCTCGCCACAATTCTGCAAGGATGTTTTTTCACTTTGAGAGGCTTGACCAATTACTTTTAGATACCATGTTTGAAACTGTCCTTGTTACCTACATTTGGCAGTGCATAACAGGCCCTAACCACTTTCAGTCACAACAAAATGTCATTTTTGATTCTTTTGCCTATCACATTTGTTTGGCATTCTCAAGTTGTTGAAGAGCTAAACATGTTCAGTATAAAGTAATGGGTGAAAGTGGCACTTAGTGACTGAAAATGATCCATGTTGTTGGTGTCTAAAGTAGTAAAGAAAGTGTAAGGTATGCCTGCCTTCATTGGCTGAGGCATTGAGTATGAGAGTTGTGATGTCATGCTACAGTTGCATAAAGTGTTGGGTAGGTTGCAGATGGCTCTAGTTCTAGTCATCACATTGCATAAAGGACATGAGAGGGTGCAGAAAAGCTTTACAAGAATATTGCCTAGATTTGAAGGCTTCAGTTCTAAGAAAAGGTTGGATAAGCTAGTGTAGCGGTGTGCTACACGCAACGCTGAAATAACGACACGTAGTCGGTGAGCTGCAGTTGCAAAAAGGTTCATTCAAACTTCCCGGCCGCGCTTTGAAGCCTTCCTGTTCCTGCTCTCCACGGGCGGGAATGCTGTCACAGTCCCGTCCCGTCCCACGCGCGGGCTTTTCCCCTTGCTGGTGAAGCAGGCTTGGCGCCCTCTTTGGGACCGGCCTCAATGCCGGCGCGTGCCACCTTGTGAGCCGGTTTGAGTGCGCTGGGAAGTGGGTCGCCACATAACCCACCCCCCCAGAACTGGCGATACACCCCCCAATGTCCACAGTCTGGGTTGGAATCTGTTTGGGAGGTCTGCCTCTGCGCCGCGGTGCCTGAATCTCAACCGGCTGCGCCAAGTCCACCTGGGCCGGTTTGAGTCGGTCCACCATGAAAACCTCCTCTCTCCCCCCAATGTCCAGCACGAATGTGGACTCGTTGTTTCTGATCACCGTAAACAGCCCCTCGTAGGGCCGCTGTAGCGGTGCCCGATGTCCGCCCCGTCATACAAAAACAAACTTACAGTACTGCGGGTATTTGGGTACGCAGGTCGGGTTCTGCCCATGCTGTGAAGTGGGTATGGGGGCCAGGTTACTGAGCCTCTCGCGTAATCTGCCCAGGACTGCTGCGGGTTCTTCCTCTTGCCCCCTTGGGGCTGGTATGAACTCTCCTGGGACGACCAGGGGTGCGCCGTACACCAACTCGGCCAACGAGGTGTGCAGATCTTCTTTGGGCGCCGTGCGGATGCCGAGCAGGACCCAGGGAAGCTCGTCCACCCAGTTAGGCCCTTTGAGGCGGGCCATGAGAGCCAACTTCAGGTGACGGTGGAAACGCTCCACTCGTCCGTTCGACTGTGGGTGGTAGGCAGTTGTGTGGTGCAGCTGTGTCCCCAAAAGGCTGGCCATAACTGACCACAGGCTGGAGGTGAACTGGGCGCCTCTGTCGGAGGTAATGTGGGCCGGTACACCAAAGCGGGATATCCAGGTGGCAATCAGTGCCCGGGCGCAAGATTCGGAGGTGGTGTCAGTGAGCGGGACCGCCTCTGGCCATCTTGTGAACCGGTCCACGATAGTCAGGAGGTGCCGCACTCCTCGCGACACTGGCAGGGGGCCCACGATATCCACATGAATGTGGTCGAAACGCCGGCGGGTGGGGTGGAACTGCTGCGGCAGGGCTTTGGTGTGCCGCTGCACCTTGGCTGTTTGGCAGTGCATGCACGTTTTAGCCCATTCACTGACCTGCTTGCAGAGTCCGTGCCAAACGAACCTGTTGGCTACCATCCGGACGGTTGTCCTGATGGAGGGGTGCGCTAAGTTGTGAATAGAGTTGAAAATGGGCTGCCGCCAGGCTGCCAGGACGATGGGGCGGGGTTGGCCGGTGATGACATCACAGAGTAGGGTCCTCTCACCTAGGCCTACGGGGAGGTCCTGGAGCTGCAAACTGGAGACTGCAGTCTTGTAACTAGGGATCTCCTCGTCTTCCTGCTGCGCCTCCGACAGCACTTCATAGTCTACCCCCTGGGACAGGGCTTGGATGTTAGGGCGGGAGAGGGTGTCCGCCATGACATTGTCCTTTCCTGAGACATGCCGGACATCCATCGTGTATTCGGAAATGTAGGACAGATGTCACTGCTGGCGGGGCGACCAGGGGTCGGATGCTTTCGTGAATGCAAAGGTAAGAGGTTTGTGGTCCGTGAACGCAGTGAAGGGCCTACCTTCTAAGAAGTACCTGAAATGCCGGATTGCCAGGTATAGCACCAACAGTTCCCGGTCGAAAGCACTGTATTTGAGCTCGGGTGGTCGCAGGTGTTTGCTGAAAAACGCCAGGGGTTGCCAGCGACCCTCGATGAGTTGTTCCAGCACTCCACCGACTGCTGTGTTGGATGTGTCCACTGTGAGGGCGGTAGGGACGTCCATTCTGGGGTGCACTAGCATTGCGGTGTTTGCCAAGGTTTCTTTGGTTTTAATGAAAGCAGCGGCTGACTCCTCGTCCCAGGTAATGTCCTTGCCCTTACCCGACATCAGGGCAAACAGGGGGTGCATGATTCGGGCAGCTGAAGGGAGGAAGCGGTGGTAGAAATTTACGAATTCCTGACGGCCTTTGATTGTGTTAGGTCGGGGGAAATGGCGGACCATGTACACCTTGGCGGGCAGAGGGGTTGCCCCGTCTTTAGTAATCCTGTGGCCCAGGAAGTCGATGGTGTCGAGCCCGAACTGGCATTTGGCCAGGTTGATTGTCAGGCCGTATTCACTCAGTCGGGCGTAGAGTTGATGGAGGTGGGACAGATGCTCCTGACGACTGCTGCTGGCTATGAGGATGTTGTCCAAATAGATTAAAGTGAAGTTCAGGTCGCGTCCCACCGCGTCCATTAACCGCTGAAACATCTGTGCGGCATTCTTTAGGCCGAACGGCATGTGGAAGAACTCGAAAAGGCCGAACGGGGTGATGAGTGCCGTTTTGGGGACGTTGTCCGGATGCATCGGGATTTGATGGTATCCTCGGACGAGGTCCACCTTGGAGAAGATCCGTGCGCCATGCAGGTTTGCTGCAAAATCCTGTATGTGCGGCACAGGGTAGCGGTCCGGTGTTGTAGACTCGTTCAGCCTGCGGTAGTCGCCGCATGGTCTCCAGACCCTGTCGCTTTGGGCACCATGTGCAGGGGGGAGGCCCATGGGCTGTCGGACTGCCGTATGATCCCCAATTCCTTCATCCTCTTGAACTCCTCCTTCGCCACCCGGAGATTGTCCGGGGGAAGCCTTTGAGCATGGACGTGGATGGGTGGTCCTTGTGTCGGGATGTGGTGCTGTACGCCCTGTCTGGGCATGGCTGCCGTGAACTGCGGCGCCAGAACCAATGGGAAATTCGCCAGGACTCTGGTGAAGTCGTTGTCGGACAGCGTGATGGAGTCTAGGTGTGGGGCTGGCAACTGGGCTTCACCCAGGGAGAACGTTTGAAAGGTCTCGGCGTGGACCAGTCTCTTCCTTGGCAGGTGGACCAGTAGGCTGTGAGCTTGCAAAAAATCCGCTCCCAGGTGCAGTTGGGTTACGGTGGCCAGTATGAAGTCCCACGTGAACCGGCTAGAGCTGAACTGTAGCCGCACCGTACGGGTGCCATAGGTCCTTACTGTGCTGCCGTTCACGGCCCTCAGGGTGGGACCCGGTTTTCTGTTGCGGGTGTCGTAACTCGTCGGAGGTAAGACGCTGATCTCGGCTCCGGTGTCGACCAAAAAGCGGTGTCCCGACTGCTTGTCCCAGACATACAGGAGTCTATCCCGATGGCCAGCCGCCATAGCCATCAGCAGCGGCTGGCCCTGGCTTTTCCCGGGAACTTGCAGGGCGGGCTACAGCGGCGGGCTTCTGCGCCCCACCGCTGGTGGTAGAAACACCGGCCTGGTGATCTGTGCGACGGACGCCCCACTCTCCTTCTTGGCTTTCCACAGCACATCTGCCCAGGCCGCCACCTTCCGGGGGTTGCTGAAATCCGCGTCGGACAGCAGCAGGCGGATGTCCTCGGGCAGCTGCTCCAGGAATGCCTGCTCAAACATGAGGCAGGGCTTGTGACCTCCGGCCAGGGACAGCATCTCATTCATCAAAGCCGACGGTGGCCTGTCCCCCAAACCATCCAGGTGCAGTAAGCGGGCAGCTTGCTCGCGCCATGAGAGTCCGAAAGTCCTTATGAGCAGGGCTTTGAATTCTGTGTATTTGCCATCCGCTGGGAGCGACTGTATGAACTCCTCAACCTGGGCGGCTGTCTCCTGGTCGAGGGAGCTCACCACGTAGTAGTAACTTGTGGCATCCGAGGTTATCTGCCGAATGTGGAATTGGGCTTCTGCTTGCTGGAACCATAGGTGAGGTCGCAGCGTCCAGAAGCTTGGCAGTTTTAACAAAACTGCATGAACAGATGCGGCATCGTTCAGCTCCGGTCCAAATATCGTTTGGGCCGTCGGAGTCACCAATTGTAGCGGTGTGCTACATGCAGCGCTGAAATAATGACACGTAGTCGGTGAGCTGTAGTTGCAAAAAGGTTTATTCAAACTTTGCAGCCTTGCTTTAAAGCCTTCCTGTTCCCGCCCTCCCTGGGCAGGAATGCTGCAGGGGGCGTATATTCACAGACCCGTCCCGCGCGCGGGCTTTTCCCCTTGCTGGTGAAGCAGGCTTGGCGCCCTTTTTGGGACCGGCCTCAAAGCCGGCGCGCGCCACTCTGTGAGCCGGTTCCAGTGCGCTGGGAAGTGGGTCGCCACACTAGGTCCATTTTCCACGGAACAAAAGAGGTTAAGTGCTGACACTCTAAAGGTATATAAAATTATGACAGTATAGGTAGCCAGTGAGCATTTCTCATGGAGGCCATAGGCTTAATGTGAGAGGGAAGAGATCTGAGAGGTAAGTTTGCACACAAAGAGTTAGAGTGTCTGGTATCTCGAATGAGCTGTCAGAGGAAGTAGTGGAGCCGGGAGCAACAACGATATTTAAGATGCACCTGTATAAATACATGAATATGCAAGGTTAGAGGGATATGGATTTAACGCGGTAAGTATAGAGAGGTCTGGTGGTTGTCATAGACACAGTGGGCCAAAAGGCTTGTTTCTATGCTGTAAAAATCTATGTTTTACTGAGCAGTAATTAAAATGGGCCAAATATCAGAAGGAACATGAAGGGACTCAGCTCAGAAATGATGAGATGATAAAATAGGAAAAAGCAATGTGTACAGGTCAAAGAATTACCTACTGAAAATGGAGATAGATCTACTTAGTTTATGTTTCCCACTTAATTCTAGTGAATGATCATGGGGAATAGAGAGAGAGAGAGAAACTGTAAAACTAGAAGTGTTTTTGAACTGAATCCATGAGATAGGATGCTTCCAACAAGTGATGAGGTGAAATGGCAAGTTTCAGTCTAGAGATGGATGGCATTCCAACAAGACCTATAACTTCAACAGCCAGTGTAGGTGACAGATATTGTTCATAATGGAAACTGTTGCATACAATTCACAAACACTGTTATTGAGTTGTTGTGTTCACCTTAAGAGACAGTGTCTGATGCTTTTTGGTTTGTTCCTAATGGAAGTAAAGAGCTGCAGCTTTAGTTAAGCACATTAAATGACTCACATGTGTTTTATTCATAAAATCCTTCATTGGTGATCATGAAGCTCTTGGACAATTCCAGAGTTTCTCAACAACATGTCGACCAACACAATCATTTTGAGCCTGCTGGAGTTTTAGGGGCAGCGTACCTGCACATGGCTTGCGCAGGTGGAAGCCCAATTTACACCTGCAAGAAATCACTGCAGACAATATCAGATTTTACTACGTCATAGCATCACTAAGTACAAAGTAGTTCCACTGCAGCCAGAGCGGTGAGCCTAGCAGAAGAACCACATGCATGTGATAAAAATGTCGCTCTGATAACCCGCCTATCCCAAACTTTTGAATTGTCGGAGTCTGAGCATGCCAAACAGTTGCTCTTCTTGCCTTGCCTGGGGAATGTTAGTCCTTCAGAATTAATGGACCACATGCTATCTCTCCTGGGCAATCACCAACCTTGTTTTATTTTTAAAGAGCTCTTTATGCAACAAATGCCTGATCAAGTTTGCTCAGCCCTAGCTAATACACCCATGAAGGACTTCAGGGAGCTTGCTAAAATGGCTGATAGTCTATACAAAGCCAGGTAGAGGTGCATCGTTCCTCCTCCTTTCCCTATTTCAATTAGCCCTATCAGCAGAGCTTCCAGCCAACATCCTGTGGCCTGTGGTTCCAAACCAGACTATTGTGGGTGTATGATTTTAACACACATGCTTTGACATGAACTCCAAGAAGTGCTGGCTGCCATGACAGTGCCAGTGCATTGGGGCAAAAAAGGTCTGTGAACACCATGGGTTCCATCTGCCAGGGTTGTCTATTGTTCACTACAGACACCCTTTCAGCTTCCTGTGTGACACGAGTCCTCAAGTGAATATGCCCCGGCTTATTCAGGGGCTACCATCAGATCCCTGTGTGTGCTCCCATAGTGCTGTTATAACTCTGTTTGGCCTATTTGAGCTTCTGTGTCTGCGGTGTGCAGCACAGACTTTCCATCAAATAATTGACTCTGTGTTCAAAGACTTAGATTTTCTTTTTGTTTACCCGGACAACATAATTGTCACCAGTGGATTCAAAACCAAACACTTATCACATCTCCACACTGTTTTCAAGCACTTAAGCCAACATGGGCTGATTATTAACTCTGCTAAATGTTAGTTTGGGTTGTCTACTATTAACTTTCTCTGCAAAAGGTGAAACACCCTTGCCATCAAAAGTCACGGTTATTATGGACTTCCACTGCCCTGCATTACTAAACCACTGCAAGAGTTTTTAGGTATGGTGAATTTCTATCACCACTTCATCCCTTGAGCTGCTGAACCTATGCTCCCCTTGTATAGTGACGTTAAAGGCGGAACCCCTAATCACACGATCAGGTAGTCAGAAGACATGACCAGAACATTTGATGACACAGAACGAGCTCTTTCAATGAGACCCTGAGGTACACCTGCCCCCCAACTCACCTAGAGCCATCACTACTGACACCTCAGACTACGCTCTGGGTGCTGTGCGCAAACAGTTGGCTGGAGGTGTGCGGCAACTGCTCCCTTTCTTCAACCGGCAAATCTACCCCCCACCCACCCCAAGAGGAAGTATAGCACATCTGGCCACAAGCTTCTTGGTCTTTATCTGGCAGTCTGCCATTTTCATTTTCTACTGGTGGAATGGCATTTCACAGCATTTGTTGACCACAAACCCCTCGTGCATACAATGGCCAAAGCATCAGACCCTTGGTCTGCACAGCAGCAACACCACCTGGTCTACATTTCGGAATTCCCGACCGGCATACAGCACAATGAATAATGCTGTGGCTGATCACCTCTCACGGCCTGTCGTTGATGCCATACACATCGGGGTTGACTCTGCTGGCATAGCAGCTGACATAGAGGTCCAGGCTTGCAGGACAACAGTCACAGGCCTGCGGTTGGCTGACGTCAAGTTTGGGATGTAGGAGTTTCTCTTCTGTGCGACGTTTCAGTTGGTCCATAGTGCCTGCAAACCAGAGGCATGCTGTTTTTAATTCTATTCACAGCCTCTAGCATCCAGTCAGGAAGGCTTCACAGAAAATGGTTACTTTAACGTTTGTGTGACACAGCCTTAGGAAGGATGTGTGAAACTGGAGTGCAGCCTGTGTTGTGTGTCACGGGTGAAAATTAAATGTCTCATTTAGGCACCATTGGCATTTTTCAAGGTTTCTGAATGATGGTTTGACGACATCAATGTTGATGTAGTTGGACCTCTATCCCCACCCCCGTGGTTTCATCCGTGTCCTTACCATGGTGGACCATACCACCAAGTGGCCAGAGGTTGTCCCTCTCGTGTCAACAACTGAGTCAAGCCAGCAGAGTCAACCCGACGTGGCTTGGACATGTACCAACACCTGAGTTGCTTGGTTAGCACCACATTTATTATTTCTTCTGACCGCGGTTCTCAAACACGTCGGAGCTGTGGGCTGCAATGGCACTGAAACTCGGCATTCAGTTGCGTCACACCACGGTGTATCACCCACAGTTCA
Organism: Hemitrygon akajei; assembly: GCF_048418815.1. NCBI lineage: Eukaryota > Metazoa > Chordata > Chondrichthyes > Myliobatiformes > Dasyatidae > Hemitrygon > Hemitrygon akajei. Next base: position 138,962,906 of record NC_133129.1, read on the forward strand.
ATGGCCAGCGTAAGAGGTTTCACTATCCTCAAAGGCTGCTCAGAGGGCCTCCCCGATGATTGTCTCCTGTGAGTCCTGCTGGGGCTAAGAATGACTCCAAAAGAAGATCTGCATTGCTCTACAGCTGAGTTGGTGTACAGGCAGCCACTACAAATGCTGGGTGAGTTTATTCCTGGTGCCACAACTGTCTGGACAGTGTCTCAGCAGTGTTTCACCCTCCTCACTACTTTTCCCACCTCCCATCATGGCGTGTTACACTCTTGGGTTCCAGCTGACCTATGGTCTACCTCATTCGTTTTTGTCCACCATGAAGCACATCAACACCCACTTAAGTCCCCTTAAGACAGCCCCGATTCGAAATGGGATGAAAAGACTTTTACAGTCGACAGAAGGCGTAAATCTGAGTGTATTTCTTCAGATTGCCTTAAACAAGCACACCACGATCTAGATGATTCCACTGCCATACCCTCTACATCACGACATGACCACGTTCGCGTCAGGCCACCCTTGGATGAGCCAGAGACATCTTCTGTTACTCTAACCAAGGCTCATGGGACCTGAGCCAGGCAGATGATGCGAAGTTCAGACAGACCCACTGATGCACCATCAATAACTCACTCTGAGACGTAAAAGCGAGGTATCGGCTTTTATTGACTAGAAGAAGGAATGAGCAGTGAGTGACCACCATACTACATCCTGGAGACTGAGAGGCCGGGCTCAGACCTCCATCACCTTTATACAGGGGTCTGTGGGAGGAGCCACAGGAGCAGTCAGCAGGGGGGGGGCGTGTCCAGACAGGTATATGTAGTTCACCACACTCACAATGCTGGTTTTGGAGAATTCTGAGTGTGGGGTGGGGTGGTCTGAGTGGAGTAATATAATGTGCGACAGGTGACACGTATTGTTCATAATAGAAACTGTTCTGCATAATTCTCAAGCCAAGACCAAGGAGCTGATTATACACTTCAGGAGAAAGAAATCAGAGGTCCAAGACTCAGTCCCCACCAGAGGATCAGAGGTGGAGAGGGTCAGCAACTTTAAATTGCTAGGTGTTATTATTTCGGAGGACCTGTCCTGGGCCCAGCGTGCAAGTGCAATTACAAAGAAAGCATGGCAGCACCTCTACTTCCTAAGGAGTTTGCGGAAATTCAGCATGACATCTGAAACCTTGACACACTTCTATAGATGTGCAGTGGGAAGTATATTGACTGGCTACATCACAGCCTGGTATGGAAACACCAATGCCCTTGATTGGAAGATCCTACAGAAGTAGTGAATACGACCCGGTCCACCACGGTTAAAGCCTTTCCCACATGTACATGAAACACTGTTGCAGGAAAGCAGCATCCATTATCAGGGACCCCACCATCCAGGCCGTGCTGCTTCCATCAGGACGAAAGCACGAGAGCCTCAGGATTCACACCACCAGGTTCAGGAACAGTTCCTACCACTCAGCCATCAGGCTCTTGAACCAAAGGGGTAACTTCACTCAAATTCACTTGCCCCATCATTGAAATATCCCCACAACCAATGGGCTCACTTTCAAGGACTCTTCACCTCATGTTCTCAGTATTTGTTGCTTATTTATTTATTATTATTTTATCTTCCTTTTGTAGCACCATGTTCAAGAACGGTTACTACCCCTCAACCATCAGGATCTTGAACAAAAAAGGATAACTACACTCATTTAAGGATTCCTTTAACTTGTTAATTCATGCTTGTTATTTGTTGCTATTTATTTATTTATTATCTGCATTTGCTGTTTGTTTACAGTTTACCGTTCCTGTTTACAGTTACTGTTCTATAGATTTGCTAAGGAAAAAAATCTCAGGGTTGTATGTGGTGACATGTAAGTCCTCTGATAATGAATTTTACTTTGTACTTATTTGCAGAGTTTGTCGTCTTCTGCACTCTGGTTCAACCCCCTAGTTGGGTGGTCTTTCATTGATTCTGTTATGGTTACTATTCTACAGATATTTTGAGTATGCCTACAAGAAAATGAATGTCAGGGCTGTATATGTACTTTGATAATAAAATTAGCTTTGTACTTTGAACTTTGAACAAACAGTCTTTGATTTGTTGTGGTCACTTTAAAAGATGGTGTCTGATGTAATGATGTCAGTGTAAGACAACTGTTCTTCTCATAATGCAGCTTTTCTTAAATTCATAAAATGACTGTCACATTTTTATTCACCTGTGGATATGAGTAAGTGTATGAAAAGTTGTGACTGGTGTTTTAAAATTTGCAAATCTATTATATCAGGTTATTTTTTTTTGAAAAGGAAGCAGAAAAGCATTTGTAATATCAACTGGGAACAGTGGTTGTTAATTTAAGGTTGTCACCAACTTAAGGTCCGTGTCATGTAACTAATTGCTCACTGGGTTCCGCAGTCTTTCTTGAAGTGGTCTATGAAGAGCTTCAGAATAAAAAGCACACACCCTGTTTGAATTCCAAGTGTAGCCATTGCCACTCTTGATACGAGGTTAAGAACCGATTAGCACATATGTTGTAAGGAAAGGAAAAGAGATAAAAATGAATTTTTTACTCAGGGAGAAGATGACTTCAGAGGCAGCATGGTGGAATGGAAATGAGTCAAATACATAAATTCTGCCCTTAGTGAGGAATAAAAAATGTTTGATGAAGTCTGCTTGGTGAGGAAAATAATAAATGAGGCTGACCTAAAGGTACATTTAATGTTTTGAAACTTCAAAGGAACACACAGAAGTCCAAAAAATGTGGGTTTATCATCGAGTTTACTTTAAGTGAGGTGCGCACATATCACGTGGCAACATGATGACATATGCAATTGACATACGTTTACATATAACCCGTAATTATTTGGATGAGCAAGAATGGTTCATCAAACAATACATGTACAAGATTACACAAATATTTCTGAAATATTATATACACAAACTTCTTCCTGCTTAGCTATAAACTTCAACTTTAAAGAGAATGCATCTCAACTATATACACAGTATACTATATACTGCATCTACTTTATACAGACATAAGACCATAAGATATAGGAGCAAAAGTAGGCCATTCGGCCCATCGAGTCTGCTCCACCACTCGATCATGTGCTGATCCAATTCATACAGTCATTCCCCCACCCCTACTTTCACTCCATACTCTTTGATGCCCTGGCTACTCAAGAACCTATCTTTCTCTGCCTTAAATACAGCCAATTACTTGGCCTCCACAGCCACTCGTGGGAAAAAATTCCACAGATTTATTACCCTCTGACTAAAGTAATTTCTCCGCATCTCTGTTCTAAATGGACGTCCTTCAATCCTGAAGTCATGCCCTCTTGTCCTAGACTCCCCTACCATGGGAAATAACTTTGCCATAGCTAATTTTTTCAGCCCTTTCAATATTCTAAATGTTTCTATGAGATCCCCCTCATTCTCCTGAACTCCAGGGAATACAGCCCAAGAGCTGCCAGACATTCCTCATATGATAACTCTTTCATTCCTGGAATCATTCTCATGAATCTTCTCTGAACCCTCTCCAATGTCAGTATGTCCTTTCTAAAATAAGGAGCCCAAAACTACACACAATACTCCAAGTGTGGTCTCACGAGTGCCTTTTAGAGCCTCAACATCACATTCCTGCTCTTATATTCTATAACTGTAGAAATGAATGCCAACATTGCATTCGCCTTCTTCACAACCACTTCAACCTGGAGGTTAACGTTTAGGGTATCCTGCAAAGGACTCCCAAGTCCCTTTACATCTCTGCATTTTGAATTCTCTCCCCATCTAAATAATAGTCTGCCCATTTATTTCTTCCACTGAAGTGCATGACCATACTCTTTCCAACACTGTATTTCATTTGCCACTTCCTTGCCCATTCCCCTAAACTACCTAAGTCTTTCCGTTGGCTCTCTGTTTCCTCAACACTACCCACTGCTCCACCTATCTTTGTATCATCGGCAAATTTAGCCATAAATCCATTCATCCCTTTCTCCAAATCATTGACATACATCGTAAAAAGCAGCGGTCCCAACCTTGACCCCTGTGGAACTCCACTGGTAACCGGCAGCAAGCCAGTATAGGATCCCTTTATTCCCACTCTCTATTTTCTACCGATCAGCCAATGCTCCACTCGTGCTAGTAATTTCCCTGTAATTCCATGGGCTCTTATCTTGCTAAACAGCCTCATGAGCGGCACCTTGTCAAAGGCCTTCTGAAAATCCAAGTACACCACATCCACTGCATCTCCTTTGTCTACCCTGCTTGTAATTTCCTCAAAAAATTGCACCAGGTTCATTAGGCAGGATTTTCCTTTCAGGAAACAATGCTGGCTTTGGCCTATCTTGTCATATGCCACCAGGTACTCTGTAATTTCATCCCTAACAATTGATTCCTACAACTTCCCAACCATTGATATCAGGCTAACAGGTCAATAATTTCCTTTCTGCTGCCTCTTACCCTTCTTAAATAGCGGAGTAACATTTGCAATTTTCCAGTCATCTGGTACAATGCCAAAATCTATCGATTCTTTAAAGATCATTGTTAGTGCCTCCACAATCTCTCCAGCTACTTCTTTCAGAACCCGAGAGTGCATTCCATCAGGTCCAGGAGATTTATCCACCTTCAGACCGTTAAGCTTCCTGAGCACCTTCTCAGTCATAATTTTCACTGCACAAACTTCACTTCCCTGACACTCTTGAGTGTTTGATATACTACAGGTGTCCTTCACTGTGAAGACTGATGCAAAATACCCAGTCAGTTCCTCTGCCATCTCTGCAACTCTCATTACAATATCTCTCCTCCATATTCCTTCTGAGATTGGGTTTGAGGAGATCGTGAATGCAAGGGATGACACAGGAACAGCAAAACCGGTGAGTTGTTGGTTGTGGAGTGTGCTGCATTGCAATTTGCAAGGAGGGAATTGGTGAACTTAGGGTTCAGTGTTAGTGTAGTGTGTTCTGCTGACATTGCTCATAGTACATTCTTTAGACTTTGGACAAAACCTTCCACCAAGACATTTGTAGCTGGGTGGTAAGGTGCAGATGTAATATATTTTACTCCATTCATTTTTTAGGAATGAAGTTCCATTGTCACTGACTTAGTGTTCTGGAACACCAGTCCTTGCAAAGAGGCTTCTCAATACAACAACAAGGATGTAATGGATGTATTGGGAACACTTCTGGCCACTTGGTAGCTGCATCCACTACCACTAAGAAATTTGTGCCCATGAAGAGTCCAGCAAAATCCGCATATGTCCTTGTGAGGGAAGTGCAGGCCATTCCCAGGCATGGACATGCGCTGCAGATTAGTACTGTTTTTGAAACTGCAACTTGAAATTTTATCTTTTTCTCTTTTCTGTGCAGTCTTTTTATTTTTGGCTGCACAGCATTCTCTTTGTACCTGTTGTACTTCGTTGCATTTTCTGCAAGTTTCACCTTTAAATCTGCATTTGTTTGGTGTGTATGAGCCCCTGCCACAATGGTAACACAATTTGTTCAGCCAGGTTGGTTTCTATTTCGATTATGTCATTTTGTTCATGCTTACTTTCACTGTTGTCTGCAACTCAATTACATCTTTATCTGCGGTTTCCACTGCTCTTTTAAGTATAGGCCCTGTTTCAATTAGAAGCTGTTTTAGAATGCTTTCTTGTAAGATTCCACAAACTAAAATCATCTCCCAATGTATCATTAAGCCCATTACTGAACTGACAATGCTCAGCCTAACTCTTTAATTCAACCACGTATGCTGAAATGGATCCCTCCCCTTCCTTTTGATTCCATTTATGAAACCCAAAGTGTTCCACAATCAACAATGGCTTCGGTTCTAAGTGTTCCTGCATCACTTTTACAATAGCAGCAAAGCTCATTTTGGCTGGTTTGATTGGAGCAGTTAAACCTCAAAGCAAACTGTATGCTTTTAAATCCAATGAACTCAGCAAAATTGGAAGTTGCTTCTCATCAGCTATTTAATTTGCTTCAAAATACTATTCCAATAGTTCAGTATACATAAGCCAGTTACCTGTTGTGTAATGAAACTCATCAAGATTTCCAAAGTAGCCAGTCATTTCTGACTTTTTTAAATGATTATTAACACACAGTTAGTCAATCTTTACGAAACCTGAATTCTTCTGTTTATGGTGATTTTCAACTCGACATCTCGGCATGTGCTAGGCTATGTATTTTACTCGCCATGTTTCTTTTTGTTCAAATATCCGGCTGCACTTCAATGGGTTGATAGCCGTCTCAGGTTATTTTTTTAAATAGCTTGTCACTAATGTTACGCTTTGTGACTTCAAAACATTAAACTACTTGAAAGGAAGTCACAGGAGTCCAAGAATGCCAGTCTAACTTCAAGTTTACTGTAAGCGAGGTGTGCACGTATCACATGGCTGCGTGATGACATATACAATTAACATATTTTGACATATAACCGATAGTTAATTTTTAAATGAATGAGAATACTTAATCAATGAATATATAAAGTACTCAAGATTACTCAAATGTTACTGAAATACTAAATACACAACAGCTTCAGTCGTGTGACATTGAGTTCCATAATTTTACCACTTTTGTGGAAGCTGTGGGAGAATGAAACAGCAGAAAGAGTTTTATGAAAACTGCTCTGAAATTAAAAAAAAGAATTATTAGAGGCTTTGACACAAACATCTGGATTCTCTGTTCCCTCTGCCAAAGGTGGTGGTGGCATCTGTCGGTCTCGAGAGACCATGGATCTGCGCCTGGAGTTTACTAGTCTGAAGCCTTGCCCACTAGGCTACGCGCCAAAGCTAGCACATCTTTAAACCAACTTGTAAAGAATCTGAGAGAAGATGAGACATTCTTTCCAGTGGCAAGCTTTGCTCTCTGGAATATACTGAAGGGCTGGTAAATGGTAACTCAATAAGAACTTTCAAAAGAAACTAGATAATTACTTGAAGTTGAAAAATATGCACAGGCATTCAGAACTTTTTATTGAAGGGATCTTTCAAACAATTAAATTAGCAGGGTAGTTATACAGTTTTGTGTTGTGTCAGATTCTGTATTCATTCAGACTTATCTTCAGAAGACTACACATCTAAAATCAGTGATTTATGATCGTTGGGAGTTTGTACGTTCTCTCCCTGTGACTGTGAGGGTTTTCTTTGGATAATCCATTTTCCTCACACATTCTAAAGATATACGGGTTAGTAGGTTAATTAGTTACATGGTGTAATTGGGTGGTATAGACTCAGTAATGCTGTACTGGATGGGCCTGTTATCGTGCTGTATCTTGAAACAAAAAGCCACATATTAGCATGCAATGAATGTGGTGTTATGAAAGTTATAGTGTGCACTTCCCCAACTTCCTCTAGATGGACTGAAAAATCACTGCCCATCCAATTTGGTTCTTTCTCAACATTTTGAAGAACATGAAAGCAGACTGCTTAGTGTTTTACGATAAGTTCAAATCTTCCCCAAAGGTTCTTTTAATAACAAAGAACAAGTAATTCCTTCCTACAATATCAAATCAACTTCCTTTTCAATTGAAAATCCCCACCCTTAGATTTGGAAAGACCTGTTTTATAGTTGTCTCAGTATAGTATAGTGTTTCAAGGTGATACATTTAAAAAGCAGAGTAAAACTGCAGCTTCAGCGTAATCTGTTTAACGCTAATAACTCAGAATGAATGCTTAGACATTTACGTTCCACCCTGCACAGATAAATAAGAATTTGACCTTTGACTCATTTCTCCAAATCACTGAATGTCTCAGTGAGGCTCCTGTCAGACTTACTACTCACAAGACTAACCTCGTTTGGCAACCTTCCTAATATACTTACTACTCACCCCACCCTTACCAACCCCAAATACACCCAAGACATACTCTTGGCCACCTATCACCCCCGCAGCATTGTTAGGATCATAGGCGTCTCCTCCCTGGCATGCACTGATGAACACAAATATCTTAAGTTGTTATTGCATCCACAAAACACTATTCTGTACAGTTGCCTAGTAAACACCTAAATATAAATTCAGCAGTTTAGATCTTGTTTGTCCAGTATTAACCTAAATTTAATTTGATTGCACAATCTATAAATTAATCCAAAGTCTCTCCTTATTCAAGTAGACCAAATTCACAAAAAAAACTGCATCTGTATTGGCTGCAGAACCTATATAGAGAATATTTGAATTAATCTGCGCAATTTAAGAGTGGAAGAACCAATCTTGAACCAAGATTCCTGGATGGTATGTTGCCTCCCAGGTGCCAGGGTCTGGAATACCTCAGATCAAGTCTCAGCATTCATAGTGGGAGGGTGGACAGCCAAAGGTTGTGGTCCATGTAGGTACCAATGACATAAGTAGGACGTGACGAAGTTCTGCATAGGGAGTTCAGGGAGTTAGGTGCTAAGTTAAAGGGCAGGACTCCGGGGTTGTGATCTCATGATTGCTACCTCTGCCACATACTAGTGAGGCCAGAACTAGGAAGATTATACAGTTTAATACATGGCTAAGATGTTGGTGCAGGAGGGAGGGCATAAGACTTTTGGATTATTGGGCTCTCTTTCAGGGAAGGTGGGACCTATACAGAAGGAATGGTTTGCACCTGAACTGGAGGGGGACTAATATCCTAGTGGGAAGGTTTGTTAATGCTGCATGGTGGGGTTTAAGCTTGAGTTGAAGGGAAGATGAGGTAGCTGGTTTACAAACAGAGGAAATATGTAGTGAGGAGATGCTGTTAATAGGGCAAAATTACAGACAACAGGATGAGTTGCAATGTAACACATGGACAAAATTGAAAAGGATGAATACAGGACTGAAGGTGTTGTATCTGAATGTATGCAGTGTACAGAAAAAGGTAGATGAAATTGGCAGGTATGATGTTATAGGCATCACTAAATCATGGCTGAAAGATTATAGCTGGGGGCTTAATGTCCCAGGATACACATTGTATCAAAAGGACAGGCAGAAAGGCTGAGGGTTCGGCATTGCTCTGCTGGTAAAAAATGAAATCAAATCATTAGAAAGAGGTGACATAGGATTGGAAGGTGTTGAATCATTGTGGACAGAGCTAAGAACTGCAACAGTAAAAAGACCCTGATGGGAGTTGAATACAGACCCCCAAACAATAGTAAGGATGTGGGCTATAAATTACAAGACATAGAAAATGCATGCCAAAAGGGCAATGTTACATAGTCATGGAGGACTTCAATACACAGGTAGGTTGGGGAAATTAGGTTGGCACTGGATCGCAGGAGGGGAAATTACTAGAGTGTCTACAAGATGTCTTTCTAGAGTAGCTCATGGCTGTGCATGCTAGTGTCTCAGTTTATTTTGGATTGGGTGTTGTGCAATGAAAAAGAATTGATTTGAGAGTTTAAGGTAAAAGAACACTTAGGGGAATTGATCCTAATATGATTGACTTTATCCTGACATTTGAGAAAGGTTTATTTGCAGGTTGAGTCTGTGGTGAGGAAGGCAAATGCAATGTTCACATTGATTTCAAGAGGACTAGAATATAAAAGCAAGGATGTAATGTTAAAAGTTTATAAAGCACTGGTGAGGCCCCCTCTACATTAGTTTGGAAGACCACTTCGTCGAATAACTCCGCTCCTTCTGCAAGAAGAGAAGCTTCCTGCTGGCCAAACATTTTAGCTCCAATTCCCATTCGTATTGGAACACATCAGTCCATGGCCTCTTCTTGTGCCATGATGCTCCTCAGGGTGGAAGAGCAACACCTTATATTCTATCGGGGGGGGGGGTAGCCTCCACATTGATGGTATGAATATCAAATTCTCCCTCCAGTTAAACAAATTCCCTCCCCCTCCCCTCTTCTTCTATTCCCCACTCTGACCTCTTGCCTCTTTTTCACCTGCCTATCACTTCCCCTGGGCCCCTTACCCTTTCTTTTTCTCCTGTGGTCCTCTCTTCTTTCCTATCAGATTCCTTCCTCTCCAGTCCTTTCCCTTTCCTACCCACCTAGCCTCACCAATCACCTTCTAGATATCCTTCTTCTTCCCCCAGCTTTTTTATTCCATTCTCTCTCTTCCTTTCCAGTCCTGAAGGCTCTCGGCCCAAAATGTCAACTGTTTATTCATCTCCATAGATGTTGCCTGGCCTGCTGAGTTCCTCAGGCATTTTATGTGTGTTGTTTTGGATTCCCAGCATCTGCAAAACTTCTCATGTTTAGACTTAACTAATATATTTCAATCAATTTTTACTCAGTGTAAAAACCTATATATGTTAAGAAAACAGTGAAACTAATTGGCAACAATCATACTTTGGGCAAAGGTAGAATTATTTACTTACTGTGATGAGTAAGGAAAGCATCATTAAACCTCCAATGTTCAACCAAAGTTTACTGTCTTTGAAGAAATTTATTTCCATCTTCTTTACAATCTTTTCACTGAAGATGTGAATTTTTTTACCAATATTCTCATGCTTTTGTATTCCTGCTTGAAGTGATGCAGCCTCCACCAGCAGTGCCACAGGGTATCTACTAAGTAGATACAAATTGGTTTATTAATACATTTTAAACAATTTTCTATTTTTTTCAAGGTTTTGACTATTCCTGGGGTAAGCTTCCATGGTTAATAGTAGGACACCAGAATAATAAATGCTCATTCTTCTCTTCCATAACCCTGAAACATTAAAGCTCATTAGCTGGGAATTGGGAGCTTAATGTCCAAGGATACACATCATACCAAAAAGGCAGGGATGTGGGCAGAGGGGGTGGGGTGACTTTGTTGATAAAAAAAATCAAATTCTTACAAAAATTAACATAACATCAGAACATTTAGAATCCTTGTGGGTGGAGTTAAGAAACTGCAAAGGTAAAAAAGACCCTAATGATAAGTTATATAGAAGCCCCCTACATCCATGATGCGGAATACAAGTTATAACAAGAGATAGAAAAGGCATGTAAAAACGGCAATGTTCTGATGGTTATGGGTGATTTCACTATGCAGATAACTTGGGAAATCAGGTTGGTGCTGGATCCAAGGGAAGGAATTTATAAAATGCCCAGGAGATGGCAGTTTTAGACCATATTGTGTTCGAGCTCTCTAGGGAAAAGACAATTTTGGATTCAGTGTTGCAGACTAAACCAGATTTAATTGGGGAGTTTAAGGTAAAGGAACCTTTACAAGACAGTGACTATAACTTAATAAAATTCACCCTGCAGGTTCAGAGTGAGAATCTAAAATCAGATATATTGCTATTTCATTTGAACGATGTTAACTATAGAGGCATGAGAGGAGCTGGCCAAGATTGATTGGAAGGGAGACCAGCAAGGATAATGGTAGAGAAGCAATAGCTTGAGTTTCTGGGAGTAATTTAGAAGATGCAGGATAGGTTCATTGCAAAGAAGCATGGTAAAGGGAGGATGAGGCAACTGTGGCTAACAAGAGAAGTCAAAGACAGTGAAAAAGCAAGAGGGCACATAATATAGTAAAAAATAGCCCATAAGACCTAGGAGCAAAATTAGGCCATTCAGCCCATCGAGTCTTCTCTGCCATAACATCGGGGTGGGAAGTTAGAGGATAGGGTAGCTTTCAAAAACCAACAGAAGGCAACTAAAAAAGCAATAAAGAGAGAAAATGTGAAATATGAGGGTACATAGAACATAAAATGTAGAACACTACAGGCCCTTTGGCCTACAATGCTTTGCAAACCATTTAACCTACACTAAGATCTGTCTAACTCTTCCCTCCTAAGTAGTTCACTGTCTTTTAGTCATCCACATGCCTATTTAAAAGTTTCTTAAATATCTCTAATGGATCTACCTCTACCACCAACCCTAGCAGGGCATTCCATGCACCGGCCACTCAGTGTGTTAAAAAACCTACCACCCCCATACTTTCCTCCAATCACCTTAACATCATGGCCCTTTGTATTAATTAGCTCCTTCTTCTCCCTGGGAAAAAATGCTCTGTCTATTTATCCACTTGAACTAAGCCTTTTATCTTCTTATACACCTCTATCAAGTTGACTTTCATCCTCTTTCAGTCCAAGGAGTAAAACTCAGGTTTGTTTAACCTACCATAAGACCATAAGATGTAGGAGCAGAATTAAGCCATTCAGCCCATCAAGTCCGCTCCACCATTTCATTATGGCACTCTCTGTCTGTCAGCCATTCCTCTATTGATGCCAGAAAATTTTCTGTAACACCATAGGATTTAATCTTCCTAAGCAGCCTTATGTGAGGCTTCTTATCAAATGTCTTCTGAAAATCTAAGTAAATGACATCCACTGCCTCTCCTTAGTCTACTATGCTTGGCACTTCCTCGAAGAATTCTAACAGATTTGCCAGGCAAGATTTCCCTTTACAGAAACCATGCTGACTTTGACTTCTTTTATCATTAGTTTCCAAATACTTCAAACCTTCATTCTTAATAATAGACTCCAACACTTTCCAAACCACTGAGATTAGGCTAACTGGCCTATAATTTCTTTTCTTTTGTCTTCCTCCGTCCTTAAAGAGTGGAGTGACATTTGCAATTTTCCAGTCCTCTGGGACCATGCAAGAATCAAGGGACTCTTGAAAGATCATGACCAATGCATCCGTTATCTCTTCAGCAGCCTCCTTCAATGCTCCGGGATTTGGTCCATCTGTTGTAGGTAACTTATCCACCTTAAAACCTTTCAGTTTGCCTAGCACTTTTTCCTTTTTCCTTTGTAATGAGAATGGTACTCACCCCTGTTCCCTGACACTCATGACTTCTGGCATACAACTAGAGTCATACAGATAAAGACTGAAACGAATTACTGCTAGTGTCTTCCACAGTGAAGACGGATATTTAGTACCTATTAAGTTCGTCTGCTATTTCTTTGGCCCCCATTACTCCCTCACTAGCATCATTTTCTAGTGGTCCAATATCAACCCTCAACTCCCTTTTATTCTTTATATAATTGAAATAACTTTCAGTATCCTGCTTTATATTATTGGCTAGCTTATTCTCATGTTTCATCTTTTCCCTTATTATAGCTTTTTATTTGCCTTTTGTTGGGTTTTAAAAGCTTCCCCATCATCCAACTTCTGCTACTTTATATGCACTTTCCTTGGCATTTATGCAGTCCTTAACTTTCCTTGTCAGACACAGTTACTTAGCCCTGCCTCATAAGACATCCTCTATAATCCAGGCAGCATCTGGTAAATCTTCTCTGAACCCTCTCTAAAGCTTTCATAGCCTTCCTATAATAAGACCTTAAGACAGAGGAACAGAATTAGGCCAGTTTATTATCCCTCTCAACCCCATTCTCCTGTCTTCTCCCCATAACCTTTGTTACCTGACTAAACAAAAAACTATCATGCTCTGTTTTAAATATAGCCAATGACTTGACCTGCACACACTCACTCATCCCCCCGTTCTTCATATACACGTAGAACGTCTTGGGGTTTTCGTTAATCCTACTTGCCAAGGCCTCCTTGTGCCCCCTTCTAACTCTACTAATTCCATGCAATGAGTTCCACAGATTCACAATACTCTGGCAAAAGAAATTCCTCCTCACCTATGTTCAAAATAGACGTCCCTTTGTTCTGAGGCAATGCCCTCTGGTCCTGCATGCCCCCACTATAGGAAATATCCTCCATACAACCACTCTATCTATGATTTTCAGTATTCAATAGGTTTCAATGTGATTCCTCTCCTTCTTCTAAACTCTAGTGAGTACAGACCTAGAGCCATCAAACACCCCTCCTACATTAACACTTTCATTCCTGGAAACATTCTCGTAAAATACCAAAATATCTTTTTGTAGTTGAGATCCCAAAACTGCTCACAATAGTCCAAGTGCAGTCTAACCAATGCCACATAAAGCCTCAGAATTATATTGGTGCTTTTATATTCTAGTCCTCATGAAATGAATACTAACATTGCATTTGGCTTCCTTACCACTGACTCAACCTGCAAATAACTTTTAAGGAATCCTGCACAAAGGCTTGCAATGTTTGAATTTTCTCCCCATTTAGAAAATAGTCTATGCACTTGTTCCATATATCATAGTGCACGACCATACAGATCTCGACACATGCTAGTTCTTAGCCTATTCTTGTCCTTCTGCAGACTCCCTGTTTCCTCAACCCTACCTGCCCCTCCACCTTTGACTTTTCTGCAAACTTGCCATAAAGCCATCTATTCCATCAACCAAATCATTGACATATAATGTGAAAAGAAGTAGTCCCAACACTGACCTCTGCAGAACACCACTAGTTACCGGCAGCCGACCCGAAAAGGTCTTCTCTTTTCCTCCTGCCAGGCTAGTGTTTCTTCTGCAATACCATGCGCTCTTATCTTGTTAAGTAACCTCAAGAGTTCCGCCTTGACTAAGGTCTTCTGAAAATCCAAGGAAACAATATCCACTGATTTTTCTTTGTCTGTCCTGCCTGTTATTTCCCCAAAGAATTCCAATAGATCTGTCAGGCAAGAATTCACCTTAAGGAAGCTATGCTGACTTTGGCCTATTTTGTCATGTGCCTCCAAGTATCCCAAAACCTCATATTTCATAATGGTTTCCAACATCTTCCCAAACAGTGAAGTCAGTCTAACTGGTCTATAATTTCCTTTCTTTTGCCTCCTCGCATCTTAAGGATGGTAGTTTCATTTGCAATTTTCCAGTCCTCTGGAACCATTCCAGAATCTAATGATTCTTCGAAGATCACGAATAATGCCTCCACAATATCCTCACCTAACTCTTTCAGAGCCCTGGGGTTTAGCCCTTTTGGTCCAGGTGACCTACTTACCTTCAGACCTTTCAACTTCCAGGCACCTCCTCCTTAGCAATAGTAACTACACTCACTTCTGACACTCACCTCAGTGAAGACTGAAGCAAAATACTTGTTCAGTTTATCCACCTTCCGTTGTCCCCCTTACTACCGCTCCAACAGTCCAATATCCACTCTGGACTCTCTTCTACTCTGTATGCATCTGAAAAAACTTCTTGCATCTTCTTTTATATTAGTGGCTATCTTAACTTCATATTTCATTATTTCTCTTCTTATGGCATTTTAGTTGCCTTCTGTTGGTTTTTAAAAACTTCTCAATCTAACTTTCCACCTATTTTACTATATTATATGCCCTCTCTTTTATTTTTATGCTGTCTTTGACTTCACTTGTCAGCCTCAGTTTCCTCATCCTCCCTTCAGAAAACTTCCTTTTCTTTGGGATATACCTATCCTGCACATTCTGAATTGCTCCCAGAAGCTCCAGCTATTGCTGTTCTGCTATCACGGCTGCTAATGTTCCCTCACAATCAACTTTGGTCAGCTTCTCTCTCATGCCTCTGTTATTCCCCTTACTCCATTGTAATATTGATACACCTGACTTTAGCTTTTCCCTCTCAAATTGCAGAGTGAATTCTATCATATTATAGCCACGGCCTCCTAAGGATTACATCAAGCTCCCTAACTTTGGTCATTACACAAACTCCAATCCAGAATAGCTGATCCCCTAGTGGGCTCAAACACAAGCTGCTCTAAAAACCCATCTTGTAGGCATCCTACAAATTCCCTCACTTGGGCTCCAACACCAACCTGATTTTCCTAGTCTACTTGCATATTGAAATCGCCAATGAGTATTGTAACACTGCACCTTTTGCATGCCTTTTCCATCTGCTATTGTATTTTGTACACCACCTCCTGGCTACTGTTTGGAGACGTCCTCTAACTCCCATCTGTTTTCTCTTTCTCCAATATCATCACCCAGCACATATTACCAGATCCACACACATGCCACTATATACCCAGGAGCAACACATGCTCACACATTGGCTAGGCCCCCTGTATCTGGTTAGGGTTTACTGACCATTGCCTGCTCTGCAGATGGGTCACTATATATATTCTGTTACACACCCTTCTCAAGCCCCTGCAATAACATGTTGTTTATATAATGGGATACCGAGACAGTTGGGTCAAGTAAGATCCACTGCAATCCTTGAGCTACTATCGAGCACAAGGCTGGGCTATGCACATACCCCTGCAGAAGGTGGCTAATCTTATATTATCTCACTACTCAGGAATCAGGACTTGAAGGTTTGGAGATAAAGGTATTTTATAGATCAACCACAGCTTACTTGAGTTTCCCCCTCCTTCTGTCCAACGTCCTCAACTATGGTACTGTAGCGATGTGCTACACACAGCGCTGAAATAACGACACACAGTCGGTAAGTCGTTTCGAGACTAGTTTTTTCAAACTTCGCGGCGCTGGCATTTAATCCCTAGTGCCCGCCCTCTCTGGGCGGAAATGACACCAGAGGTGCATTACTAAAGTCTCTCCCCGCGCGCTGGCTATTTGTGAGCCGGTTCACCTGCGCAAAAAGTGGGTCGCCACATAACCCCCCCCCCCGGAACCGGCGATACACCCCCCCAATGTCCTCAGTGTGGGTCGGACTCTGTTTGGGAGGTCTGCCTCTGCGCCACGGTGCCTGAACCACGTCCATTAACTGCTGAAACATCTGTGTGGCATTCTTTAGGCCGAACGGCATGCAGAGGAACTCGAAAAGGCCGAAAGGGGTGATGAGTGCCGTTTTGGGGATGTCGTCCGGATGCATCGGAATTTGATGGTATCCCCAGACGAGGTCCACCTTAGAGAAGATCCGTGCGCCGTGCAGGTTTGCTGCAAAGTCCTGAATGTGCAGCACAGGGTAGCAATCCGGTGTCGTAGCCTCATTTAGCCTGCGGTAGTCGCCGCATGGTCTCCAGCCCCCTGTTGCTTTGGGCACCATGTGCAGTGGGGGAGGCCCATGGGCTGTTGGACCGCCGTATGATCCCCAATTCCTCCATCTGCTTGAATTCCTCCTTCGTCAGGTGGAGCTTTTCCGGGGGGAGCCTTCGTGCGCAGGCATGGAGGGGTGGTCCCTGGGTCGGAATGTGGTGCTGTACCCCGTGTCTGGGCATGGCTGCCGTGAACTGCGGTGTCAGAATCGATGGGAAGCCCGCCAGGAGTCTGGTGAATTCGTTGTCCGACAGCGCGGCAACTTGGCTTCACCCAGGGAGAACGTCTGGAAAGTCTCGGCATGTACCAGTCTTTTCCCTTGCAAGTCAACCAGCAGGCTATGAGCTCGCAAGAAGTCCGCCCCCAGGAGTGGTTGGGCCATGGCGGCCAGTGTGAAGTCCCATGTGAACCGGCTGGCGCCGAACTGCAGCTGCACTGTGTGGGTGCCATAGGTCCGTATCGTGCTGCCGTTTGTGGCCCTCAGGGTGGGTCCTGGCTTCCTGTTGCGGGTGTCGTACCCTGTCAGGGGCAAGACGCTGATCTCCGCTCTGGTGTCGACCAAGAAGCGGCGTCCTGACTGTTTGTCCCAGATGTACAAGAGGCTGTCCTGGTGGCCAGCCGCCATAGTCATTAGCGGCAGCTGGCCCTGGCCCTTGCAGGGGGGGCGACAACGGCGGGCTTTTGTGCCCCACCGCTGGTGGCAGAAACACCACTGTTCACTGGCCTCCTCACTCCTGCCTCTGTGTTGTGTGCACCCCCCTGCCGGGCCTGGTCTGGTCTGCTGTTGGGCGCGTGGCCTGGTAATCTGACCGACGGACGCCACGCTCTCCCTCTTGGCTTTCCACAGCACATCTGCCCGGGCCGCCACCTTCCGGGGGTCACTGAAATCTGCGTTGGCCAGCAGCAGATGTATGTCCTCGGGCAGTTGCTCCAGGAACGCTTGCTCGAAAATGAGGCAGGGCTTGTGTCCATCAGCCAGGGACAGCATCTCGTTCATCAATGCTGATAGCAGTCTGTCTCCCAAACCGTCCAGGTGAAGCAGGCGGGCACCCCACTCACGCCGTGAGAGGCCAAAGGTCCCAATGAGCAGCGCTTTGAATGCTTCATATTTGCCTTCTTCCGGGGGCGACTTTATGAAATCCGCAACCTGGGCGGCCGTCTCCTGGTCAAGGGCGCTCACCACATGGTAGTAACGCGTGGAATCAGAGGATATCTGCCAAATCTGGAACTGGGCTTCTGCTTGGCTAAATCACACGCATGGTCGCAGCGTCCAGAAAGTCGGCAGTTGTAGCGAAACTGCGTGAACAGATGAAGAGTCGGTCATCTTTGGTTCAAATCCCGTTTGGACTGTCGGGGTCACCAATGTAGCGATGTGCTACACAAAGTAAGTCGTTTCGAGACTAGTTTATTCAAACTTCGCTGTGCTGGTATTTCAATCCCTAGCGCCCGCCCTCTCCGGGCGGAAATGACGTCAGAGGTGCATTACCAAAGTCTCTCCCCGCGCGCTGGCTATTTGTGAGCCAGTTCGCCTGCGCAGAAAGTGGGTCACCACAGTACCATGTTGGGGACAGCAGTAGTCAGAGGTGGAGCTTAACTGTTCAATTGTCTGAAATCAACAGTCATCGGCCAACTCCAGTTTCCCTTTTGTACCACCTATACTGGGCTATTGCATGGGGACATATCTGGCTGGATGACTCCCTCACACAGCAGGGTGTCAAAGTTCAAATAAATGTACTATCCAAGGTTGTCACCAAATACAACCTTGAGATTCATTTGCTTGTGAACATACTTAATAAATCCAATAACCATAAGAGGATCAATGAAAGACTGCACCAACAGCGTGGACAACTAGTGTGTAAAAGACAACAAACTGAAAATACAAAAAATAAAGAAGATAATAGTAATAATACCGATATTAACACATTGTTTTGGCATAATATCTTGGTATGAAACTGATTTGGAAAATATACAAAGAAAAATAAGAACTGAAATGACAAATTTCAGAAAACATTATGTACACTCAAGTGCACAGATTGACACAACCTAGGATAGAAGGAAGAAGAGGAATGACAAGCATTAAAAATCTCATAACAGTCAAATAAAACTTCTAAGGATATATCTTCATCAATGAAAACAGGATTCAGCAATCCATGCAAACATACACAATTCTGACAAGAAGTGCACACCAATAAACTTAAATGAAAACACAGCCCAGAAAACTGAAGAAATTATCACTATTGAAGAAAAAGTTAACCAATTGAAAATCATGGCCCTCCATGGAAGACATCCTCATGATCTGAGCAGACTAGATGTTGACAAGAAAGCATCATACACTTGGCTCAGAGTTCGAGAGCTCCCCCCAGAAACAGATGGGTTCCCTGTGGCAATACTGAACCAGGTGATTAATACAAAAAATTATCAAAAGTACATAACAAAAGATCGACAAATTCAAGACGATAAATGTAGAAAATGGTAAGAGAAGCTACAGAATCCTGCAGCAGTTTAACTCAATCTAATTACTTACACAAGCATAATTAAGTGGCAGACATCACTTACCAAAATGTTGCTTTAAAATACAAACTCATAAAATAAACCATACCTTACTATAAATACAAGCCTGATCCAGTTTTAGATTCAGAATCCCACAAATTATATTACAACCAATCCATTATTACAGATGGGACAATCCATGATAACCGTTCGGATATAACAATACAGGATAAATGAGCAAGGACAGCTTGCTTAGCAGACATAGCCATTCCAAATACACATAACTTACAGAAATCAATAATTGAAAAACACCAGAAATATGCTGAATTAAAATAAGAAAGACTTTGGAACATGTGCAGGGCATGCATTGTTTCAATAATAACATCTACAACTGGTATCATCCCAAAGTCACTACACAATAGCAGTAAACAATTAGGGCTACACAATATCCATGCAAATCTTCAGAAAGGCACAATACTAAACACCACTAAAATAGTCCGAAAGTTCCCAGCAACTGAGAAATAAGTGTGCTTGGCTATGCCCCTACCAAAGGATTTATCAACTTGAACAGAGAAAACAAAAATAATAATAATAATAATAATAATAATAATAATAATAATTAATAAATAATTAGCAATAAATATTGAGAAGCTGAGATGAAGAGTCCTTGAAAGTAACTCCATAGGTTTTGGGAATATTTCAGTGATGGTATTTAAGTCCTGTCACAGCTCTCACACCTACTTTTGTGGTTCAGATTTCTTCTGGAATTGTCGCTTTGCATATAAGATGGCTTTCCCAAGTTATAGCTGGATCTCGTGTACTTTCCTGGGTTGAAGTCACCCATGACTACAACCCTGTTTATTTTTCAGCTTTCCAAAATCAGAGTGTTAATCTGTGTGTGGAATTTTTTTGCACCTGTGTTTGCTTGGGAGACAGACATAGTAACTATAGAAATGAGGCAAAACAACAGCAGAGGAGGAGACACTTGTTGTCTTGAGGCACATTAGGGTGGATAATTCCCCAGGGCCTGACAATGTGTTCCCTTGGACTCTGTGAGATGCAAGTGCAGAAACTTCAGGGGCCCTAGCAGAGATATTTAAAACATTCTTAGCCACAAATGAGGTACTAAAAGAGTGGAGGACAACTAATGCTGTTTGATTACTTAAGCAAGGCTCTAAGAATAAGTCAGGAAATTATAGGCTGATGAGACTGACATCAGTAGATAAAGTTATTGGAAGGTATTCTAAGGGACCAGATATACATATACGTACACACAAAATGCTGGTGGAACACAGCAGGCCAGGCAGCATCTATAGGAGAAGTACTGTCGACGTTTCGGGCCGAGACCCTTCGTCAGGACTAACCGAAAGGAAAGATAGTAAGAGATTTGAAAGTAGTGGGGGGAGGGGTAAATGCAAAATGATAGGAGAAGACCGGAGGGGGTAGGAGGGGGTAGGATGAAGCTAAGAGCTGGAAAGGTGATTGGCGAAAGTGATACAGAGCTGGAGAAGGGAAAGGATCATGGGACGGGAGGCCTCGGGAGAAAGAAAGGAGTGGGGGGAAGCACCAGAGGGAGATGGAGAACTGACAAACAACTAAATATGTCAGGGATAGGGTAAGAAGGGGAGGAGGGGCATTAACAGAAGTCAATGTTCATGCCATCAGGTTGGAGGCTACTCAGCCGGTATATAAGGTGTTGTTCCTCCAACCTGAGTTTGGATTCATTTTGACAATAGAGGAGGCCATGGATAGACATATCAGAATGGGAATGGGACGTGGAATTAAAATGTGTGGCCACTGGGAGATCCTGCTTTTTCTGGCGGACCGAGCATAAGTGTTCAGCGAAACGGTCTCCCAGTCTGCGTCGGGTCTCACCAATATATAAAAGGCCACACCGGGAGCACCGGACGCAGTATACCACACCAGCCAACTCACAGGTGAAGTGTCGCCTCACCTGGAAGGACTGTCTGGGGCCCTGAATGGTGGTGAGGGAGGAAGTGTAAGGGCAGGTGTAGCACTTGTTCCGTTTACAAGGATAAGTGCCAGGAGGGAGATCAGTGGGAAGGGATGGGGGGGAACAAGTGGACAAGGGAGTCGCGTAGGGGTGCGGTGGTAAGTGAGGACAGTCTAGTTTTTGTACTGTGTCATGTAACACCATGATCCTGAAAAATGTCTGTGAAAAGAGGGGGGGAGGGAAAGATGTGCTTGGTAGTGGGATCCCATACAGGATGAGGCTTTTCATTCCAGAATGAAGGAGATGTCTTCCTTTTTTAAACAAAGGGGCCTCCCTTCTTCCACCATCAACTCTGCTCTCAAACGCATCTCTCCCATGTCCCGCACATCTGCCCTCACCCCATCCGCCCACCACCCCACTCGGGATAGGGTTCCCATTGTCCTCACCTACCACCCCACCAGCCTCCAGGTCCAATGTATAATTCTCTGTAACTTCCACCACCTCCAAAGGGATCCCACTACCAAGTACATCTTTCCCTCCCCCGCTCTTTCTGCTTTTCGCAGGGATCACTCCCTACGCGACTTCCTTGTCCACTCGTCCCCCCCATCCCTTCCCACCGATCTCCCTCCTGGCACTTATCCTTGCAAGCGGAACAAGTGCTACACCTGCCCTTACACTTCCTCCCTCACCACCATTCAGGGCCCCAGACAGTCCTTCCAGGTGAGGCGACACTTCACCTGTGAGTTGGCTGGTGTGGTATACTGCGTCCGGTGCTCCCGGTGTGGCCTTTTATATATTGGTGAGACCCGACGCAGACTGGGAGACCGTTTCGCTGAACACTTATGCTCGGTCCGCCAGAAAAAGCAGGATCTCCCAGTGGCCACACATTTTAATTCCACGTCCCATTCCCATTCTGATATGTCTATCCATGGCCTCCTCTACTGTCAAAATGAATCCAAACCCAGGTTGGAGGAACAACACCTTTTATACCGGCTGGGTAGCCTCCAACCTGATGGCATGAACATTGACTTCTGTTAATGCCCCTCCTCCCCTTCTTACCCCATCCCTGACATATTTAGTTGTTTGCCTGTTCTCCATCTCCCTCTGGTGCTTCCCCCCCACTCCTTTCTTTCTCCCGAGGCCTCCCGTCCCATGATCCTTTCCCTTCTCCAGCTCTGTATCACTTTCGCCTATCACCTTTCCAGCTCTTAGCTTCATCCCACCCCCTCCGGTCTTCTCCTATCATTTTGCATTTACCCCTCCCCCCACTACTTTCAAATCTCTTACTATCTTTCCTTTCGGTTAGTCCTGATGAAGGGTCTCGGCCCGAAACGACGACAGTACTTCTCCTATAGATGCTGCCTGGCCTGCTGTGTTCCATCAGCATTTTGTGTGTGTTTGAATTTCCAGCATCTGCACGTTTCCTCTTGTATACATATACGTAATTGGATAGAAAGGGACTGATTAGAGAGTCAATGTTGTCATGTTTTTAATATTTCAGTAAATGTATTGTTTGGTTATTACTTCATTCTTTGTTGTTTGCATAATTTATTGCATGATATATGTAAATGTAATGAATGACATACATTATTAAGCCATCATACCATAAGTGCATACCTCACTAAAGTAAAAATGAAATACACACACGTGTCCCCAGCACTATGTATCTCTTTCAATTAGTTTTAGAGTTACAAAATATAACAGTAGTGACAAGGAATTTTAAACCAAACCCTAGATGACTACCTACCTGTTATCTTGAACTACAGCAAGAAGTTCAAGATAACAAAAAAGCTCAGCATGCTTTATTCACAAGAGGAGTGAGATGGTTGAGTTTTTAAAAAAAAAACAGAAAATGGACAAAAAATTAATGGGTTCCTAAATAGTGAATACCAGTTGATAATATTAATTTTTTTTAAAGCGTACATGGGGGGCTATTTTGGAAATAGAGATGCATTCCATTGCAAGACAGATAACTGGAGGGTATATACTGCATGAAGTGAGCAGCATTTTGAAGCAAATGAAATTGCAAATGAAAAGTGAGTGCTAGTGTTACTGAGTACACTAGGTGAAAAAACATACAGTTTGCATAAAAGTTTAACTGCTTCAACTAAACCAGCCGAAATAAGCTTTGTTGATGTTGTAAAAGTATCACAGGAACATTTAGAAATGAAACCATTGTTGATTGCAGAATACTTTAGAATTCATGAGTGGAATCAGAAAAAAGGGAATCCATTAGTGGTTAAATTAAACAGAGTATCTGAGGTTTATCAATTCAGTAAGGGGTTTAATGCTGCACTGAGCAATTGTTTAGCTTGTGAAATCTTAAAGAAAGCATTCAA
The DNA here is from genome assembly GCF_048418815.1 of Hemitrygon akajei. Classification (NCBI taxonomy): domain Eukaryota; kingdom Metazoa; phylum Chordata; class Chondrichthyes; order Myliobatiformes; family Dasyatidae; genus Hemitrygon; species Hemitrygon akajei. Next base: position 138,986,347 of record NC_133129.1, read on the forward strand.
AAATGGCTCTGAACTGAAGCACAACTCACATTGAAAAGAACAGTTCAAATTACAGCATCAGTGGAAACAGGGGCTAGAAACAGAATTGAGTTACAGTCAGGAATGAAAGTGAGTATAAACAGAATTGCAACATCTGAACTGAAACCTGTCTAGCCGAGTGAATTGCACTACCGTTGTACACCAGACCAATGCAGGTTCAAAGGTGAAACTTGCAGAAATTCCAACAAAGTAGGACACGTACAAAAAGCATGTTAGGCAGGCAAAAATAAATAGACTGCACATGGGAGAGAAAAAGATAAAAGGACAAATTGCAGTATGAAAAGAGTATTAATCTGCATGCTGTTGATGAAAAATCTGATAAGGATGAGAGGTACACAGGACAGATGGCCTTCAGATTTACAATGTGAAAACTAACAGGAGACAATTTTATGGAGCACATCAAAAGTGATCAGTAAATTAATTAAAACAGAATTGGACAGCAATGTGGCTGTTTCAATCATATCTCAAAAAGAGTTTGAATGGTATTTCAAAGGTACTGAACAGAAGCCTGCTGATATCCAACTAAGAACTTATATTGAAGAAAATTCAAGCAGTGATGGATGCCCCAAGACTATAGTACATAACACAGTTATGGTCCTTTTCAGAATTTGTCAATTACTATAACAGGTTCCTGCCAAACCTAACTACTGTGTTCTACTCACTGAACCCATCACTACAGATTGGGAAGAAATGGCAATGGACAAAGCAGTGTGCACTGGCTTTCCAAAAGGCAAAGGAAATGGTGATGCCAGATACCATACTCACACATGATGAGGCACATCACCCAGTGAAGCTTCCCTGAGATGCATTGCTTTATGGATTAGATGCAGTCATGCCACATGTTATGAGTGATGGAAATGAATCTTTGCATCATGTTCCCTTACCACTGCAGAGAAAAATTATATTCAGATTGATAGAGAGATCTTGTGTCTGGTTTGGGGTACAAAGCATTTCAAACAGTACCTGTAGGGTAGATGGTTTACCCTAATTACTGATCATCAACCCCTGGTGTCAATTTTTAATCCATAGGAGATGTTCCACCAACAACAGCAGCATAATTGCAGAGATGGGCTCTGTTTCTTGGAGGACACAATTACAAAATCAATTTTAAGATGCAACTTAAATTTGCAACTTAATCACAGAAATGCTAATGGTTTGTCCTGTTTACTCCTGGAAAAGGAAATACCTGAAATATTTACAAAAGACTACACTCCTCTTGATGTATTCTCCATAAAGCAAATCAAAAGTCTCCCTAAAAGGCATGAATCATCCAAAGGTAAATGAGGAAAGACTCCATAGTGGCTCAGCTCTATGTGGACATCTAAAATGGCTGGAAAGTGCAGCAGAAATCCCAGTTCCTCCATTGTACCAGTGATGGGATAAACTTACCCTTGATGGGGGTTGCCTTATGTGGTATTGAGAGTTGTTTTACCATCCAAGCTGAGAACTAAAGTTTTGGAAGATCTATGTTAATTGCTAGTTATCTAGGTGTGGTCAAAGTGAAAGCATTTGCTTGAAGCTTTGTCTTGTGGCCTGGGATAGATCAACAGATCGAACAGCTTTCAGGAGGCAAACACATCCAGGAGATGCCCACACCAATGCCTCTCCATCCCTGGGAATGGCCTGCATTGCCATGGCAGAGGAATCATGTGGATTTTGCTGGACCATTCATGGGCACAAATTTCTTGGTAGTAGTGGATGCAGTTACAAAGTGGGCAGATGTGTTCCCAAGAGCCTTCACTACAACCTCGCACACTGTTGATGTGTTGAGACACCTCTTTGCAAGGACTGGTGTTCCAGAACATGTAGTCTGTGTTAATGGACCACAGTTTCTTACAGATCATTTTCAGTTCTTCCTGAAAATGAATACAAGAAGACATATTACATCTACACTGTACAACCCAGCTACAAATGGCTTGGTGGAAATGTTTGTCCAGAGTATAAAGAATGCACTGACAGTAATGTCAGCAGAACACACTGCACCAACACCGAATGAGAAGCTCACCAACTTCCTCCTTGCATGTTACAATACAGCACACTCCGCAACCAACAACTCTGCCTCTGGGTCATCCCTTGCACTTACGCTGCAAACCCAGTCTCAGAAGTAGTATGGAGGACAAACAGCTGAAACAAATTGAGGGCTTCTCCATCAAGAAGGTTCAATGTTTCAGTCCTGGACAAGTAGTAGTCCTGGCAAGGGACTACAGAGGTGATCAAAGCTGGTACTTGGAAAGATTAAGGACAGAACTGGACCACTCTCCTACACAGTGGAGTTTGCATCTGATGTCATCTGGAGATGAAACATCAATCAGTTGAGGAAAGAGTAATTTTACTGAAGAAAGGTGTCCTGTGCTGTCAGAGCCACATCCTGCTGTCCCAGAGTGAAATTCTATACTGTCATGGAGGATCCACAGAAACTGAGATTGCTTCACAGCCACAACTCTCGCCTGCCAAACAGAGTGGCCCGGCTGGTCAGCAAAGACGTAATGCCAGGGGAGTAAGAAATCCTCCACAGTGATTAAATCGCTGGAATGTTATGTTGGAATTGTACAGTATAAGATATTAATGAGGCCTAATTTGGAGTGCAATTTGCAGTTTTAATCACCTACATGTCCTGTGGGGAGCATGCCTTATTCTGCCTGTTGAAAGTCATTTCTGTGGCGATTGGTTAGTTTAGGAACTGCAGCTGCTTTTCCCATTGGTTAGCTGCCTGATGTCCGCATTCAAATGTTCCACATAAAAAATAATGCATGGAAGGGGCTTGCTCTCTCTTCCTTTGTTCAAGACAAGAAGTGCACATAGCCTTTGGGAATGTTTGCTCTGTGCACGCTTTTAACTAATTATGTTTGTTGAATGCATGTCTGTTGAATATTCAGCTTTGTAATTCTTGTAATTTGCGGATATGTATGTTTGGTCGCATGTTTACTGTTGGTAAATAAATGGTTATTATACTTATTCACAGTCATTGTTTTCTGACTCACTTGCCAAACCCGCAAACATGATTTAACTTTACATTTGGGCACAGTGAGCAAATTTTGGCTTTTTGAGCATAAATGCATTTCATTCAAGGTTATTTAAAAGAGTGGACCCTCCTACGAGAGATACAGAGTCCCAGATTGGACAGATAATAGTGAGGGCTTTGGAAGTCTCGCTAACCTAATGATGGGATAAGCAATGTCAGTAGACTGGTTAGATATCGCCGGGATTGAAATGGGACACCACATTGATTCCATACTTAAATCGTTGGGTTTTTCCAGGAGAAAGGATTGCCAGTGGGATTTTGATGGCCTTAAGTTACCTGCTCACAAAGAAAGGTGGTACTTTACTGTTATTGGTCAAGAATGCTGTACCTAAATTCCTGACGGGTTGGGTAACATCACCTAGTTGGTTGATCACATGAGAGTCAGTGAATAAGATTAAGTGGAGAACCAGCTCATTAGCTCTTACACTCTGGGGTGGGGCTGGTAGCCTTTTGTAGCACAGGGACTACTGTAGTATACTGGGCGGTGACTATTTGATTTACAGTAAGAGGTATTGTTCTCTTGTGCATTGCATGCAACTTGGGGAGTTCATGGGAGTCATACTAATTTGAGGGTTGAATCATCACATTTAGAACTTTCGAGGGGTGGGGTGTCCTGTGGGTGTGTGCCTTATTCTGTGTATCAAAAGTTGTTTCTATCATGATCGGTTAGTTTAGAAACTGCAGCTGCTTTTCCCATTGGTTAGCTGCCTCATGTCCAGTCTCAAATATCCCAGGTATAAAAAGGAAGGGGCTTGCTTGCTCTCCCTTTAAGGCAAGCGGTGCCCGTAGCCATTGGGAAGGTGTGCTCTGCATGTGCTTTTAATGAAGTACGTTTGTTGAATGTTTGTCTGTTAAATATTCAGCTCTGTAGTTTCTATAACTTGGGGAATATGATTGTTTGGTCAAAATTTTAATGTTTGTAAATACATGATTCATGGCTTGAATTGCAATTGCTCTACACTTGGCCCAAAAAAAACTGCAGAGTTGCAGACACAGCTCAGCATTTCACTGAAACAAGCCTCCCTCTATAAATTCTGTTTTCACTTCTTGCTGCATCAGTAAAGCAACCAGAATAATCAATGACCCCACCCACCATTAACATTTTCTCTTCTCCCACTTCCCATTTGGCAGAAGATACAAAAGTTTCTCTTCTGCTGACATCAGACATTTGAATAGGTCACTTGTATGATAAGATGGACTCCTGATCTCACAATTTACCTTGTCATGATCTTGCACCTTATTGTTTACCTGCACTGAAATTTTTCTGTCAGTTTTATACTTTATTCTGCATTGTTATTGTTTTACCGTGCTCTGCCTCAATACACTGTGTAATGAGTTGATCTGTATGAACAAAGTGCAAGACAAACTTTTCATTGTATCTTGGTACATGCGACAATAATAAATCAATGCTAATACCAATAAACAGATGAGATACAGCATCTGCCATTCTATCATTTGCATCCAAAATCTCAAGCATTTTTTCCAAGAAAAATGTTTTTTTTTCTGTAATATTTCTTCCAATGTATTATACATGTCATGAGTACAGTGGGGTGGTTGCTTTGTGACTGGCCTTGGTTCATTGAAAAGCTTGGACCAGAGATAAAGAAACATAAATTTAAATCACTCCATGACAGGCGAGGAATAGAAATTCAAGTAGTTAAAAATATCAGGAATAAAAAATGCCAGATATCAGTAATGTTGGGCAGAATATTGAAAGTGTTCACTTGAGTGATCTGACCTATATGAAGTCCAGAACTACAAATGCAGTTGAACCTTAACTAGCCCATCAATTTGTGGCAGCACTGGTTATCAAGGTAGTGAAGAAGGCTTTTGGCATACTGGTCTTAATTAGTCAGATCACTGAATTTAAAATTTGGGATGTGATGGTGCAGTCGTACAAGATGTTGGTGAGATCACATTTGGAATATTCTGTTCAGATTTGGCCATCTTGCTATAGGAAAGAGCTATTGAGCTGGAACGAGTGCAAAGGAGATTTGTGAGGATATTGCCAGGACTTGAATGACCAGGTTGTGGAGAGAGGTTGAGCTGGTTAGGTCTTTATTCAGTGGAGACTAGTAGAATGAGAGGTATTCTTATAAAGGTGTATAAAATCATGAGGGACATAGATAGGGTTAATGTTTTTACCAGGATTGGAGAGTTAGAGGGCACGTTTAAAGCAGGGGTTTCTAACCTTCTTTATGGCATGGACTCCTACAATTAACAGAGCGATCCATGGTCTCCAGGTTGGGAACCCCTGCTTTAAGGTGAAAATGAAAAGATTTAATAGGAGTCTGATGGGCAACCTTTCTAACCTACAGAACAAGATACTAGATGAAGTGTTTGAGGCAGATACATTAATAACATTTAAAATGCACTTGGAGAAGTACCGTACATGGAAAGCACAAGTTTTTGAGAGATGTGAGCCAAACATGGGCAAATGGGAATCTTGGTCTTAATCTTAGATGGGAACTTTGGTCACCATGGACAAATTAGGCTGAAATGCCTGTTCCAAGCTGTATTACTCTATGTGAATGAATTAAAGAAAATTAAAACAGCTTTGTAAATATACTGTTGTTTGCATTTTCACGAAGTTGTCTGGTGAATAACGCTATCATTTTGTTTTACATTTATAATCATGTGATTAACTTAATTGCTACAGACACAATCTCTAGTGCAGTGTGCCAACTCTAAAGCATAACCGAGCTGAAAGTGCATACATGTTAAACAGCAATCACACAGACAATGAAAAGATAGACTGGGCATGGCAGTGTGAGTGACCTTGAATAATAGCAAAAATGGAAAGGGAATTATAATTCAAAGTTTAAAGTTCAAAATAAATTTATTATCAAAGTACAGAAATGTTACAATATACTACCTTAATATTCATTTTCTTGCAGGCATTTACATAAAAATAAAGAAATATAATAGAATTTATGAATAAACTACAAATAGACAGACTGCCTAACAATCACTGTGCAAAAGAAGATAAATTGTGCAAATAAAATAATACTGAGAACATGAATTGCAAAGAATCAATGGAAGTGATAAAAATGGCACATACTCTTGCTATATGCTTTACTGAATTAATATGCAGCTTAAGATGCAATAGGTTATGATCTATTAAGTCTCTTAAATAGTAGATAAAATGTAGGTATGCTGTGCACACAATGCTCATTAATTAACACATTATTACCCAATAGCCAGATTTGTAGGGTACAGAAGGGGAGATGTTTTACTTCATTCTGCTTGTGGTGACTGTTTGCAATAGTTATCCATTTTGTCTTTCCCCCTTGTTACTTCATTGTACACATTTTCATCCTCAATTATTTCTTTAATTCCCCTTTTAAAAATAGCTGTGAATACCTGAAAGGCAAGAGATGGAGCCCGGACATGTTTTGTTGGAAGAGCATTATAATGGTAATTAATATCATTGAACATAGAGTAGATATTGAGTTAGTAGTTTTTGATGTTATTGGTTTCCCTCATATTTTCAGCCTAATTAGATTGGCAACAGATGTCCATCACTCCAGAGTGGATTTTGTTTTATTTACATTTGCTGCCTTTACAGTGACAGTGGGGGCATGACATCACACCACTTGAGAACAGAGAATCATTACAGACACCTAACTTTAAAAAACAGTTTTGAATGCAGATTATTGTGAAATCTATGGCATGTAGACCCTGCTATTAGCCAAATACTAACTCATTTGTTCCAGATGCCACTGTGAATGGCAATTGACCTTCTTTCCACATCTGATTGCCTTTTCTGCAAAGGATTATACTGTCAGATACACAGGCACATAATACTTAAGGAGGAGAGAACTCCAAAGAGGAATGTTTCTTCTTCATTTTTTTCTTACAAGACCTATTGTTAGAAGCTTAGAAACTATTACATGTTTCATCTGTGGTATTCAGCTCTTAATCTCATCATTGAGTGCATATATTTTAATAGAAATCAGAAGTGAGTCCATGCTGATCCCAGGACAGCAAACCCCATCAAATCACATTGCAGTAAGAGAGACACACTTGACTGTGGATTTTCAGAGATAAATGATGTGCCTGTATTATTTAGTACAGGTTCTTCAGAATTGCTCCTGGCTTCACATCAGCAGAGTAGTGAAAACAAAGAAACATTATGCTTGTTTGTTCAGCCTTGTGGCTTAAATCAGTAGGTAAGCTCTCAGTTCATGCAACTTTCACGTTATGTTGATGTGATGCTTATGTTGCAGGACCAATAGCTGAGAGAGTTAGACTAAAAGTAGGGAAACATGCACTATGTTTGCATTTGTGCACTGCCATCAGCTTCTGAAATTTGGTGCTATTGATATCAATAATGGTACATTCTTTAAGTGGAGTGGGTACAGAATGCATTTAGCGTGTGCAACCAAAGATGATTTTTTTTTTACCCTCACATTTTGGTACCACAGAATCTCACTATGGCTGGCAACCAGGCATCAGGCCCTGCTTTGACTGTGCAAATGGCCTTTCATTATGGCCAGTGGCATTTCAATTATATTTAAATATATCTGAGCATCCAAGATATTTGGAAATAGTTTAACTGAATTTTAAATGAAATGATTTAGTAGCAATTAATTAAAATATACTAACGCATCTAAATATTTTGTTTTATTTTCTTGTATTTTAAGATTATGTAAAATAAAGAAGATAAGTAAATCACTTACCATTTCAATGCAGGCCACAAATCCCATTCAAATACACTGGACCACAGTAGGAATACCATTAACAGATAGTATGATGTACTTTAGGGGTGGCACAGTGGAGCTGCTGCCTCAGATTTCTGGTGTCCTGGGTGTAATTCTCACTTTTGGTGCTATGTGTGTGGAATTTGAACATTCCCTCTATGACCATGTATATTTCTTTTAGCAGCTTGAGGCTGATGGGTTGATTGGCCATATAAATTCTCCATGGAGTGTAGATGAGTGACAGTATCTTGGAGGAATTGATGCCAGTATGAAGAGGATAAAATAGAATGAGTGCAGGATCAGTGTAATTAGGTGTTAGATAGATGATGTGGACTCATTGGACAAAAGGGCTCAGTAGTTGCTCCCCATCCAGCCCCACAGTTTAGCACTTCTTCGCTCTGCCTTTGGACATAATGACTTTTGCATAACATGCAGTCATAGGGTGAGGAATATGATGACCTGCTCTCTCGTCCATCACTGAAGGACAACAGAGCCATGCCGTTAGAATCAAGAGTATGTACTGCTTACACATCCTCCCATAAACAGGAAATCTCCCTCAGTTTTGCCACTATCAAGGTAACATTATGACATGCATTTTCTGCCTAATATTTCATGTATGAACATCAGCAATTTGCAGCCAGTTAGCAGCTTTTAGTAGTTATATAATTTGGAATGTAAGCAGGGAAACTATAGTAGCAGATCTGAGGAACTTTAGAGCAAATGTTGAGGAAAATCTGGAGGTAAGCTTCTCTCCAATGTGGAAAATTTTGATCCTGGAAAAATCAAGGGAAGACACAAAGGCTGTTTCTGATAAACAAAACAAACCAACAGTAACTGGGTTCTTAAATTCAAAAGCGACAACAATGCTTTGAGCTGCAGTACCAATTACAGCCAATTGATGTCATTTGTGCATTATGTAACATTCTTCCCACAGCTGTTCAGTGTAACCTGAACAATGATTACCTTGAGAATTAGTACCATGCATAAAAAGTGAAATTATGTGTCATTGTGTAGTTGGCAGAGGAATGATAGAAACATAGAAAACCTACAGCACAATACAGGCCCTTCGGCCCACAAAGTTATGCCAAACATGTCCCTACCCTAAAACTACCTAGGCTTTACCCATAACAGTTTATTTTTTTAAGCTCCATATAGCCATCCAGGCGTCTCTTGAAAGACCCTATCGTTTCCGCCTCCACCACCACCACCGGCAGCCCATTACTTGCACTCACTTCTCTCTGCGTAAAAAAATTTACCCCAACATCTCCTCTGTAGCTATTTCCAAGCACGTTAAAACTATGCCTTCTTATGCTAGCCATTTCAGACCTGGGGAAAAGCCTCTGACTATCCACACGATCAATGCCTTTCATTATCTTGTACATCTCTATCAGGCCACTTCTCATCCTCCGTCGCTCCAAGGAGAAAAGGCTGAGTTCACTCAACCTATTCTCATAAGGCATGCTCCCCAATCCGGGTAACATCCTTGTAAATCTCCTCTGCACCCTTTCTATGGTTTCCACGTCCTCCCTGTAGTGAGGCAACCAGAACTGAGCACAGTACTTCAAGTGGGGTCTGACCAGAGTCCTATAAAGCAGCAACATTATCTCTTGGCTTTTAAACTCAATCCCATGATTGATGAAGGCCAATGCACTGTATGCCTTCTTAACCACAGAGTCAACCTGCGCAGCAGCTTTGAGTGTCCTATGGACTTGGACCCCAAGATCCCGCTGATCCTCCACATTGCCAAAAGTCTTACCATTATTGCTATAGTGTACCATCATATTTGACCTACCAAAATGAACCACCTCACAGTTATCTGGGTTGAACTCCATCTGCCACTTCTCAGCCCAGTTTTGCATCCTATCAATGTCCCATTGTAAACTCTGACAGCCCTCCACACTATCCACAATACCCCCAACATTTGTGTCATCAGCAAATGTACTAACCCATCCCTCCACTTCCTCATCCAGGTCATTTATAAAAATCACAAAGAGTAGGGGTCCCAGAACAGATCCCTGAGGCACACGACTAGTCACTGACCTCAATACAGAATATGACTTGTCTACAACCACTCGTTGCCTTCTGTGAACAAGCCAGTTCTGGATCCACAAAGCAATGTCCCTTTGGATCCCATGCCTCCTTACTTTCTCAATAAGCCTTGCATGGAGCACCCTATCAAATGCCTTGCTAAAATCCATATACACTACATCTACTGCTCTACCTTCATCAATGTGTTTGGTCACATCCTCAAAAAATTCAATCAGGTTCGTAAGGCTTTGACAAAGCCATGCTGACTATTCCTAATCATATTATGTCTCTCCAAATGTTCATAAATCCTGCCTCTCAGGATCTTCTCCATCAACCTACTAACCACTGAAGTAAGACTCACTGGCCTATAATTACCTGTGTTATCCCTAATCCTTTTCTTGAATAAGAGAACAAAATCCACAACCCTCCAATCCTCCGGTACCTCTCCCATCCCCATTGATGATGCAAAGACCATTGCCAGAGGCTCATCAATCTCCTTCTTCGCCTCCCACAGTAGCCTGGGGTACATCTCTTCTGGTCCCAGTGACTTATCCAACTTGATGCTTTCCAAAAACTCCAACACGTCCTCTTCCTTAATATCTACATCCTCAAACCTTTCAGTCCACTGCAAGTCATCACTACAATTGCCAAGACCCTTTTCTGTAGTGAATACTGAAGCAAAGTATTCATTAAGTACCTCTGCTTTTTCCCCTAGTTCCACTTTTCCTCTGTCACACTTGATTGGTCCTATTCTCTCACATAGCCCCTTCTGGCTCTCCTAATTTCATTCTTAAGCTCCTTCCTGCTAGCCTTATAATCTTCTAGATTCCTATCACTACCTATCACTACCTTTCATAAGCTCTTCTTTTCTTCTTGACTAGATTTACAACAGCCTTTGTACACCACAGATCTTGTACCCTACCATCCTCTCCATTTCTCATTGGAACGTACCTACTCAGAACCCCATGCAAATATCTCCTCAACATTTGCCACATTTCTTCAGTACGTTTCTCTGAGAACATCTGTTTCCATTTTTTGCTTCCAAGTTCCTATCTGATAGCCTCATATTTCCCCTTACTCCAATTAAATATTTCCCTAACTTCACTGTTCCTATCCCTCTCCAATGCTATGGTAAAGGAGATAGAATTGTGATCACTGTCTCCAAAATGCTCTCCCGCTGTGAGACCTGACACCTGAGCAGGTTCATTTCCCAATATCACATCAAGTACAGCTTCTCCTCTGTAGGCTGATCTTCATATTGTGTCAAGAAACCTTCCTGAACACACCTAACAATCTCTACCCTATCTAAACCCCTCACTCTAGGGAGATGCCAATCAATATTTGGGAAATTAAAATCTCCCACCACAACGACTCTGTTATTATTACTCCTTTCCAGAATCTGTCTCCCTATCTACTCCTCAATGTCCCTGTTACTATTGGGTGGTCTATAAAAAACACCCAGTAGAGTTATTGACCCCTTCCTGTTTCTAACTTCCTCCCACAGAGTCTCCGTAGATAACTTCAACATGACTTCCTCCTTTTCTGCAGCCGGGACACTATCTCAGATCAACAGTGCCACACCCCCACCTCTTTTGCCTCCCTCCCTATCCTTTCTGAAACATCTAAAGCCTGGCACTGGAAGTAACTATTCCTGCCCCTGTACCATCCAAGTCTCTGTAACAGCCACAACATCATAGCTCCAAGTGCTGATTCACACTCTAAGCTCATCTGCTTTATTCATAAACTCCTCGCATTAAAATAGACACATCTCAATCCATCGTTCTGAGTGAATCCCTTCTCTATCACCTGCCTATCCTCCCTTTTGCACTGTCTCCAAGCTTTCTCTATTGGTGAGCCAACCTCCCTTTCCTCCGTCACTTCAGTTCGGTTGCCACCCCCCAGCAATTCTAGTTTAAACACTCCCCAGTAGCCTTAGCAAACCTCCCTGCCAGGATATTGGTCCCCCTTGGATTCAAGTGCAACCCGTCCTTTTTGTACAGGTCACACCTGCCCCAGAAGAGGTCCCAATGATCCATAAATCTGAACCCCTACCCCCGATCCAATCCCTCAGCCACGCATTTATTCTCCACCTCATTCTATTCCTATACTCACTGTCACGTGGCACAGGCAGTAATCCCGAGACTACTACCTTTGAGGTCCTGCTTCTCAACTTCCTTCCTAACTCCCTGTGGTCTGTTTTCAGGACCTCTTCCCTTTTCCTACCTATGTCATTGGTACCAATATGTAGCACGACCTCTGGCTGTTCTCATTCCCACTTCAAGATATCATGGACGCAATCAGAATCATCCCGGATCCTGGCACCTGGGAGGCAAACTACCATTCACGTTTCTTTCCTGCGTCTACAGAACCTATCTGACCCCCTAACTATAGAGACCCCTATCACTGCTGCCATCCTCTTCCTTTCCATACCCTTCTGAGTCACAGGGCCAGACTCTGTGCCAGAGGCGTGACCACTGCTGCTTCCCCCAGGTAGGCTGTCCCTTACCCCCCGACAATACTCAAGCAGGAATACTTATTATTAAGGCGGACAGCCACTGGGGTAGTTTCTAGCACCTGCTTCTTGCCCTTCCCTCTCCTGACTGTTACCCACTTCTTTGTCTCCTGTGGTCCCAGGATGGCAACCTGCTTCTCTCGATCCCCTCCTCACTCTCCCTGACCAGACAAAGGTCATTGAGCTGCATCTCCAGTTCCCTAACGCGGCCCCTAAGGAGCTGCAGCTCAACCTAGTGCAGATGTGGTTGTCCGGGAGACTGGGAGTCAGAAAACCAGCCTCACACACATACTTTCTGTCTTTATTTTAAACAGAATACCTACCTGGCCTTGACCCCTTATTGCTGAAGCCTCGTTGAGCCAAAGCTTCCCTATTCTGTCTCCCTCATCTCCATCACCCGCTCCTTCAATGCCCGTTCTGTAAATCTGTCTTCCTTTTAAACTCTTCCTGCTGTTCTTATGTGAGGTTATTGAGAGTAAAGAATGGATGGAGGTTGCAATTGGCAAAGATATGCTAGGGATGGTCACTTGGGCAGTCCTTCCAGGCCAGGCAACACTTCACCTGCAAATCTGCTGAGATCATCCTTTGCGTCCGATGCTCCTGATGCAGCCTCCCCTACATTGGTGAGACCTGTCATAAATTGGGGTCTGTTTTGTCGAGCACCTCTGGGACTTCCCAGTGGCTAAACACTTCAGGTCTGATTCCTGCTCCCATTCTGATGTGTTGGTCCATGGCCTCCTCTTGTGCCAAGATGAGGCCACACTCAGGGTAGAGAAATAACACCTTAAATTTCGTCTAGGTACCTCCACCCTGATGGCACGAATATTGATTTCTCCTTCTGGTAAGCAAGTTCCACACCCTCCCCCATCTATCCCCCACTCTGATCTGTTACCTCTTCTCACCTGCCTATTACTTCTCTCCCCTAGTCCCCTCTACCGTCCCTTTCTCCTGTAGTCCACACTCCTCTCCAATCAGAGTCTTTCTTCTCCAGCCTTTGACCTTTCCCAACCACCTGGCTTTACCTACCACATTCCAGCTAGCCTCCTTCCCCTCCCCTCAGCTTTTTACTCTGGTATCCTCTCCCTTCCTTCCAAGTCCTGAAAGAGGGTCACAACCTGAAATGTTGACTGTTTATTCATTTCCATAAATGTTGCCTGACCTACTGGGTTCCTCTAGCATTTTGTGTGTATATCGCACTTGAACATGGGGATTTAAGGTGAGGATAGGTTTTGTCATGGAAATTGGATATTGGGCTTTGTCCACGGAGTTCAGAGGCAGAGATTGTCATTTAGGCGATTCTGAAATCAGACTGTGGCAGCGTGGAGGATAGTTTTAGGTATGATACTGCTTAATTAATAAGGTTGACGGAGCAATGGCAGATGGAATTCTGAAGTGATGCACCTTGGGAAATGTACTCAAGGAATGACATACAATCTGAATGGTGGGTCCCAGGGGAATACTGAGGAACAGAGTTCAAATGCCATCGATCCCTAAAGGTATGTGTCAATAAGATGATGGAGGCAGCACATGGGATGCTGGGCTTCCTTAGACAAGCTATAGAACGTAAAGGTGTTGAGGCGACACAATTTTCTAAAACTTTGTGACACCATACTCTGTGCAGTCCTGGTCACCACACTATAGGAAGGATGTTGCTGCACTGGAGGTAGGACAGAAGACATTTACCAGGACATTGCCTTGGATAGAACTTTTGAATTATGAGGAGAGGCTGGATTGGCTAAGTTTGTTTTTCATGGAATAGGGGATTCTGAGGTACACAAAATTAAGGGGGCATAGACAGTGGCCCATAACAGAAATGCCTAAAGCCAGAGGTTTAAGATTGGGAACTTATTTCACCCAGATGAAGTTTGCAACCTGGTACACTCTGCCTATGAAGGGACTTCCATAACATTTTAAAGAGGTATCTGGGCAAGCATTTGAATCACCAAATCATAAATAATACAGACCAACTACTGGTAAATAAGATTGGTAGAGATGAATACTTGAAGGACAGCATAGGCATAGTGGGCTGAATAGCCTGGTTCTGCTTTGTATGACTGTATGACCTCAGTTAGACTTGAAGAGGGTTCTAAGGATGGTTCAAGCAGAGGGATCTGGAGTGTTGGCAGTGGGAGGTGGTTGGAATGTGGATTGATGCTTTGTTACTGGGATGGGGAAATGCAGGAGCAGGGCAGACAAGCAATCACAATGTGATATAATAATAATACATACCCAGTGGGATATTATTTTGTTACAGCAGCAACATTTAAAAACATACAGCAATAATAATAGATATAACAAAATTAACTCATAATAAAGTACAGAATAATGATATACACAATACTAATTTACCCATGTGCAAAACTGTGCAATAATAATGTACAAAATAATACAGACTATTGTACTATGATGCGTCCTCTCCTGTAGCACAGAGATGAACTGTTGTATGTGCTTATTGCCTTTGGTAGGAATGAGTTTCTGTGACGACCCTTGTGACAGCAGAACTGAATGAGCCTGTTCAAAAGGGTGCTCCACTGCTTATTCAGTCGGTCATGGAGAGGATGTGCCTGATTGTCCATACTGGATAACAGGTTGTTTAGTGACCTCCTCTGCACCACTAACTCAAAAGAGTCTTGGTTGTAGCCAAGGACCGATAGGACAGATCCAGCCTTTTTGACGAATTAATGAAGATATGCAGGGAGAGGGCAGGTGGATTAGGAGAATGGGAGATGCCCATCAAAAATGCAGTTGGGAACCTGATGGCAGCAGGATGGGGAACAGATTGCCGTGCAATTTCAATGGTCAGGACAGGGGAAAAACTTGGGAAGTGGCATGGAGCTACTCTGGATCTCAATTTCCTGTAGCCCAGGCATAAATCCTCTGGAATGACAGAAAATAGCAAAGACACTGGCAGAGGGGGAACAGGAATATCGACAATGGATGCTAGTTAAATAGAATATCTGCTATTCATCTGTGATGCTCTTTCACTGGTCAACCTACTGATGGAATGCCTCAGAAACCCCACTCAGCATTGGTATCCAGAGCCAACAGTTGGAAGTACTAGCAATGAAAAGAGAATGGATTACATTTTCACAAAATTGTGGCATCGGTCATGAAGTGCTGCATTGTGGTGGGTTCCCACAACATCCAAAATCATAATGGAAGATACCGTTGACAGTGCCATTGACAGCAATATTCTACTCATAAAAGCCATTTTGGGTGTGGCCGGGTTTGTCCAGTTCCAGGCTTCCCTTGCAGCTTTTGTTTGCCTGTGGTCCAAGGAGCTGAATTCCAGAGAGGAGATGAGGACAACTGCCTTTGACATCAAGGTAGCATTTGACTGAGGATTGTATCATGGCACGCTTGAGGAACACTGAAGTTAATGGGTATCAAAGGGAAAACAGTCCAATAGTTGGAGTCACAACTCACACAAAGTAATATTGTTGTGGCCACTGGTGGTCAACCATTCCCGCCCCAGGACATCACTGCAGGAGTTCGTCAATCTCTTAACAGAAAATGTTGGTTCCCCATTCTCCACATTCAATTATTTCTCTAAGTAAGACACTGTATTTGGTTTAAAAATAATTTCCACAACTTATTGCAAGAACAATAAAAAATGAAAGCTGTATTTCTGTGGAACTTCATCATTCATTTCATTGATTCATCGGGTTTCAGCACCTAAGTTACAGAGAAAGGTTGAACAAGTTAAGACTTTATTCTTTGGAGCATAGACGGTTGAGGGGGGACTTGATAGAGGTATTTAAAATTATGAGGGGGATAGATAGAGTTGACGTGGATAGGCTTTTTCCACTGAGAGTAGGGGAGATTCAAACAAGAGGACATGAGTTGAGAGTTAGGGGGCAAAAGTTTAGGGATAATACGAGTGGGAACTTCTTTACTCAGAGTGTGGTAGCTATGTGGAACGAGCTTCCAGTAGAAGTGGTAGAGGCAGGTTCGATATTGTCATTTAAAAAAAATTGGATAGGTATATGAACTGGAAAGGAATGGAGGGTTATGGGCTGAGTGCATGTCAATGGGACTAGGTGAGAGTAAGCGTTCGGCATGGACTAGAAGGGCCGAGATGGCCTGTTTCCATGCTGTACTTGTTGTATGGTTATATGGTTATATGATCCCATTCCTTCCATTGCACTAATATTCACAAAGCCAGATCAGTCGAATGCTTTCCCTACAGTAAAATGAGCAGCTGAAGGATAAGGATGCTAATTACATTTCTCCTTTTTATTGGGAATTATCTAACTTAACTCCAGAGATTGTTGTTTTATTTTGCCCTACTCAAGAACTCAGGTGAGACAGTTCTTAAAGAGATCAGATTGTCAGCCTTCTAACATGTGCAGTAGTGTAGTGGCTAGCACAACACTGCTACAGCTAGGGCATCGGAGTTCAGAGTTCAATCTTGACGTCTTCTGTAAGGAGTTTATACAGCCTCCCCATGGAGTGTGTGTGTTTTCCCCTGGTGCTCTGGTTTCCATCCACAGTCCAATGGTATGCCAGGTAAGTTAGTAGGTCATTGTAAACTGTCCCATCATTGGGTTAGGGTTAAAATGGGGTTGTTGGGGGTTGCAGGGTGATGCACCATCAATAACTCTCGGAGACGGGAGGCGAATGATAGACTTTTATTAGCTGCAAGAGACCACGATTAGCAGCAAGAGACCACCACACAACATCCTGGAGACTGAGGGGGGAGCAGTGCCTCCAATCGCCTTTATACAAGGGTCTGTGGGAGGAGCCACAGGAGCAGTCAGCAGAGGGGCGTGTCCAGACAGGTATATGTAGTTCACCACATTCACCCCCCCTTTGTTTTAAAAGAGGGTCCCCATGGGACGAAGTTTCTTACAAGTATATTTACAGGTTAAGTCTATCAGGCGGTCGAATCTGTCGCTGCAATCTATGTAGCACCGGCTGTGATTGCACAGGTGCCGGTGGTGATTGCACCGGAGACGGTGGTTGTGCTGGTTCCGGCCTGACTGGAGGTGTCAGCCCATTAGGCGTCAGTAATCCCTCATGCATGTGCGAGGCGCCTGGTATGGGAGTGTCGTGAGGAGTCTGTGTAGGGCTTGGCATGCACGGTGTCTCGTGGGTATACACCCCGGTGGGTACTGGATTCATAGTCACCGTGGAGTGTTCGGGGTAGGGGTCTGGTGCTCCTGCGGGCGCCAGGTCGCGGACGGAGACCGTGTCCTCCCGCCCATCAGGTAAGACCACGTAGGCATACTGGGGGTTCGCATGAAGTAGGTGAACCCTCTCGACCATCAGGGAGTATTTATTGCTCCTCACATGTTTCCAGAGCAGCACTGGCCCTGGGGACGTCAGCCAAGCCGGTAGGGTGGTCCCAGTGGCAGACTTCCTGGGAAAAGAAAAGAGTCACTCATGAGGGGTGGCATTGGTGGACGTGCATAACAGGGAGCGGATGGAGTGGAGTGCCTCGGGGAGGACCTCCTGCCAGCGAGAGACCGGCAATCCCTTTGACCTGAGGGCTAAGAGTGTGGCCTTCCACACAATGGCATTCTCCCTCTCCACCTGTCCATTTCCCCGGGGATTATAGCTCGTGGTCCTACTAGTAGCAATACCCCTAGCCAGCAGGTACTGGCACAGCTCGTCACTCATAAAGGAGGACCCTCTATCACTGTGGATATAGCAGGGATATCCAAACAGAGTGAAGAGCTGGCGCAGGGCTTTTATGACGGACGTGGCAGTGGTATCGGGGCAGGGGATGGCAAAGGGGAACCGCGAGTACTCGTCGATTATGTTGAGAAAGTAGATATTGCAGTCGGTGGAGGGAAGGGGGCCCTTAAAGTCGACACTCAGTCGCTCAAAGGGGCGGGTGGCCTTGATAAGTTGTGCCTTTTCAGGATGGTAGAAGTGCGGTTTGCACTCAGCGCAGACTTGGCAGTCCCTGGTCATAGTCCTGATGTCCTCAAGGGAGTAAGGCAGGTTCCAGGCTTTCACAAAATGGTAAAATCAGGTGACCCCCGGGTGGCAAAGATCTACATGGAGGGCGTATAGCCGGTCAAGCTGCGCGCTGGCACATGCTCCCCAGGATAGGGCATCAGGGGGCTCATTGAGCCTTCCAGGCCGGTAAAGGATATCATAGTTGTAGGTGGAGAGTTCAATTCTCCACCTCAAAATTTTATCATTTTTGATTTTGCCCCGCTGTTGGTTGCTAAGCATGAACGTAACTGAGTGCTGGTCGGTCAGCAAGGTGAACCTTTTGCCGGTGAGCTAGTGCCTCCAGTAGCTAATAGCTTCCACTATGGCCTGGGCTTCTTTCTCCACCGTGGAGTGCCAAATTTCAGGGCCTTGAAGGGTACGAGAGAAGAATGCTACCGGCCTTCCTGCCTGATTCAGAGTAGCAGCCAACGCAAAGTCGGTGGTGTCACTCTCTACTTGGAAGGGAATGGTCTCGTCCACCGTATGCATTGTTGCTTTGGCAATGTCCCCTTTAATGCAGCTGAAGGCCGCACGGGCCTCGGCTGAGAGGGGAAATGTGGTGGACTTGACCAGGGGGTGGGCCTTGTCTGCGTAGTGAGGGACCCATTGGACGTAATAGGAAAAGAAGCCCAGGCACCGTCTGAGGACTCTGAGGGTGGTGGGAAGAGGGAGTTCTAACAGGGGGCGCATACGGTCGGGGTCAGGGCCAATGACCCCGTTCTCCACGACATACCCAAGAAGAGCAAGCCGGGTGGTTCCAAACACACACTTGTCCCTGTTATAGGTAAGGTTAAGAGCTTTGGCCACTTGGAAAAATTATTGGAGGTTAGTGTCGTGATCCTGCCAGTCGTGACCGCAGATGGTGATGTTATCCAGATAGGGAAATGTGGCCTTCAGTTGGCACTGGTCCACCATCTGGTCCATTTCCCACTGGAAGACAGAGACACCATTCGTGACACCGAATGGGACACACAGGAAGTGATAAAGCCTGCCACCCGCCTCGAAGGCGGTGTAGGGGCGATCCTCCGGCCGGATGGCGAGCTGATGCTAAGCGGATTTCAGGTCTATGGTCGAGTACACCTTGTACTGAGCTATCTGATTGACCATAACCGCGATGCAGGGTAGGGGGTACGCGTCAAGCTGCGTGAACCTATTGATGGTCTAGCTATAGTCCACGACCATCCTATTTTTCTGCCCAGTCCAAACAACGACCACCTGGGCCCTCCAAGGACTTGTGCTTGGCTCAATGATCCCCTCCCTGAGCAGCCGCTGCACCCCCGACTGAATGAAGGCCCTGTCCCCCGCGCTGTACCTCCTGCTTTTAGTTGCCACAGGTTTACAGTCGGGGGTCAGGTTGGCAAACAGTGGTGGGGGAGGGATCTTGAGGGTGGAGAGGCTGCAAGTGGTGTCAGTAGTGCGGCTGTCAGCATGGTGCTGGGTGGATGTGTGGGTCGGTGTGTGTGTGTGGTCAGTAGCGGGGTATATGACGAAACCCCACAAAACTGAGGATTTCTGACAGTGATTGGTGGGAGGGGCCCATCATACTCCATTGTCACACTTTTCAGGTGGCTCTGGAAGACAAGCCCCAATAGCACAGGGGCACACAGTCGAGGCATGACCAGGAACGCAAAGTTCCGATATTCTGTGCCCTGCACCACCAATGTCGCTACACAACCCCCCCGGATGTCTGTGGAATGCGACCCGGAAGCCATGGTGACCCTCTGGCTTACCGGCCATGTCACGAGTCCGCAGCGTTGCACCGTGTCCGGGTCAATAAAACTCTCAGTGCTGCCCATGTCAAACAGGCAGTTAGTCCTGTGCCCCTCCACCAGGATGTCCATCCTTGACCTTGCAAGCTGGTGTGGGGCGCTTTGGTCGAGGGTTACGGAGGCCAGAGTTGAACCGCCGTCTTGGTGCCCGGTAAGCACCTGTGGGTCGGAGGCGGGGCGAGGTGGCGCCAACAAAGATGGCCGCCCCCATGCCTCGCAGGAGGCGGGCAGGCAAGATGGCGACCCCCATGCCTCGCACACGGCGCTGCTCGACCCCGCTCGTGGTTTAGACTTACAGACCTTGGCAAAATGGCCCTTCTTTCCGCAGCTGGAGCAGGTTGCTTCTCGGGCCGGACAGCGTTTTCGGGGGTGCTTTTCGAGTCCGCAGAAGTAACACTGCGCTGACTTGAGACTGGCAGCAGCCATGGTCGATTCACCAGAGGGTTGCGGGGAGTTCACGGACTCGCGAGTGGCAGCAGCTGAGGTTGATTGGCCGGGTGGCGGGGTCTGCAGCATCCATGGGACCGGCGGGAGATCGCGCGGCTGGACAGCGTCAGCATTGTGCAGAGCAGCCTCCAGCGTGTCGGCCAGCTTGATTGCCGAGTGTAAGGTAAGATCGGCGTTTTCCAGCAGCCGCTGGAAAACTGACCTGATCCCCGTAACGAAGGCGTCTCGTACCAGGAGCTCCGCATGCTGTTCCGCCATCAGTCCCCTGCAGTCACAGGCCCGCACGAGTGTCTGTAAGGCCCAGACAAACTCAGCGCTCGACTCTCCGGCACGCTGCCACCGCGTCGCTAAGTGATGTCTTGCGTAGACAGTGTTCACCGGCCGCAGGTACTGTCTTTTGAGGGCGTCCAGTGCCCCTTGGTAGGTCGGCAGGTCCCTGATTAGGGAGTATACTAGCGGACTGACCCTGGAGAGGAGAACTCTGTGCATGATAGCAGGCTCAGTCACGGGAATCTCTTCCAGGTACGATTGGAAGCATGCAAGCCAGAGTTCAAAGGCAATGGCTGCTTCGGGAGATTGAGGATCAATGTCCAATTGATCTGGTTGTAAAATACTCTCCATGTTGTAAAATTGCAGCTAATAAAATTGATGCACCATCAATAACTCGGAGATGGGAGGCGAACGATAGACTTTTATTAGCTGCAAGAGACCACGTTTAGCAGCAAGAGACCACCACACAACATCCTAGAGACTGAGGGAGGAGCAGTGCCTCCAATCGCCTTTATACAGGGGTCTGTGGGAGGAGCCACAGGAGCAGTCAGCAGAGGGGTGTGTCCAGACAGGTATATGTAGTTCACCACACAGGGTGATGGGACCAGAAGGATTGGAGGGGCCTATTTTGCGTTGTATCTCTAAATTTTAAAAAAACTGTAATGCAGCATTTTTAAACACTTGATAAAATAGTTCAACTTAAATACAAGTGCTAAACTACATAAATCTTAAGGTAGCAAAACCATTGCAGATTGGTTAGCTGGGAAATCACATGAAAGAAGATGGGTTTCAGGTTGTATTGTTGCAAAGAATCAGTAACTGACAGTGTTCAGTAAGCAGATTTCTGCTGGATTTCAGGTTCATCAGGAATTAATTTATTTTTAAAAATTAATACAATACATAAACAGCAAGGCTCTGAACTCGAATGGTAGACCAAAATATTCTGAAAACACAAGGGAGCAGCAAAATGCTTTGCTAATTTAAGGAGCAATTTGCTAATTAAAAGACAAGGTGAAAACATAACCATTTAATCAGCTTGTGCTCTTCAGATCATCAACAGAGATTGCATATCCCCAGGCTGCAGATGTTTTATAAATGCTGGCTAGGATATGCTGACTTGACATCTAGATTTTCACTCCTCACACATCAAATGCAAAGGAGCACAGTAGATTTTAAAAATAACAAAATTGCAAAACCGCAATGACTGAAATAATAAAAAAAAAATCAGTACTGCAGGAAATATGCATAGTGCCCCTCGGTCTCCTCTACTGCCACAATGAGGCTACTCTCAGGTTGGAAGGGCAAAACCTCACATTCCATCTGGGTAGCTTCCAACCTGATGGCATGAACATTGGTTACTCCAGCTTCTGGTAATTTCTCCCCCCTTCCACTTCTCTTCTTTTCCATTCCCCATTCTGGGTCCCCTTTACCCTTCCTTTTTCCTTACCAGCCTATCCCTCTGGTGCCCCTCCTCCTTCCCTTTCTTCTATGGTCCACTTTCCTCCTGCATCAGATTCTTTCTTCTTCAGCCCTTTACGGTTTTCACCTATCATCTCTCAGCTTTTCACTTCACCCTCCCCCACACCAGCCTAACAACCTAACATCCCCCCCTCACCTGGCATCACTTATTACCTACCCTGCTTGTACCCTTCCCCTCCTCCCACCTTCTTATTCTGGTTTCTTCCCCCTTCCTTTCTAGTCCTGATGAAGGGTCTCGGCCCAAAACATCAACATTTATTTCTCTACATCAATGCTGCCTGACCTGCTAAGTTACTCAAGCATTTTGTATGTGTTACTTTGTTAAAAAAAATAGAGGTAATTTTTCATGTTTATTTTATTAGAATACAAGGCTTTCACAGCACTATCCACACACAGACACCACTTGCTTACAATCTATTATTAATAGGTTCTTAAAGCTCTACGGTATTCAGGTCAAAGTAATCTGAGTGAACACAATCCTGTACACTTCTGAAGTGCCCATTCCCTCCACCACTAGACCACATCTGCCACAATATTATGTATAGGATGCTTTGCAATTACTCACCAAAGATTCTTAGGTAACACCTCCAAATCATTTAACCTTCCATCTACAAGGACAATTATAAAAGGACACTGACACATCCAAGATCTCATCCAATCCTGATTTGGCCATACACTGTCTTGCTGAAAGGACAAAGTCCCACTGCTTCATGCCAGACAGCATTGTGGGAGTGCCTTTCCCTAAGAGAACTGACATAGCTCAGAAGGAAAACAGACTATTCAAGCTGATGCACCATCAATAACTCTTGGAGACGTGAGGCGAGAGATAGGCTTTTATTAGCTGGAAGAGAGAGCACTATCAGCAGCAAGAGACCATCACACAACATCCTGGAGACTGAGGGAGGAGCAGTGCCTCCAATCGCCTTTATACAGGGGTCTGTGGGAGGAGCCACAGGAGCAGTCAGCGGGGGGGGCGTGTCCAGACAGGTATATGTAGTTCACCACACAAGCGTTTTTATAGTTGGGTGGTAAAAGCAAGTTTCACTGGCAGTACACTCTTTTGATGAATGCAGATTGAAAGGGATCCTAGGAAAATTCTTCAGGAGCATATCCTAGATTAATTCTTCTAACATGCTGCACCAAATTGGTGCTTAAACAGTTAAAGAGATTTCATATTTTTGCACCAAAATGTGTTTTGTTCCTTTCTGATATTTAATACATGAGAGTTATTACTGTTGGACCCTCTGTGTAGTGTCCTACTAGCCAGTGCTAAAAACACCTGAATAATACTAAGCAGAATTTTCTTTGCCTGGTCCATTCCCCTGCCACCAGATACTCTCCATCATTATTTTCATCCCCTTTTGTAGCTGAAGCTAGTTTTGCAGTTGGCAAAATGTTTTGAAGTCAGTCCAATGGATGTGCTCAGTTTTAATTTATTTTAGTATTTTACAGTTAAGTGGTGTCTGAAATCCTGGATTCAATTTGTTAATATGATAGTGAAAAGATTATATAAGCAAAAGGCACTGATCATAAGATAAAAAGAGCTTAGTTCATTTATCCAGGAGCAGAAACTAATCAAAAACAAGAGAAAATCTGCAGATGCTGGAAATGCAAGCAACACACACAAAATGCTGGAGGAACTCAGCCAGGCAGCATTTATGGAAAAATGTATAGTCAACATTTCAGGCTGAGACCCTTCATCAGGACTCATCAAGAAACTAATCAAGTATCTATGTTTCACTAATATTATCCAGTAGATTATTCCAAGACCTGTCTGCCTTTTGAATTAAGATGTTATCCCTGATACTAAATCTGAACTGACCATTCACAATTTCAATTCCTGTGCTCATGTTCAAAAATATTAGCTACCTTGCTCTATGTTGATTGCATTAAGAGGAGGAAGATAAGAATGGTGCCACAAGAACGATATCCTGCTCAGCGTCAGCAATATTAAAGAGCTGATTGCTGACCTCAGGAAAAGGAAAGGGGGGGTCAAACATGCATCGGTGATCAGTGAAGGAGAGAGTCAGCATCCTTAAATTCCTAACATACGTTGTCCTACCCCGGGCCCAGCACATAGGTGTAATATTAGGGAAAGCATGCCAATGTCTTTATTTTCTAAAGAGATTAAGAAGGTTTGGCGTGTCAACAAATACTCTGACAAAATTCTATAGATGTCGTTGTGGTCTGGTACGACAATTCTAATGTGCAGAAATGTACAGTAAGTCACTGCTGAGAGTAAGGTACTCTACCTGATAGATCATAGGCAGATCCTTCCCCATCACTAGCAGCACTGCCTCGGAAAAAAAACATCTATCATCAAAGATCCCTACCATCCAGGCCATGACGTTTTTGCAGCTACCATTGGGCAGAAGGCATGGAAGCCTGAAGTCTCACCCGACCCCAGGTTCAAGGACAGGTACTTCCGTTCAGTCATTTTGTTTTTGAACCAACAGGCAAAAGCCTATCACTATAGTTTAGCAACACCATTGTCACTTTGATCGCTTAGCACTAAAATTGGCTTTGTTGCTTTTCTGTACTTCTTGTGCTTTTTTCTTGTAAAAATTGTGTTTAATTTATGTCTTATCCTGTAAATGTTGCTTATATGATTTAATGTGTCTGTGATGTTGCTGCAAAGAAGTTCTGCATTGCAATTGTGCATTCATGTACTTGTGTATACGAAAGTAAACTCAGCTTTGACTTTGACTTTGATTCACCTCCCTTTGGTACTGTGTACTTCTTTAACATATACTCAATGATGTGGCTTTCACAGAGGCCTAGGGCAATGAATTCCTCAGATTCACCACTCTCCAGCTAAAAAAACTCCTCCCCATCTCTATTCTAAAAATACATTCCTCTATTCTGAGGCTGTGCCCTCTGATCCTAGACTCATCCACTATTGGAAACATCCCCCTTAACTCCACCCGATCCAGACCTTTCAATATTCAATAGGCTTCAATGAGATCCCCTCTCATTCTTTTAAGCTCCAGCAAGTACTGGACCAGAACCCTCAAATGCTCCTCATAAGTTAACACTTTAATTCCCAGGATCTTTCTCGTGAACCTCCTCTGGGCCTTTTCCAATGCCAGCACACCTTTTCTTAGATAAGGGGCCCAAAACCACTTACAATACTTCAAACGCTGTTTGACCAGTGGGTGAAAAAACACAAGAAATTCTGCAGATGCTGGAATTCCAAAGCAACACGTACAACCTGGGAAATGGTGGAGATGTGGGTGAGGGAAGTGTAATGTTTGGATCTATTTTTTTCAGCACAATCACTCCCTTTAACACTATTATTGACTGATAACTTACCCATGCACCTTGACCTGTTGTTTTCTCTCTCTGCAAAGTGAATACACCCGTTAACCTCACCTCTGCATGCGCGCTTTTATTCAATTAAGGGGTGCTAAAGCATACAGACACTTACACAACTTAGGAACTCCTGAAAGCCAGCAAGCAGAATGTTCAATGAAGTTGTTGCAATTTTATAAAATCACTTGAGCCCTAAGGCGCTAGTAGTAGCTGAGAATATTTAGAATTCACAAAAGGAACCTGTCAAAGGATGAAAGCATTTCTGAATATATTGCAAAGCTGCACAAACTTCCCCAATACTGTGACTTTGGAGATGGACTTCCTGAAGTATTAAGGGACAGGCTTGATTGTGGTATGCATAGCCAAAGCACTCAAAAGAGGCTTCTGTCAGAAAGGGGTCTAACCTCAGAATGGGCACTGACCATTGCAATATTGTTGGAGACAGCAGAAAAGGACACATCAGAATTACAGAAAAAGAGTTCAGGATGTGAAACACACAAAATGTCACAGAATGGTGCAAAAAGCCAAAAATGTGATCGATGTGGCAAATCCTCCCATGAGACAAATAAAAGCATTGTTGGTTCAAAGAAAAAGTGTGCAGAAAGTGTCACAGACAAGGTCACATGGAGAGAGTGTGCAAGTCAGTGAAAAGCACAATGAAAGAGAAAAACCACACAGAGTGAAAAGTTTCAAACACAAAAATAAACAGATGCACAATGTGACGGAATGCGGAACTGAATTGGACAACACAGAGTCTGACAAAGGTGAGCTGTCCTGCCGAGAACTGCGTAGCATTACTGAAGCAAATCGTGAAATCATATGGATCACAACAGAAATGTCTGGTGTAAAACTGAAAATGGAGCTGGATACAGGGTCTGCTTTGTCTGTAATTTCTGAGACTAAGTACAACAGTCTGTTTTCTAAGCTAGCATTAGAAAAGACCTTAGTGATGCTAGAGACCTACACAGGTGAAAAACTGTCTCCCAAAGGCAAACAGAAAATAAATATAACATTCGGATGCAAAACCCAGCAGTGACCATGTTTTGTGCTTAAAAGTAGAGGGCCAGAACTTTTGGGGCATAAATGGTTGAGAAAAATCCAACTAGAATGTCATTCAATCAAAGCTCCCGATGTGCCATCAACAGGCAGCTGTAGCCCAAATGGTAACACTAACCAGAGACTGTCACAGGTGCTTAATGCTAATGGGAAGGTGCTTGAGAAGAGTATTAGCAAACTCAAAGGCATGAAGTTCAGAATTAAACTGGATGAAGCAGCAACACTGAGATTTCATAAAGCACATCCAGTACCATACGCACTATGCCCTAAAGTGGATGCTGAACTTCAGAGCTGGGAGGCATCTGGCATTCTCTCCAAGATTGAGTGGAATGATTGGACCACACCCATTGCCCCAGTGATAAAGAAAGGGAAAGCTGCAGCTGTTTGCATACCTGGGGACTTCAAGGTGAGCAGCAACCTGTGCTGTCTACTCTGCAATATCCCCTACCATGAACACAAGACATCTTTTGCATCTTTGCCAGGCGGGGAGAGGTTTTCAAAGACTGACTTGTCACAAGCCAATCTGCAAATGGAGATGAAGGAGTTAAGCAGAAAGTTCCTCACAATCAACACTCTCAAGAGACTGTTCCAGTATAATAATCTCCTCTTTGGCATCACTTCAGCTCCAGCAATTAGATAAAGAGCAATGGATCAAGTGCTCCAAGATATCCCAGGAACAAAATGTTACCTTGATTACATTATTGTAACTAGCAAGAACGATAAAGAGAACCTCCAGAACCTTAGTAAAGTGTTAATGAGGCTGGCTGAGTGAGTACGATCTGCGTAAAAAGAGAGACTAATTTGAGTTTTTCAAGAATGAAATCTCAAACTGTGGACATGTCATTGACAAGCATAGCTTACGTAAATCATGAAAGAAGAATGAAGCAGTGCTGCAGGTACCCAAACCAGGAAAAGCATCACAACTCAGGTCCTACTCAGGCCTTATAAACTATTACCACCAGTTTCTCCCAATCTTGCTGCAGGTCTGTACCCAGTGACTGCTCCGTTACAGACAGGAGCAAAGTGGGAGTGGATAGAAAAATGTGAAAGAGCGTTCAAGGAAACAAAGAGACAAATAAATTCGATAAACTGCTCACCCGTTTTGACCCATCTCTGCCATCAGACTGGCATGCAATGCGACCTCTTATGGCACTGGTACTGTTTTGTCAGACACTATGGGAGATGGATCTGAATGCCCAATTATGTTTGCTTCAAGATGAATGACAAGCACAGAAAGCAACTATGATTGACCGAGAGGCCCTTAGTCTAGTATGGGGAATAAAGATGTTCCACCACTACCTCTATGGACAAAAGTTTATTCTAGTGACAGATCACCAGCCCCTTGTGGCTATTTTGAATCCCAGTGATGTCTGCTACCCAGTTGCAACATTGGGTACTTTTCTTAGGAGCTCACTCTGATGACATAGAGTTTAAGAGTACCAAACAACACAGCATTGCTGCCAGCTTGTCACGTATTCCACCACTGGCAACTGAAGAAGAAGTCTTCATTCTGTGACTAAGCAGAGGTGTTCTACATAACAATGGTGGACCCGTTGCTGGTAACAAATTCTGAAATACAAAGGGAAACAAGGAATGACTGGATAATGATGGCCAGCTCATGGTAATCCTATTTTTCCGGAATTCTCAGGGAGATGAGTCAAGAAACCCTGATGCATGGATCTCATGTTGTGGTTCCCTCTGAGCTACACACCATAGATCAAAAGGTTCAATAGGTCATGGGTACATTTAATGTCAGAGGAACATATATAATATACATCCTGAAATTCTTTTTCTTTGCAAACATCCATGAAAACAGAGGAGTGCCTCAAAGAATGGATGACAGTTAAAATATTAGAACCCCAAAGAACCCCCAGCTCCCCCTCCCATGCACAAGCAGCAGCACAGCAACAACACCACTCCCCCAACCCCCACCAGCAAAAAAAGCATCAGCACCTGGTCATTCGACATACCACAGGCTTTTTCTCTCTCCCTAATAAGGGAAAAAGAGGTGTCCCTCGCTGATTTACAACGTTAAAAGTCTGTTGCGCTGCTCTTTCTGAGCTCTGCGCCCAGAGAGTCGGCACCAAAAGGCACAACTCTCCAAACACATAACCCCTGGTAGCTAACCCACTGCTCCCGATGCCCCATGTTCTCCCACAATGCTTCAGTCAGGGGCACCGGCCTAGAATCAGCACATCCCCAGAGTATGAACATCTGGAACCCTGAAATCACGCTCGCCTTCCAGGCCTCATCCTTGGGATATCAAAATGCGGCCGGTCGTGAGGCCCAGAGAGCACTTCCTATTCCCACAAGGTACGAACTGAAGTTAGAATGTAATTCCATGTCAGGGTCTTAGTGTTCGTGTTAGAGAATCTGCATGGAGGACTCCTGGGTACAGTCAACATGAAGAGTCTCGCCTGGAGCTATGTGTGGTGGCCAGGAAGAGATAAACAGATTGAATATTTGGACAAAAGCTCTTGGGGGTGCCAAAACGTTCAAAATGTATTTCACAGGCACTATTGCACCAATGGAAGTGGTTGTCTTCACCATGGCAACGGGTACAAATTGACTGGGCTATTCATGAACTCCAAGTTTGCTGAGGATACTCATTCAAAGTGGATGGAGGTAATACCAATGAAGTCAACCACCTCAGAAAAGACTGTTTCCACTCTGAGGACTATCTTCTCCAGAAAGAGCTTACCTGAACAAATTTTGAGTGACAATAGACCACAATATAGATCAGAAGCATTCAGATTATTCCTGAAGAAAAATGCCGTGAAACATTTCAAGGCAGCGCCTCATCACCCAGCAACAAATTGGTTATGTGAAAGGATTGTCCAAACCATTAAAGCTATGAACAAGGAGGATATTTCTCTACACACAAGGTAGACAACTTCCTTTTTGTGTATCAGAACTCTGTTCATGAAATGACAGATCAAACATCTGTAATGCTGTTCATAGCAGGAATCTGAGATCTCACATAGGCCGCCTGAAAGCAGATCTACGGAGCAAAGTGCAGAATAAGCAGTTCAGCCAGTTGCCAAGTAAATCAACAAGGAGCATCAAGATTGGACATGATGTCCTAGCGCATCATTACCAAGAAGACAAGTGGACATGTGGGTAGTATAGCTACAAGAACCACCACTGATGTACACAGTGGAAGCTGGGGGATCATACATGGAGACATCAGGTGGACCAGACATTGGGAACTAAGCCAAAGGACTCACCTGAATTGACTGCATCCAACAAGGCAGACACATTGCATCCACTGCACTTACCTTTCAGTGATGAACATGTCACCAAGCAGTAACGTGACACCTGCAACAGAGAAAGTTGTCTTTGACAAGACACCTGCCAAACTCGATGACACTCCACAGTCGCAAAGGTACTATCCTGAAAGAAACAGAGCGCCACCTAAAAGACTGAAATTTTGGTGTAGTGAAGTTAGTTATGGACTGTTATTGTGAAAGCATATTAGTTGAATGTGGTTTGTTAAAAGGAAATTGAATATTTGTTGCATATACAGCTTTATATTACATTAATCTAATGAGGGGGAGTATAATGAATGGATCTATTTCATTAGCTCAATGACTCCCCTTATAACTTACCCATGTGCATTGATCTGTTCTCTCTGCAAAGTGAATACACCAGGTAAATTCACCCCCATGTGCGTGCTTTTATTTGATTGATATGTAGTCGTACAAACACAACAGGCAGGATCAATTGTGCAGGAAGGGAAATCCTGTTCTTTGAAGAAGGAGTACATCTCTGATGTCCTGGAAAGAAAAACCTCATCCTGGGAACAGATGCGGTGGAGACAAGGAACTGAGAAGATGGGATAGCATTTTTACAGGAGACAGGGTGGGAAGATGTATAGTCCTGATAAGCATGGGAATCTGTAGGTTTATAAAAGATTACAGTTGACGGTTTTTCTCCAGAGATGGAAACAAAGAAAACAAGAAAGCTGGGGGTGGGTGGTGTGTGTGTGTGTGTCAGAAGTGGACTGACTGAATTTAAGGGCAAAGCAGTTAGAGGCAAAGTTAATGAAATTGATAAGCTCAACATGGATGCATGAAGCAGCAACAATGCAATCATTAATGTAGCAGAGGAAGAGTGGGGGAGCGATACCAGGGAAGACTTGGAACATGGACTGTTCTATGTAGGCAACAAAAAGCTAAGTATAGCTGGGAGCCATGTGGATGCTCATAACTACCCCTCGAGTCTGTGGAAAGTGGGAGGAGCCATAGGAAACGTTGTTGAGGGTGAGAACTTGTTCTGCCAGATGGGAGTGGATTGTGGTGGAGGAGAACTGGTCGGTTCTTTTATTGAGAGAGAAGCAGAGAACTTTAAGGCTTTGGTGGAGGATAGAAATGTATAGGGACTGGACATCCATGGTGAGAATGAGGTGGTCAGGGCCAGGGAATTGGAAATTAGTGAGGAGATCCAGCCTCATTATTACCTCCTTGCTCTTATATTACAGCCCTCTCGAAATGAATGCTAACATTACATTTGCCTTCCTTACCCCTGATTCAACCTGCAAATTAACCTGCACAAGGATGCCCAAGTCTGATTTTTGGATTTTCTGTCTGTTTAAAAATAGTCAATGCCTTTGTTTCTTCTATGAAAGTGCATGACCGTACACTTCCCAAAACCATATTCCAACTGCCAATTCTTTGCCCATTCTCCCAACTGGTCTAAATCCACTGCAGACTCGCTGCTTCCTCAAAATTACCTGCCCCGCCAGACATCTTTGTATCATCTGCCAACTTGGCCACAAAGCTATCAATTCCATCACCCAAATCATTCACATTAATGTGGAAAGAAGCAGTCCCAACAACAACCCCTGTGGAGTACCACCAGAAACTGGAAGTCAACCAGACAAGGCCCCAGTTATCCCCATTCTTTGCTCCTGCCAGTCAGCCAATCTATTATCCATGCTAGTATCTTTCCTGTAATACCATGAGCTCTTACTTTGTTAAGCAGCCTAATCTGTGGCACCTTGTCAAAGGCCTTCTGAAAATCCAAGTAAACAACATACACTGGATTTCCTTTGTATATCTTGCCTGTTATTTCCTCAAAGAATTCCAGGTTTGTCAGGCAAGATTTCCCCTTAAGCAAAACATGCTGACTTTGGCCCACTTTAACATGTGCCTCTAAGTACCCCAAAACCTCATCCTTTATAATGGACACGAGGAAATCTGCAGATGCTGGAAATTCAAGCAACGCACACAAAATGCTGGTGGAACACAGCAGGCCAGGCAGCATCTATAGGGAGAAGCACTGTCGACGTTTCAGGCCAAGACCCTTCGTCAGGACTAGAAGTGTCCTGATGAAGGGTCCTGACGAAGGGTCCTGACTAGTCCTGATGAAGGGTCTCGGCCCAAAATGCCGACAGTGCTTCTCCCAATAGATGCTGCCTGGCCTGCTGCGTTCCACCAGCATTTTGTGTGTGTTCCTTTATAATGGATTCCAACATCTTCCCAACCACTGACGTCAGGCTATATGGTCATTTATTCCTTTCCTTCTGCATTCCACCCTTCTTAAAGAGTAGAATGACATTTGCAAATTTCCAGTCTTCTGGAACCATTCCATAATCTAGTGACCCTTGAAAGATTACCACTGCCTCCACAATCTCTTCAACTACCTGTTTCAGAACTCTGGAGTGTAGAAAATCTAGTCAAGGTAATTTATCTGCCTTCAGATCTTTCAACTGCCCAATCAACTTCTCCTTAGTAATAGCAACAAAACTCACTTCTCCCCTCTAACTATCTTGAATTTATGACATACTGCTGGTGTCTTGCATAGAGAAGACCAACACAGACTACTTATTAAGTTCCTCTGCCATTTCATTCTCCCACATTACTACCTCTACAACATCATTTTACACTGTTCCAACACCCACTCTCACCTCTCTTTTACTTTTTCTATATTTGAAAAAATATTTTGTATCCTTTTTATAATATTGGCTAGCTTCCATTCATTTTTTCATCTTTTCTCTCCTTATAACTTCTTAGTTGCCTTCTGACTTTTGCTTTTATGCTGTCTTTGACTTCCATTGTCATCCACAGTTGACTCACCTTCTCTTTAGAATACTTCTTCTTTGGCATGTATCTATCTTCTGAATTGTCGCTGAAACGCCAGCCATTGTTGGTCTGCCATCATCCCTGCTTGTGTCCCCTTCAAATCAACTTTGGCCAGCTCCTCTCTCATGCCTCTGTAATTTTCTTTACTCCACTGTCATACTAACACATCTGACTTTACTTTGTCCCTTTCAAAATGCAAGATGAATTCTATCATACTATGATCACTGCTTGCTAAGAGCTCCTTTACTTTAAGCTCCCTAATCAAATTTGGTTCATTACATAACACCCAATCCAGAATTTACTGTCCACTCATGGGTTCAAAATCAAGCTGCTCTAAAAAGCCAGCTGTAGACATCTGACAAATTCCCTCCCTTAGAATCCAGCACCAACTTGATTGTCCAGATCTACTTGCATTTTGAAATCCCCCTTACTACTTTAACATTGCACTTTATACATGCCTTTTCTATCTCCCATTGTAATTCGTATCTCACATCCTGGTTACTGTTTGGAGGCTGGTATATAACTCCCATCAGAGTCTTTTTACGCTTGCAGTTTCTTAACTTTACCCACAAGGGTTTAACATCTTCTGATGATTGCCACCTCTGAGGATTTGGTTCAGTTTTTTACCAACATTTGACACCCCACCCCTTCTGCCTACCTGCCTGTCCTTTCAATACAAGGCGTATCCTTGGATGTTCATCTCCCAACTATGATTTTCTTTCATCCACAACTCAGTGATGCCCACGAAGTTGTACCTGCCAATCTCTAATTGTGCTACAACTTCATCTACTTTATTTTGTACCAAGCATGCATTCATATAAAACACCTTTAGTCCTGTGTTCATCACTCTTTTAATTTTGGCTCCCATGTTACACTTCAACTCATCCATCCAACTGACTACAATTTTCCCCTATCTGCCTTCCTCACAGTCTCACTCACTCTGCATCTACTTGTATACCAACTGCCCTAACCTCAGCCCTATCATTCTGATTCCCATCCCCCTGCCAAATTAGCTGAAATACTCTCCAACAGCTCTGGCAAGTTAGCCCCCAAGGATATTGGTCCATCTTGGATTCAGGTGTAACCCATCCTTTTTGTACAGGTCATAGCTTCCCCAGAAGATATTCCAATGATCCAGATATCTGAAACACTGCCCCCTGCCCACATTCCACAGTAACACATTCATCTGCCAAATCATCCTATTCTTACCCTCTCTGGCATATGGCACAGGCAGCAATCCAAAGATTACTTCCCTGGAGGTCCTGCTTTTCAGTATGCTACCTAACTCCCTACATTCCCTCTTCAGGACCTCCTCCCATTTCCTACCGATATCATTGGTACCAATATATACCACAAATTCTGGCTGCTCATGCTTCTCCCCCCTCCCCCCTTAGAATGCAGTGGGCCTGA
Source organism: Hemitrygon akajei (assembly GCF_048418815.1). Lineage (NCBI taxonomy): Eukaryota > Metazoa > Chordata > Chondrichthyes > Myliobatiformes > Dasyatidae > Hemitrygon > Hemitrygon akajei. The sequence goes on from NC_133129.1 coordinate 139,020,423, forward strand.
TCCAAGACATTCTTGACCCTGGCACCGGGAAGGCAAAATACCATCTGCTTGACATTTTCATGCCTATAGAATCTCCCGTTTGCTCCATTAACTATAACATCCTCTATCACTATTGCATTCCTCTCCTACCCCCTTCCTTTCTGAGCCAGAAAGACAGACTCAGTGCCAGGGACCTGCTCTTAGTGGCTTCTCCCTGGTATGTCTTTCCACCAACAGTATCCAAAGCAGTATACTTATTATGGAATGGCCACAGGGGTACTCTGCACTGGCTGCCTCTCCTGACAGTCACCCGAGTACCTGCCTCCCTCAACTTAGGGGTGACTACGTCCCTTTAGTTCCTATCTAACAGCTCCTCATTCTCCAATATAAGCTGAGGTCATCGCGTTGCCTCTCCAGTTCCTTACATGATCTCCAAAGAGATGCAGCTCGGTGCACTTTGTGCAAATGCTGTGATAAGGGAGACTGGAGATCTCAGAAAGCTCCCCCATCTCACACACAGAAGATACTATTAACCCTGGACCCATTCCCTTCGACCTGGCTTTGCTTCTAAACCCAATGGATTTGTTTCTACTGACAACAGGGCTAAGGTAGGTTACTGGTGCCTTAAAACCAGTCATTTCAGCCAGATGGGACTTGTCAGCCGATGTTGGCAGCTCATCTGGGAGAAGGAAAACTCTGATCTCTACTTTGTGACTATACCCACCCATGGGGAAGGCTTTGAGAATAAACCCTGAGGGGAAATCCTGAGCTGGACTCCCTAAGGCAGTCTGACATTGAGTTCAGTGCTGACTGGAAACTCATGTGATGCTGCTGGTGCCAAGCTATATCGGTCTGTACCGCTCCTTTGGTTTCATCAAATGTGTAGAGAGAGGGAACCTGCTACTTGGGCAACAGCTTGCTCAACATCTCATACTGCCCTGGTTTGCATATTGGCTTGCATATCACGTTGACAGCGGGGCACAATATCCATGTTCAATCTTGGCCAAAGGGGGCCTCACTCACCTTTAACTGAAACCAATCCCCTTCTCAGAGATTAAATGGATGCAGATGGAAATGTATTGGAGAAGATTGCTTAGGGGATGGTTGAAGATATGGATTTTATTGAGGATTTGAAAACCTGGAAAAAGATGACACCAGAGAGACATATAGGAGGGCATCATAGCAAGTCAGACAGAACTACAGGAGTCCTGTGGTAGAATTGTGTAAGAGAATATGGACAGAAGCGAGTGATAAACAATAGAAAACATGAGAGTTAGTTAAGACGTTGGATTTAATTGTAAATGAAGAGTAAATCTCTGAATAAAATACACCTAAATTTGAGCATAATTTGAGTCTAGTGATGATTCATGATAAATAGGGTGGCATGATACCTAAACAGCCAGCAATTATCGATTGAGGTTCGAGTCCTGCCACTGTCTGTAAGGAGTTTGTACACTCTTCCTGGGACTGCATGAGTTTCCTCCCACAATCCAAAGACTTACAGCTAGGGTTAGTGAGTTCTAGGCATACAATGTTGATGCTGGAAGGATGGTGACACTTGCAGGCTGCCCCTGCAAAATCTTTGGACTGGGTTGGTCGTTGATGCAAAATAATGCATTTCACTGTATGTTTCAATGTGAATGTGATAAATAAACTAATTTTAATCTTCAAGTTTATTTATATAGAGGAATGGCAAGAGGCCCAAAAGAAGATTGACACAATAATGAGATTTTTAAAGTTTTATGCTATGTGAGTTTAATTATGTTTTCCATTTCTACAGCATTAAATAATAACATCTTTAGTTACGAGCAAGAAACAGTAAAATAAAATTTTTGAAATGTATGTTTGTAAATTGAAATCCTTCAGCAGCAGTTTTCATCCCTGTTTCTGTTTTGAGATGCATTAGCTCCATATCTGCAAACGGGCATCATGGCGATCGGCATTAAGTACGGGCTAAGATTTGAAAAATATTATGGATTTCCCACACCTTGGAGCAAACATTCTTTTTATTTAGAGGTACAGCATAGGATAACAGGCCCTTCTGGCCCAGTGAGCCCCCGTTGCTCAGTTACACTCAAGTGACCAAATAACATAATACATACAAATTTGGAACGTGGGAGGAAATCAGGGCACTCTGGGGGGAAACACACACAGTCATGGGGAGAACATACAAACTATTTATACTCAGCAGTGAAATCAAACTCTAGCCGCTAGTGCTGTAATAGAGTTATGCTAACCACTACCCTACCCTACTTGTGTTGCCCTTAAGGCATTCGTTTAGTTTATTATATTTTCGCTTTAGTAATTCGTTTGTAATCGTTTTCTAGTTAAAGTTAAGGTTGTTGAAAGTAAATTCGTTGTCTGTGATATATCGTGGCATGTGATGACGTCACACCCGTTTTCGCTGCGTCTTGTGGGAAAATACCGGTTTGGAGAAGCGGGAAGGAGGGGGCTTGTGTGTGCAGGATCAGCCTGAGAAAAGTTTTCTTTCTATGCACTAGAAACATCATAGAAGCAACGCCGTAAGTTCATAAGATAATCGATATATTGAAGTAAAAATGTTAATGCTGTTTCTGTTAAAAGTAATGATGGTTGATAAAGTTTATGTTCTTTGTTATTTAAAGAGTTGCGGATAGTTTGTGTTGATGCGTATTTAAAGCCAGTAAATGGTGTAGGTAGATTCTGACTGTATGTTGTACTTTAATGTAATATAGTATTTATGATGTAAATGTGATGCTAAGAAGGAAACAAATACTGTATATATTTTGTATTGTTTTATCAACAGTTTTCACCATACGTTAATGTGGAAGAGTGAACAGTAAACGGTTAATCTTACTGGGATCGCGCATCATTGTCTCCGGTTTATACTTGGTGTTTAGTTCCGAGTTTTTACACCTGTGCGAGAACACTACACTACTGCTCTCAGTTTAGTTCTTGCCTAAACTTTATTAATAAACTTTCATATGTATTAATCTGCATTGTCCATAAATTTGAGTACTAAGCTTCAGTAGTATTAATTTTTTTTACTCGGAGTTGCAGCAGACTTTATTAAATGCCTGTTTATTGAAATAAAGGCAGACACCTCATTTCATGGTCAAATGTAACTAATTGGGTAAATGTTGAAGCAATATTCATTGTACAATTGTGTCAAACTCCCAATGACATTTGTTAGGATAAAGAATACTATCAGATTTTATGATTGAACAAGAATGTGATCCGATCAGACTTGGCATTAGTGGGCAACAACCGTTTTTATTGAAAGGTTTACTTTGTGGGCCATACTATCTAAATTCAATTTATTATGCTACATTCAACCCTGGACATTTATCTTGCACAAATAAAATGAACAAAGTATTCACCTATTTATGCATTAAACTGGATTCATTAATTGGCTGACTCCTTTGTTTTTATGGCAAATGCTTATGATATTTAGTTACAATTTGTTTATCAATTGTAGAGATTAGTATTCCCTCAATAACGTTTTGTACCCAGTGTTGTTAGTAAGAAATGAGGAACAGACAATGGGAACTTCTTTTGCTGTTTCTTTTGCTGATGGTCAGATCTCCAGCATATTTCATTGTCTGGTTATACAAAATTGATGGCGAACCCAGTGATGCAGAGGATGTTCATATTGTAGAGTTATAGATTCACACAGCACAGAAACAAACCTTTCAGTCAAGCAGTAGTAAATCATGTCAACGGGATTTGCTGTCTAAAAATGCATAATAAATAATCCTGTCCTTTCAGGGAAAAGAATCTTAACAGAGCAGGAATTAAAATTGCCTTCTCAGTTTTTAATCTGTATAGATAAACAACATTAAATGCCAAATGTGGGAATGTAATTGGCTTCAATAATAAAGGAAGGTGATGCACCATCAATAACTCTTGGAGACGGGAGGCAAACGATCGGCTTTTATTAGCTGCAAACGTGACCACAACATCTTGGAGACTGAGGGAGGAGCAGTGCCTCCAATCGCCTTTATACAGGGGTCTGTGGGGGGAGCCACAGGAGCAGTCAGCAGAGGGGTGTGTCCAGACAGGTATACACATAGTTTACCACAGAAGGTAAGTATGATTTATTTGCATTATATCTGAAGATACACAATACTTCATTCAGGCAGAAATCAGAGTCACAAAACAATTTTAGTGTAGGTGGGCAAACAAGTGTGGCTGTGGCTTAAAATTTTGAGGAGAGGAAACATAAAATGATCTTGAAATTTTCATTGCTTGCAAAAAAAACAATAATTAATAAAAATTCTAAAGAGCATGAAATTGCTTTGCAGATAATTGAAAAAAGAATCTAAAAACTTTGTAAACAAAATAAGACTATCAAGGCATAACAGTCACCCTTGAAGTTACTTTATGAGGTTAAGCTTTCAATTACCAATGACACAGTCTGAATGGCCTGAAGCAGGAAGGGACTGCATGTCCTAAGTGATTAGACTTCAATATCAGTGCTTAAGACAGCATGTCAGTCTTTGTTGTCCTGAGCTAGAGAAACAGAAAGGTTGAGGTTTTTTTCCTGATCATCACATGACTGGGTAGATGCCAGAGCTGCAACAGTTAATCTAGAGGAGGAGGAGGTGGTTTCAGAGTGCAGATCTTCACTATCACAAGTGGGATGTTGTCTGCTTCCATAGTCTTTGCTGTAAGCAGTGTCTGGTGCCATTTCTTGATGTTGCACAGAGTGAATCAAATTCACTGGCTTCTTTGATGTTAGGAATCTCAGGAGGAAACCAAGATTAATCACTTCTTCAGCATTTCTGGCTAAACAATATTCCGAATGCTTCAGCATTTTCCTCAGCACATACTTGTCGGGTCCCACCATCTTAGAAGGTGGGAATATTGTTTGAGCCTACTCCTCCAGTTATCTGTTTACTTGTTCACTGACCTTCATAACTACGCATGATTATACTGCAAAGCTTCAATTGATCCATTGTTTTCAGGTCACATTGACTTAAGTGGCAATACTCATTCATCAACCTTCTCATACAAAAGTTGCTAATCGTATTTTGTCTAAAATTTTAGTAACCTTAAATATTTGATTTGTTCAATAATTCACAACATAATTTGTTTTTGTTGGTCAGGAAGAATCTGTGGAAAGAGAAACAGTTACTGTTTCAGATTTGAACAACTGTAGTAGTTTGGATCTTCACCTAAATATTTGTCTTTGCTGAAACATTTCTGCAGAATGTACAACAGATTACTATGAACAAATGTCATAAAGGTTCTGTCAGTGCTTTATACAACTCAGTAGAATTACTTTTAACAGTAGACATCTTGCTACCTTACGTTTTTGCAAATAAATGACCTGAGACACTTTATGTTTAAGAAAAGCTGTAACAAATCATTTGCTGCATTCCAAAAACTGAACACGAAGCGCAGTAACAGAACTTCACATAATTACTTCATCATGTCAGACCAGACTCTTAAAATGAACCCCCAACTCAATGTCTTTGGTTGTGAATTCTGTACATATCCACCTACACTACAAAGTAGTGTACAAATACCTCCCAGATATTTTGAACTTTCTGTCACTGTAAAAAAATATAAGCTACTGATGCAGCAGGTATCATAACTTACCTACTCATTGGAAGCCCCTCCCCTGTTGGAGGTGGTTATTGGCCTGTGTGAGAAGCATTGTAGCCCCTCCCACTAGCTTTGGTTTAGTTGATAGCATCATAGTTCTGGTAGGGGTAACCATGCGGTCTCTTGTCCTCTCTGGTCACCATGGACAGGTAGTTGAGGGTGCCGTGGATACGGTTGACAGTGGGATTATGCTGCAGTGCCAGGGGCTCAGGCATATACTTTAGATAAGTATTGGCCAGAGTGTATATGATTGGTGTCTGTTTTGTTCTGCTACTTCATGGCCTCAGTTTAGTTAAGTAGCTGTAGCCAAATTTAGCTTGGAGGGTTTACATGAATGTTTAGTGTCTGCTATGTCTTGTAAACAAATAGTTAACTTACTTACTGGTAATGAGTGTCTTCTGTTCCAACTCATTGAACCTGCTGACCTGATTTCCCACAACAGCTACACCGTCCCTTTGTAAATGGAAATTATATAATAAAAATATAAAAACAAAATAAGAAATCTTCCTGTTGGGTATACACTAGAACTTCATTAACATTTAGTGTGGTGCTTATGTGCTTTTGTAATCTACAAGAAGTAGTTATCCTGAATTGGTTTTCTTCTTAGACGTACTACCATGGGATCAAAATCAAAATCAACTTATATAATTTTCAAGTTCGGATGATTTTGTTCCAATGATTCAAATACAGCTTTTTAAAATTATTAGAACATTCACTAATGTATCTTCACAAAATGAGCATGCCTACAATATCACACAATAAATCACTGGAGGAAGGAGCTTGCCTCCACAGTGACAAATAGTGCACGTATTCTTTTCTCAGTAGCTCAGTCTTCTACTATTTGAGTTTGGTGTTATTGGTTTAGTCTTTTTTGTTTCACTTAATATGTTGTCAAATATATTCTTTGAAGCAAGTTACTGTTATTGTCCTTTCTGTTATGTATGCTTCATATTTTATATTTGCTTATGACATAGAAAGAAGTGACTTTGACACCCGTAGTTTATGCTGTTCACCAAACAATCTTTTACCCCACTGTTTTTTCCTTTAACACGTTGTCTCCACATTCCCATTAACACCACGCAGGCTTTAACACTCAACAACACCCATTAACATATAATTGTTTAAAATTAGTTGTTAAAATTGGAGAAAAAAACTAAGAGGAGATGAAAGAGCACACATTATATATAAATAGAAAGTGAGTGAAAAATGAGAGTAGGACCTTTGGCTCCTAATTTTCCCAAACTTTGCATACTGGAAACATTGCTCATTTTGGCTAGTTGCTTTTCAAAGATGGCTTAGCCTGACTAAGGAACAATGAGTGCTGCTAATTATCCAAATGTCTGGTGTTTCTTCTTAGAAAAAGGTCACTTGGTAATGTTACTGAATGTGTGACAGGCAACCAAAGAGACAGGACTGCAATGTAAATGATAATATTCCCCAAGGTATCTGTGACAGCAGTGTGATGGGCTTGTCTCTCCAAGTTCTGCAAGACTAATCCATCTTCATGATTTATAGTGCAGTGGGGAAAGCACTGACAAACTTCAGCATGTGTGGTCAGTTATGTAAGTCACTACAAGAGTTCTTGAACGCTCAGCATCTGTATGTACATGTATCAGGAAGGGGCAATTATAGGCAGTGATAACCAAGATCTGGCATTTTGCGATATTAGAACTCCATCATTGCAGAGTGGCTGCAATGCTCCTGACATGGGCCAGTCCCCACCTCGCTCAGGGGAGGAGCTTTCAATGAGCAGGTAAGTTAAGACAACTACTGTAACTGCAGATTATATTTTTCTTGGTAGCAGAAGGTTCAGAATATCTATGAGGTGCATTGGCCTATGTAGCACAATGTCTATGGTTAAAAATAACTTATCTGAGTTGTATAAAACACTAACAGCACCTTTATGGCACTTGTTCATAGTAATCTGTTGTACATTCTGCAGAATGTTTCAGCAAGGCAAACATTTAAGGTCAAAATCCCAACTACTGAGCTGTTCAAATCTGAAACAATAACTGTTTCTTTTTCCACAGATTCTTCCTGACTTGCTGAGATTTACTGTTTTTTCTGTTTCTACTTCAATTATGCATAGTGACAGAACAAATTAAATTGTGACTATTGATCCAAATCAAATATTCAGATTACCAAACAAATGGCTAAATATTATTAGTCATTTTTGTACGAGAAGACTGATGTATGTGTATTGGCACTTATGTCATTGTGACTTGAAAACAATGGACCAATTGAAGCTTTGGAGTCCAATCATGAGTAGTTATGAAGCCAGTGAACGAAGAAGCAGATATTTGGAGGAGTCAGCTCAAACAATATTTCTACCCTCAGAGATGGTGGGACCCAGCAAGTATGTGCTAAAGAAAATGCTGAAGCATTCAGAATATTGTTTAGCTGGAAATGCTGAAGACATGATTCATCTTGGTTTCCTCCCGAGATCCCCAACATCAGGGAAGTTATTGAATTTGATTCACTCTGTGCAACATCAAGAACCAGCAGAGCATACTGCTTACAGCAAAGACTATGGGAACAGACAACATACCAGCTGTGATAGTGAAGATCTGCACTCTGAAACTCACTGCCTCTCTAGTAAAACTAGCATCTACCCAGCCATGTGATTATTAGGAGTGAAACATCAACTTTTCTGTTTCTGTAGCTCTGGAGAACAAAGACTGACATACTGGCTTAAGCACATATATTGGGGTTTAATCACTTAGGACATGCAGTCCCTCCCTGCTTCAGGCCATTCAGACTGTGTCATTGGTGTCATTGCAAACTTAACATCATAAAGTAACTTCTAAGGTGACTGTCTGCCTTGCTGGTCTCGTTTTGTTTACAAACATAACATATTTAGATTCATTTTTCAATTATCTGTGGGGAGATTTCATGCTTTTTAGAATTTTTATCACTTATTATATTTTTCTTTTTGCAAGCAATGAAAATCTCAAGATTATTTTATGTCTCTTCTCAAGATTCAGCCACAGCCACACTTGTTTACCCACCTACACCAAAATTGTTTTATGTCCCTGATTTCTACCTGAATGAAGTATTGTGTATCTTCAGATATAACCCAGATAAATCACACTTACCTTCCTTTATTATTGAAGCCAATTACATTTCCAATTTTGGCACTTAGTTTTCTTTATCTATACAGATTAAAAACTGAAGAAGTCAATTTTAATTCCTGCTCTGTTAAATATTTTTCCCAGAAAGTACAGGATTATTTATTATGCTTTTTCAGTGGGTGGATGCTTTCTACAAATCTATAATTTGACAGATAGGAGTACTGTATGCACAAAAGTTGCTGAATCCTCATCAATTCACTTAATAGGCATCAAAGCAACTCAATCCAATACTGAAGTGCACAAGTTACAGCTGTGATAAGATAAGCCGGGAGGCTTGTTACACAGAAGGGTCATATGTCAATATGAACGAAAATTAGAGAATGGATTGTCAGACGATATAAGTCTCATGGTACAAGAGAGAGGTTGCCAAGAGTAGGTATCGTATTAGCAGAACTATTAGTTATATGGAACAAGGTGACCATAATATCCATTATCTCCATTTGCACCCTCGTTCCGCTTATCTGCTGATGAATCCTTTGTCACCTCACACTTGAGTATTTAAACTCCCCATTGAAAAACCTGGCATTTCATGAGTTGCTTCCAGTTCCATCCACTTTAACACGTTACCTACGTTTAACCTCCTTTTTAATGTAGTCAGCCTTATTGTGAGATCATACCCTTGGACTCCCCCTTTTCTGAATTACTACTCTGCAATCTTCCAACTTACATAAAACTACGGACTCCTAAGGTCAGAAACAGGCCCTTTGGCCCGCCAGATGCAGACTGATCTCTTTGCACATCAGCATCTTCATTCAAAGCATCTTTGAGTACAATATGTACAAGATTTCAAGAAGATTCCACCACCAGATAGAATTCCACTGCCTTTTCAACATTTTCAAAGGGATGTTTTTTTTTAAATGATTCCTGGGTCTATTCTACTACTGTTCCTAACAGCTATTCCCCATATCTTGGCATTTCCCCACGCAAATGCAGGAAATACATCATCTGTCCTTTCCTCCCTTCTGCTCCCATTATCCAATCTACTGCATTTGGTGCTCACAATGTGGCTTCATCAACACTGAAGAAACAAAGACAGATTGAGTGACTGCTTCATAGGGCCAGTCTGCAGGAGTGGCCTTGGTGCTTTTGATTCCCTGCTACTGTAATTCCACTCCCAGTCTCCATCTAGGCCTCACTCTCTGTGTCCTCCAGCATTGTTACTATGGAACCAACACAAGCTTGTGGAACAACACCTCATAGAGTATAGTACAGTATAGACCATGTGCAAATCTCCAGAGTCTTTTAACTGTTTCTACTGTTACGCCTGTGCCCAACTCTGAGGGGCCGAGAGGTGCAGAGTGGCCCCCTCCTTTTTGAGAATCGCAGGATCACTATTGATTCGGGTCAGGAGATCCAGGAAATGAGAGAAAGACATGCAGAATCCACAAAGGGGTTTGAAATGTCCTGGCCCTCAGCGATACAAAGCAACGGGAAGCGGTCATTGTCTCTTGAGGACGGAATTGTGTATTGAGTACTGTGCTTCGTGGAAGCCCTCAGGCAACGTGGGCTGGTTGGGGGATGGCATCATTCCACCCTAATTGACATCTGAGACCCCGTGAGTGGGGATAAAAGAGGGTCTGGGGAACAGACCCTTCAGACGCACCAGAAGAAATGCTAGAAATCCTGTAACAGCGAAATAGCGAAAGCCGGTGGAAAGTCCACGTCCTTTTCCATTTGCCTCGGAATTGGTGGGCCTTGCCACGGAAGAACGGCTTTAGCTAACACAAAAGAGAAATCAGCCCCCAACGACTCTCGAAGGATTGACATCATAAAAGGAATGGGCAAGTTTAAACTCTCTCTCTTGACTCCAACCAAGGGCTGCAGCCTGCAGCTTGAATGAACTTGAGTGACTTTTATATTTCCATCGGACAATTCATTATCCCCTAGACAACGATAGAGTTATTTCTTATTGATTATTATTATACCCGCGCTTTTAGATTTAGTATTGACGACGTATATTATCTGTATGTTTGCATCGATGTTATTTTTGTGTATTTTTATCAATAAATACTGTTAAAAATCGTATCGTCAGGCTTCAACGGACCTCTCTATCTTTGCTGGTAAGTGACCCAGTTACAGGGTACGTAACACTACTAAATATTCCTCTTCCATCACATTAGGCAGTGTGTTCCATGCACCTACCATTCTCTGACACCTCCCCTATACTTTCCTCCAATCACCTTAAAATTATGCTCTCTTGTATTAACTATTTCCACTCTGGGGAAAAAAAACACTGGCTGTCCATTGTATTTTCCCTCTTATAATCTTATTCACCTGTATCAAGTCACCTGACATCCTCCTTTGTTCCAAAGAGAAAAGCCCTAGCATGCTCAGCCTCTCTTCATAAGACATCTTCTCTAACCCAGGCAGCATCATCCTGGTAAACCTACTCTGCACCCTCTCCATCCTTCCTATAATGAAGCAATCACAACTGAACACAATACTGCAAGGGTGGTCTAATCAGAGTTTAATAGAGTCTTGAACTCAATCCCCCAATTAATGAAAGTGAACACACCATATGAGGGATGATTGATAAGTTTGTGGCCTAAGGTAGAAGGAGTCAATTTTAGAAAACCTAGCTCATTTATTTTTCAACATAGTCCCCTCCTACATTTACACACTTAGTCTAGCAGTCGTGGAGCATATGGATCCTTTCTTTGTAAAAGTGGTCCACAGCAGGGGTGGTTGATAAATTCATGGCTGAAGGTAGAAGGAGATGAGTTAACTTCAAACTTTCTGCATAATCATTCGAAGAGTTGAACTGCATGTACATGTAACGAGAGCTGTATAACTCATCTCCTTCTACCTTAGGCCACAAACTTATCAATCACCCCTGCTGTGAGAGACCTGTAGGTCCAAGATGCTCTTGTTACATGCACAATCAGTTCAACTCTTTGAGTGATAATGCAGAAAGTTTGAAGTTAATAACTCATCTCATATCTTCGGCCACAAACTTATCAATCACCCCTGCTGTGGACCACTTCTACAAAGGAGCGATCCGTATGCTTCACGACCACTGGACTAAGTGTGTAAATGTAGGAGGGGACTATGTTGAAAAATAAATGTGCTAGGTTTTCTAAAATTGACTCCTTCTGCCTTAGGTCACGAACTTATCAATCACCCCTCGTATGCCTTCTTAACTATCCTATCAACTTGCACAACAAATTTGAGAGATCAATGGACATGGAGCTCAAGATCACTCTGTTCCTCCACTCTGCTAAGGGTCCTGCCATTAACTCTGTATTCTGCCCTCAAGTTTGACCTTCCAAAGTGCATCCCCACACTTTTCTGGAATGAACTGCACGTGTCACTCTCAGCCTGGCTCTGCATCATATCAATATCCTGTTGCAACATCTGGCAGAGTTATACACTATACACAACACCACCAACCTTCATGTTATCTGCAAAATCAATAATCCACCCCTCCACTTCCACATCCAAATCATTTGTAAAGACCACACAGAGCAGAGCAGAATGGCAATGGTCAACAATCTCCAGACAGATTATGCTCTATCTGCAACCATCTTTAGCCTTCTGAGGGCAAACCAATTCTGATTCCTGGACCCCATGCCTCTTGACTTTCTGAATGAGCTTACCGTGGGGGGGGGGGCCTTGTCAAACACCTTACTAAATCCATATATAGCACATCCGCTGTTCTATCTTCATCAGTTTGTTTTGTCAGTTTCTTGAAGAATTCAATCAGTCTCATGAGGCATGACCTGCCCCTCACAAAGCCAAGCTGACTATCCCTAAGCTTCTCCAAATGTTTGTAATTCTTGTCTCTAAGAATCCTCTGCAACAGTTTGCCCACCACTGACATAAGAATCGCTGATCTAAAATTCCCAGGACTACCCTGTTACCTTTCTTGAACAAAGGAATAACATTTCCCACCCTCCAATGTTCTGGTTCTACTTCTGTGGCCAGTGAGGATATAAGGATCATTGCCACAGATGCAGGAGTCACTCCCTGACCTTACAGTACTAATCTAGGGTATATACCATTTGGACCCATGGACTTATCTACCCAAACATTTTTCAAAAGATGCAGCACATCCTCTTTCTTGATGTCAACATATTCCAGAATATTAACCTGTTCTATGCTGTCCTCACATCTGTCAACTAGTGAATACTGAAGCAAAGTATTCATTAAGGACCTCCCCAGACCTCTTTAACTCCAGGCACATGTTTCCTCTTTTGCCCCAGGTCAATCCTTCTCTCATGCTAGTCATCCTCCTGCTCCTCACATTTCTGTAGGACATCTTTCATGTCCCCTTCTCGCTCTTCTGTTCCTTCATCTCCACATTTCTGATGTGCATATCCCCAAGTACATCTGTTCCTAACCTATGCTCCCAAGTCCCAGACTAAAAGCATCCTAATTCGCCTTCCCTAAATTAAATTCTTTTCCATACCATCTGCTGCTATTCCTGTCCAAGGTTATGAAAAGTTTGGAGTTGTGGTCACTGTCTCTGAAACGCTCACACATTGAGAGAGCTGTCACTGACCAGGTTCATTGCTTAGTGTAGATCAGGTATGCTGCTCCTCTAGTCAGCCTGTCCGCATATTGTGTCCATAATCCTTCTTGGACACACTAAGAAATTCTGTCCCACCTGAACCTGGCATTAAGGAGCTCTCAGGCAGCATTAGGGGAATTTTCATCTTTCCAAAATCTGACTCCCTATCTGCTCCTCAAAGTCTCTGCTGCTGTGGGAGGTGGGGAGAACTCCCAATGGACTGAATGCTCCCTTCCGGTTCCTGACTCTGCCCACATTGACTTAGTGGATGATTCCTCCATGACATCGTCCCTTTCTGCAGCTATGATACTACCTCTGATTAGGAATACCATTCCCCCACCTCTTTGTTCCTCTTGAAACATCCCGCAGCCACTTCTGCCCTTGGGAATCGCAGGTCTCTGTAATGGCCACTATTTCATAGTTCCATGCGCTGATTGATGCTCTTTTTCCTGAACCCTCTCAAATTAAAGTAGGCATATTTCAACCCGAGTAACTGATTACACTTATGCCCTATCCACTGCCTATCCATCCTCATAGTCTCTCTGCAAGTTAAAACTACCCGTACAGCATACTGCTCCATCCTCTGACACAGAACTCTGTTTCCTATTCCCCTGTCAACCCGAGGAACTGTAGCAAATCTGCCTGCAAGGATTTTGGCCCCCCTCAAGTTCAGATGTAACCTGCCCCTTTTGTACAGCTCATAATTTCCCCAAAATAGATCCCAATGATCCACAAATCTGAAAGTGCACCACTCCCCCCGCACCAACTCATCAGCAATATCGTCCTATTTTTACTCTCAGAAAGGCATGGCATGGGCAGAAATCTAGATATTACTACCTTTGAAGTCCTGCTTTTTCACTTCCAACCTAGCTCCCTCTATTCACTCTTCAAGATCTCATTCCTCTTCCTGCTTACAACGTTTGTACCAATGTGTACCACAGCTTCCGATCGATCACCCTACCGCTTAAGAATGCAGTGTCCCTGTCCCTGTCATTGGCAATTGGGAGGCAATATAGAATTTAGGAGTCTCTTTCATGTACACAGAATCTGCTGTCTGGTCTGCTATCCATTGAATTGCTTATTATGAATACTCTCCTCTTCTCCCCCTTTCTTTCTGAGTGACAGAGCCATACTTAGTGCCAGGGACTTGGTTGCTGTGGCTTTCCACTGGTATGTCATTCCTCCCCACCCCCCACTAAATAGTATCCAAAGCGATATACTTATTATTGAGTGGAATGGCCACAGGGGTATTCTGCACGGTCTACCTATACCATTCCCTCTCCTGACAGTCACTCAGCTCCCGGCTTCCTGAGGATGTGTCCCTATAGCTCCTCCACATACCTCCTCTTCCATCTGAGAACACTGTGGCCTTTCAGACTCAATACTGAGCTCCCCAAATCTACAACTTAATATGATAAAATTTGTCTTTTCTGCCAGTCATCCTTTGCAACTTTTGCCCGCTCCAACAAGTATTCAACAGACATGTATGACCCTTCTCTCTCCTTTCAGCATATCAAAGGGTTCTCTCTGTTCATGACAGCCAGCAGATTTTGACTCTTTTTTTCTTTCTATTGGTACAGTCCAGGCTGCTGGCTATGCCCAATAGTCTTGTTATTCACAACACATAAAACAGGCAAAGATTCATCATATTGTGCTTCCAATCGCTGAATTAACCTATTAGTGATATTATCTTCCTTCCTGATGAAGGGTTTCGGCCCGAAACGTCGTTATTACCTCCTCCCATAGATGCTGTCTGGCCTGCTGAGTTCTGCCAGCATTTTGTGTTTTTTATCTTCCTTCCTTACCTTTTATTGCAACAGGAAACGGTCTTGTCTCCACTCTTTTAGCCTGATAAAGGATCCGGGACGTGAAATGTTAACTCTGTTTCTCTCAGCAGATGCTGTCAGACCAGCAGAGTGTTTGCAGCGTTTTCTATTTTTAGACTTAGTGTGTGTCTGGTTTCATTCATGCTCCTATGTTCAAAAATAGTTCCTTTTATTTTCACTTCAGCTGGAGCGACTCTGATCAACACAAATTATAAACTAATCAAAGAATCCTGTAATTGTTGTACCATTTAATCATTTGTGGTTTACTAGTCTGCTGGCTTGTTGTCAGGTTCACATGATCAACAGCAATCTGGAAGAGGAGAAAACGTGCAATTATGGAAGCATCCTTCATCAAAGAGTTAATACCTGTGGTATGGGAAATCACACCTAGAGAACAGGTGTATAAAAATGATTAACTTCTGAAGTGAAATAAATGAGAATTATGGTGAATAAGACGTTATTCCCTCCATATATATATTTCAAAAGCCAGCTGTTGCTGGCATTATTTTGTTTGAGCCTCTTTTCAGATTCCCTGGGGGAATGGCTGACATAAAAATCATCATGGCAATGATATCAATGCAATCTTAATGTATCCATTGAACTGAATTATCTTGATTGCCTCTTGCCACTGTCTCATCTCAAAGTTCAAAGTATGTATACTGCAGTATACGCAACCTTGAGACTCGTCTCCTTACAGGCAGCTATGAAACAAAGAAACCTTATGGGGCCCACCACCTTGATTCAGACTGTAACTGACCTTTCCAATCTGGCCCACTGCTTAAATCAGTCAAACATCAGCTTGTTCCTCACCTTCAGGCCCAGGCCCCGCCACCTCGGCTCTGCTTTGCTTTGGCTTGCCTTGCCTCAGTTCTGCCACTTTGAACCAGTTCCAGGTCCGCTCCTGCAAAGGCCGGTCATTGGCTCATTCCTCGCTCTCGGGCCTGGGCCCTGCTGCCTCAATTCAGCCTCTGCACCCCATGCTGCACCTTTGAGGCTTCAGTTCACACTGCAAAATGCCAGGTCGCACAGGCGGTTCAAAAGCTTGACTCCAAAAGGGAAGTTAGAGGCTATTGATTTTAGTGATCATTTAACAGAAAAATAGTGATTAATAGTGTAGTTAGTAGTTTTGTTTGCTGCCAGCAAGTCATCACTGTGTGTCACTGCACCAACTTAAACCACAAGTTTAGGCTGGTTGCTTGTCCTTGATTTGTTTTAATGATTAAAGAGCATTTTCTTCTATTTCTATATCACTGATAAGTGTGTATGTGTAGCTATGACTGCCACACAGTCAACCTGTAGTTAAAGGGAATGTATTTTTTTTCCCTTGGTCACATTCATCATATATTTTAAAAATTCATCATAAATTCTCATTACATTCATTATATGTTTGTCAAATAACATGCTCCCTTTCACAGATGTGCTCAACAATTCCAATTTAATTGCCATTTTTGAATATTTCCATGAGTCATTCACTGCCTCTTATAGTAGTCCAAATCCTTGTTTCTTTCTACCTTCCTTAAACTATTTTATATTCTGTTATATACTATTTTGCTTTTAGTCTGAATTTCCACTTCAGAATACCCCTGCAAGGTACTGTGAGATTTTTTTCCTACATTATTAATGCTATATAAAGGCACATGGTTTATGTGGTCACAGAGATCTTCACGGGGAAGGAGCATCCTACCCTTGAATGTTTGGCAATTCTCACAGCAGGTCGGGGAATGAATTTGTTGAAAGTGACAGAGCATCAAGTTGCAACAAATAAAGTTGTTAAAAACCAGTCTTCTGCGTGCTGCCCTAACTTACAATGTAAAAAATGATTAAGTATAATGTCCTGGAGCTTCAAGGTGTGGGAAAGCAGAGGAGGCGGATGAAATAGTGGTAGCGGTGTTGAAGCATGATTTTATCGATGGCTGCTTACAATTATTCTCAGGTCAATTTTTGTATAAGACATGCTGACAAATTAATCAGCATTATGTTTTGAGTGCATTATCTTGCTCCCATCTATTATATATTAATGCAAGTATTTATTTTAAAATTATTGTCTTGCCAAAGAGTAATAAACTACTCCTAGTATACAAATGGAGGTTCCTTAACAGACAGCCATGCATGTATTTTCCGTGGTGAGTCAATTAGGTTTGAGCCTTCATGTTCCTGTCTTAGTGCCACATCTTAGTTTTCATTAAGTGGGAGACTCAAGTGCAGTGACAGACTTTTGTTGTTCACTACACTTGTTAAGGAATGGACATAGCATTGTAAGTCTAAAATGACTTGTTATAGCTGGAGCCTGTACTGAGAAGGCAGTAGTTCATGTCTGAGTTAATGCGAATGTACCAGAAGGATACTTGAAGGAGCTGATGTGGTCTATTGGAGCTGACATCTCTTGAATTATTTCAGTGAAAAGACAAATTTAAACTCCCTGATGGAAAACGGCATCAACAAGCCTTGATGAATTCTGAAGTGGTACATATCTATCACTCAATCAAGTGTATTTAACCTGTTCAGATCATCCCCCACCCCAGTAAATCCCAGATCTGACAAACCCTGACAGGATCCAAGATGAAGCTGAGCTACTTTTAATGCATAATTATTTTTCTTTGAGATAGTAAAGATCCCTTGCCTCTGCAGCACAGGTGAGGGTCGAATGGAGCAAATTGGTTTTGTCATAATCATGTTCAATACTGCTTGTTACAGGAGTTGCAAGTGGTCCCTCTTCAAAATGGTATTTTAAGTCCCAGGGTGATGAACTCTGCGAGGGTTTTAGCTGGGTTATGACAAAGTGTTCAAAGCTTTGCTACTGCCAATTGCCTTCCTCTTATCGTCAGGGAATGCAATTGTGAATAAAAAAAAGGATAGTACAATAAAATGTCTTTAAGAAAAATGAATATACACATTTCAGGCACGTATCTGGATCTCCATCTGCATTGTCAATGGATATTCAAAAGAACCCAGCTAAAAATGAGGCCACGCGCAGGTCGATGGAGCAATACCTTATCTCCCGCCTGGGTAGCCTCCTACCTGCCGGCATGAACATCCAACTCACAGACCTCTGTTGATACCCTGCCCCCCCCCCTTACCCCTATCCCTATCTATTATTTCAGTCTGGTTCTCTTTCTCTCTCTTTTTCCCTCCTCACTATAACCTCCCCCCAGCCCTACCTTTCTTTTTCTTTTATTTCCCATAATTCTCCACCTTCCCCCCAGCCCATTTCCCTTCAGCCTATCACTTCCTAGCTCTCTACTTTATCCCTCCCCCCACTTCTTATCCCCCCCCCCCCTTGACCATCCCATGTTACGTCACCCCTGATGAAGGGTTTCGGCTCGAAACGTCGTCACTACCTCCTCCCATAGATGCTGTCTGGCCTGCTGAGTTCTGCCAGCATTTTGTGTTTTTATTTATTTCCAGCATCGGCAGATTCACTCGTGTTGCAGCTAAAAATGAGGCTCACTTATGCAATGTACCCAATGTCCATCAGTAATCCTAAATTTACATTGGAAAATCAGAAGAAATCTATAGAAATTACCGAAAAATGCCAATGTATTGCCTGAGTGAAAAGGAAGGTTAATAACAACCGCAGCTGATGTTGAAGTAAATAATTACACATCAGGATTGAATGAATGCCACTTCTTAGGAAGTAATTAGTCTAAGAAGACTGAATTGTGGCCTCCTGCTCATCGGTGAGACCTGCCGTAGATTGGGAGACAGTTTCGCCGAGCACCTATGCTCCATCTGACAGAAGAAGTGGGATCTCCCCATGGCCACCAATTTTAATTCCACTTCCCATTCCGATATATCAGTCCATGGCCTCTACTATCGCGATGAGGTGACACTCAGCTTGGAGGAATCTGCATCTGGGAAGCTTCCAACCTGATGGCATGAACATCAATTTCTCAGACTTCCGGTAATGTCCCCCCCATCCTTTTCTTCACCCTTCCCATCCCCTTTTTCCTCTCTCAGCTTATCTCCTTGACTGCACATGGCCTCCATCTGGTGGTCCTCCCTCCTTTTCTTTCTTCCATGGCCTTCTATCCATCAGACTCCCCCTTCTCTAGCCCTGTATCTCTTTCACCAATCAACTTTGCAGCTATTTACTTCATTTCACCCCCTCCCGGTTTCACCTACCACCTTGTGTTTTTCTCTTTCCCCCACCCCCACTTTTAAATCTGCTCCTCATCTTTTTTTCTCCAGTCCTGCCAAAGGATCTCAACCCGAAACATCAACTGTACTATTTTTCCATTGATGCAGCCTGGCCTGCTAAGTTCCACCAGCATTTTGTGTGTGTTTCCTGGATTGGAAATTAATTTTTTTCTCAAGCGATTTCAAATTCATGATCAGGCAAAAGCAGTAGTTGGCAAAAACCAATTAGCTGCATATGCCATATATACCAGACCATATGGAGCATATGCAGCTAAATTAAACCCAAAATTATCACAACTCCACACTCCCCTGCATGGTTCTGATTTCTGGTCATGAATTTTCAAAAATATTTCATGAGAGCCATTTGATTTTACATCATCAGACCTCATATTTGCTACAATTTGGTTTCCCAAGATTTAAAATTCATAAATTCCATCCACTAGCTTACTTTGAAGTACTTTAATTAGTTACCAGTTTTTGAAACTAGAGAAGTTCTATAGAATGTCTCCGAGGAATAAGAAAAATGTCATCAATGGGAGAAAGCCTGTCTCGTCAGTCCTTCAAGAAAGGTTCTCAAGTGATTCAATGCACACCATGGACTATAGCTGTGTGGATTTGGAGTGTGAACTAAAACGTTTAGTTTAGCAGGTAAATAGCTTAACAGGTATTATCCATGATTATAAGATGTATGGCCAACCTTTACTAAGCAGCCAAAATGTGAAAATAATATCTGATGTTCTGACTCATACTGGCGAACAGCTGACCTGAATGGGCAGTCTTTTGCAGGGCCATCTGAGGTCCAAACTCTGGAAATAATAGTCAAATGTATCCCAGCGCTGAAAGGGATCATTGCAGCTTGCTCCTGCCTCTTCCGAATCTATTCCCAAAGCACCTTATAAAAATAGTAGGAAGTATAAAATGAAGCTATTACGATTCTCTAAAGTTTGCATTTGTACGTAAGACAAAATGACATGCTGCTTTCTTATGACACCATATAAAAGTTACCCAGGAAGATGGCAGCACACTCAGATGTAGTGGCCTCTCTAGAGCCAACCAAAGTGCTTTGTCCTTTTTCAATCTCTTTTTATGACTGTAAGACACTGCTGGACATTAAAAACCTCAAGAACTACAGGTCTACCCCATCAGTGAATGCCGGAGTTGCTGGACTTGGTGTGGAGCATGTCGCTGCCTGCTACAAAAAGGCATTAGATTTGGTGTGTAAAGGTAATGTGCAATACAACAGCCAGTGATTGCTCTGGGTGTTTTTATTATGATTATAAGACCTGGTTGGGCATTGGTAAGGTAAATGCTGCCAGTCCAGTTCACTGGTTTATTGGGGAGACCAATGGCGAGGGAGCTACTTAGCCTCAGTTGTAGTGAAGACTTGGCCTCATGCTGCGGGCTTGCTTGTTGCAGTGGTCCAGGCAAGGAATCACTGAGGTCGGTGTAAAACAGCACCCTTGGTGGATTAGGGGTGGCCCCTCCCGTTGGTGCTGCTCTCCAGTGTAGGCTCAGTGGAAGGTAAACTGGATTACGTGCACACATTCGTGCCTGAGTGCGTGTGTACATTTCTCTGTGGACTATCATCAGCTGCACAAGCAGTTCTCAACATCCAAGCACCATCAATTTTCAGGACATATCACTCAAGGACCTGGGATATATATGCATCTTGGTCCCAGAAGAACGTTATTTCATTTGGCTGTATGGTTGAGCCACAATTAAACTTGAAGTTGGTTGCAACATCTTCCCTATTAATGCTTTCTCAGGATCAACTCATTCTTTCACTGGCTTCATGAATGTTGATACATGAAAGGACTTGGTAATGCTTTTTTGTTTCAACCTTCTGATATTTAACCCTCCCAGGAAGATATGAGTGACGTGCCTGCAGATGACTACCTCATCTCGTTCTCCTCCTTCTATCTCCTCTATTTTTTTCCTCTTTTGGAGATGAACAATGAGTCCATCTGTAGTTATCCAGTTGCAAGCATTCTTGGCTGCTCTCTCTTTTACACTGAGAGATCTTATATGTGCTACAATCTTAAGACCATAAAACATAGGAGCAGAACTAGACCATTCAGCCCATTGAGTCTGCTTTGCCATTCCATCATGGTTGACTTATTATCCCACTCAAACCCATTCTCCTGCCTTCTCCCTGTAACCGTTGATGCCCTGATTAATCAAGAACCTATTAATTTCCACCATATATATACCCAATCACATGGCCTGAACAGCTGGCTGTGGCAATGAATTACACAGATTTTTCCTCATCTCTGTTCTAAATGGAACTCCCCTTAATCTGAGACTGTATCCTATTCTGGCCCTGCACTCCCCCACTATAGAAAACTTCCTCTTCACGTCCACTTTATCTAGGTTTCAGTGAGATTCCTCATTCTAAACTCAGGGAGTAGAGGCCTAGCACCTTCAATCACTCTTCATTTGTTAACCTTTCCATTCCTGGGATCATTATCCTGAACCTCCTCTCGACTCTCTCCAACGCCAGCACATCTTTGTTTTTAGATTAGGGGTCCAAAACTGTTCACAATACTCCAAGTAAGTTCTGACCAATGCCTTATAAAGTCTCAGCATTACATCCTTACTTTTGTATTCTAGTCCTCTCGAAATGAATACTAACAGTGCATTTGCTTTCCTCACTTCTGACTCAAATTGTGATATCCTTTAATGAATCCTGCATGAGGACTCCCAAGTCCCATTGCACCTCTGATTTTTGGATTTTCTCCCTATTTAGAAAATAGTCCACACATTTATTCCTTCTACCAAAGTGCATGACCATGCACTTTCCTACGCCATATTCCATTTGCCCCATATTTGCCCATTCTCTCAATCTGTTCAAGACCTTCTGCAGACACCCTGCTTCCTTGAGAAATCTTGAAAATTTTGTTCCCCAAGATTTTACGTTCATAAATTCCATTCACTAGTTTACTTTGAAGTACTTTAATTAGTTACTGATTTCATTGCATATTTTCCTGATGATATGAATTGTGGTATGAGAATAACGCACTTCTGTGTTTTTGCCAGCTGTTTCCTGTTTCTAGGTGGTCTAATATTTGTAATAGTTTCTCATCTAACATTTTATGTATTTAATTTCATGCTTTTAGTTTATTGCCTAGCACAACATGCAGAGGCCTACCTAGTGGTAGTATTGACACCTGCAAGACTGTAAATGACATTGACATGTCAACTAAAATCTCTGCCATTAAGGAATTACAGAATTTAAGGAGTCTTAAGGTATTACCTACTAGTTGAGGGCATCTGATTGTACTTGGGATGTTGCCTGTCTTTTAACGCGCATATGTTTTACCTCACAGGGTGGCTGATGAATTGTAATATGAATATATTTTGGATCATCTGACATGTTGTGGATGTGTGTGGGCCTTCATCTTGAAGTAGTGTGGGGGTAGGGCTGTGAAATGTCCAAACTTGTATTTGTGAATTGTTGTATTGTAAATACATTAGCTGCCATGGTATGTTCGGGGATGGAGGGTGAGGGGAGGTTTGTTTAGGGGTAAGGTATAAAAGCAAAATGGAGGAAAATGTAATCCATTATGTATTCTGTATTGTGACATTCCTTCAATAAAAAATATATTGAAAAAAAAATCTCTGCCATGTAATAATAAGTGGCCTCTGGAGAATAGGAAGGATCAAGCATCATGGTGCACTCTCCATCTCCTGTACTACCTGACTCAAACATGCTAGTGCAGCAATCTAACCATCTCCAGTTAATCTTTACTTTGCCAGCATGATAGTATTGGCGTTTCTAGTTTGAGTGTCTGTTCCCTCTAAGCTGTGCGATGTACAGCCATGCAGTAATTAAAATGCTCCCATGCATATAGTCTTTATTGCCGCACAGATGGAACTTACTTTTATAGAGTGCTCTGTTAAATTGCCACCCAGCTTTCAGGCTCGTATAATATTCCTGATCAGAGGAATGGTTGTTCCATGCAGCTGTAAAAAAAATTAGAGGGAATGTTGTTTGTGTGTAGCAATATTCTAAAGCAGGAGTTCTCAACCTTCTTAATGCCATGGACTCATACCATTAAGCAAGGGGTCTGGGGATCCCAGGTTGGGAACCCCTGTTAAAGGGAATGATGTTATATTCTAGTCAACATTAGATCTTCATCAAATAGAATCCATCTGGGATTTTTGTAATGTAGACATATATTGAGATTCTTGGCTTTTAGAATCATTAATTCTTGATAATTTTCTGTATTTGTAGTGTTGAACACTGAGGGATTTGCCTAAAATTTCCAAACTAGTGTTCTCTGGACCCAAGAGAGTACTCAAAGGTTTAAAATGGACAAAAACAAATGTTCTTTGAAACCAATTTTCAAGGCTATCTAATTGGAACCACTTTCAGGTTTAAGTGGCTGTGTAAAACATATGATGAAGTCGGCATAAAAATTAGGAAGATGAAGGTAATCAAAGTGATCACAAATATATTAAAGAGTCAATGCAAATAAGGAAATTAGAGGTGTTCAGTGTGGATAATGCTGTGAAGCAAGTACAATAACCAATGTTAATTTTCACTCTTGAGGACAGTCAAGATTCATACCTCACCAGTGTAACCAAGCAGACATTAGCGGTATGGACAGTTGTAGACACATTGAGTCAGCAGGTGCAATCCTTTTCCATCTCCACTCAGATAAGTAAAAGAACGTTGTGTATTGTGAAGGGGAATACTAGAAGCAAGTTAGTGACTTGCAAAATACACAATTATATCAAATAAGTGTTGAGGCAGGAGAATTTCCATAAAATTGCAATGAATATCTCTGAGAAAAAAATCAACCAAATGTGGCAAGAAAGACAGGACAGGGAGGGGAAAGGAAGGCATTTATATCAAATACAAAAAAGTGTTTCAGGTACTAGGGTAGGTAGTAGATACAGAAGAGAGGAAATTGTGTGGACTAGGTTAAGGCTGGGGCACTGTGCACTAAACCAAACACTGAAATTGACAGGGAAACACCAGACAGGACTGTGTGAGGAATGTCAGGAAGAGGAGTCAGTAGAACATGTAGTTCTGAGTTGCAGGAAGTATGGGATACAGAGAGATGATGAGAATTAATCTATGGGAATTGGGGGTGCAGGAATTCACATTAAAAGGGTTGCTGAGCATGGGTGAGAGAACACAGGTTAGGGTATTTTTAGCTTTCTTAAGGGGTACAGGGTTTTTTTTTATAGGATATGATGGATAAACAGGAATAGGGTACTAGGATGGCCAAAGATGGGAGGATAAACTATAGGTTAGGGTATATGTGTGTGTGCGATTGGGTGAAGGGATTTAGAATGTGAGTCTATCGCATACTCCGGAGCAGAAGGTGGTGGTAATGCACCATTAAGCTGGGTGCCAACCACCGTAAAACAAGACAGAGAGAGAGAGATATCTCTAAGAATTACAAACAATATCATCCAAGGAGAGAAAGCTTGCCTTAACGGATCTTCAAGAAAGGCTCTGACATGATTCCGTACATACCATGGACTATCCTGTCGCTGTGCAGATTTAGATTGCTAATTAATATGTTGTTTTAATTTAGCAGGTTTTATCCATGACTATAAAGTATTCCGTCAATCTTCACTAAGTAGGCTGGCAACCTAATTGTGGAAGTTACGTCGGATGTTCTGTTCTGTTGCAGAGTGGTTAACTTCTGACCTCAGTAGGTAATCTTTTGCAAGACCATCTGGGGTCCAAAACCTTGAAGATAATGGTCAAAATCATCACAGCTCCATGAGGGATCATTGCAGTCTGCTTCTGCCTCTTCTGAAGCCATCTCCAAATCACTCTACTGAATAAAATCATTAAGAAGCATAACATAAAGTCATTGCAATTCAAAGATTCAAAGTATATTTATTATCAAAGAAAGTGTACAGTATATAACTCTGAGATTCACTCTCTTGCAGGAAGCCATGATCACGTGGCTAGGCATAGCTCAGATACCATCTATAAATTTGCTGATGAAACAACCATTCTCGGTAGAAGCTCAGATGGAGCCGAGAGGGCATAAAGGAGCAAGATATACCACCTAGTGGAGAGGTGTCATAGCAACAACATTGCACTCAACGTCAGTAAGACAAAAGAGCTGATTGTGGACTTCAGGAAGGGTCAGACACAGGAACACATACCTATCCTCATAGAGGGATGAGAAGTGGAGAGAGTGAGCAGTTTCAAGTTCCTGGGTGTAAAGATCTCTGCGGACATAACCTGGTCCCAACATATTGATGCAGCTATAAAGAAGGCAAGACAGTGACTACACTTCATTAGGAGTTTGAAGAGATTTGGTATGTCAATAAAAACACACAAAAATTTCTATAGATATACCGTGGAGGGCATTCTGACAGGCTACGTCACTGTCTGGTATGGGGTGGGGGGGCAGGGGCTATTACACAGGACCGAAAGAAGCTGCAGAGGGTTGTAAATTTAGTCAGCTCCATTTTCGGTACTAGCCTACAAGGTGCCCAGGACATCTTCAAGGAGTGGTGTCTCAGAAAGGTAGCATTCATTATTAAGTACCCCCGGCACCCAGGGCATGCCCTTTTCTCACTGTTACCATCAGATAAGAAATACAGAAGCCTGAAGGCACACACTCAGCAATTTAGGAACAGCTTCTTCCCCTTTGCTATCTGATTCCTAAGTGGACATTGAACCCATGACCACTACCTCACTTTTTTGATAAATATTATTTCTGTTTTTGCATGATTTTTAATTTATTCACTGTAATTGATTTACTTATTTATTCTTCTATATTATGTATTGCATTGAACTGCTGCTGCTAAGTCAACAAATTTCATGACACATGCCAGTGATAGTAAATTTGATTCTGATTGGGAATTAAATATCCAAGGATAGCAGATAATATGAAAGGATATGCAGGAAGGTAAGGGAGGTAGGGTAAAGCTCTTAATTAAGGATGAGATCAGGGTGATAGTGAGAGATGATACAAGATCAAAGGAACAAAATGCTGAATCTATCTGGGTAGAGATTAGGAATAGTAAAGGGAAAACATCACTAGTTGGAATTGTCTATAGTCCACCGAATAATAACATTACAATGGCACAGGCAATAAACCAAGAAATATCTGAGGTATGTAAAATGGAACAGCAGTTATCATGGGGGACTTTAATTTACACATTGATTGGGTGAATCTAGTTGGTCGAGGCAGTCTTGAGAAGGTAAATGGAACATTGGCCTTCATTGCTCGAGGGATTGAATTTAAGAGCTGGGGATTATGCTGCAACGGTGGTGAGGCCACATCTGGAGCACTGCATGCAGTTCTGGTCTCCTCACTCGAGGAAGGATATACTGGCTTTGGAGGCAGTGCAGAGGAAGTTCACCAGCTTGATTCAAGAGATGAGAGGTTAGACTATGTGGAGAGATTGAGTTGCCTGGGACTGTACTCACTGGAATTCAGAAGAATGAGAGGAGATATTATAGAAACAAATAAAATTACAAAAGGGGTAGATGACATAGTGTCAAGATTCAGGAGAGTAAATTTAGGATGGAAATGAGGAGGAAATGCTTTTCCTAAAGAGTAGTAAATCTGTGGAATTCTCTGCCCAATGAAGCAGTGGAGGTTACCTCAATAAGTATATTTAAGACAAGGTTGGACTGATTTTTGCATAGTAGGGGAATTAAGGATTATGGGGAAAAGGTCGGAAGGTGGAGATGAGTTCATGGTCAGATCAGCCACGATTTTATTGAACAGTGGAACAGGCTGGATGGGCCAGGTGGCCTACTCCTGCTCCTATTTCTTATGTTCACGTGAGTTGGGCGCTGGTACCATTTTTTCCCTTAGATTATACATCTGGACACAAGACAAAATGCCATATTGCTTTCTTATGATGCCACATAAAAGTTATTATGATATCTTTCCCATTAATGCTTTCTCAGGAGCAGCTCACTCTTTCAGTGGTTTCATGAATGTCGTTACATAAAAGGACATAGTGATGAATGTGTAATGCTTCACTGTTTCAACCTTCATTATATTTAGCCTCCCGAGGCAGAAGTCCCTTGCCTTCTGATGGCTATCTCATCTCATTCTCCTTCTATATCTCCTCCACATTTTCCCCCTTTCAGAAATGGAGAATGTCCAATTATATTTCTGCAACTGCAAGCCCTCTTGGTTGCTCTCTCTTGTTCTCTTCTCTCTTGTTCTCCTCTTGTTAGAGCAACTGCTCAATATCCCACAGCTCACTGTGGTGGATAGTGCTGACTTCGTCATCCCAAGTACTATGAACCATATTATTACTCCTCCCATCCTGATCTTGCCATCTGGATTAGCCTGAACCTAGATAAGAGCTGCAAAATGTGTGGTTATATTCAGATGGGGCAATAACTGGTTTTGGTACTCATCCAAACCAATGCTCACACATGCCTCTCTTTCTTTGGACAAATTTCTAAGTAAAGCTACACTGTTCTGGTGAATAGAGAAATCAAATGAAATTAATTCCAGAATAATGTTATTGTAGTATATTCAATATATTTAGTAATATTGTAAATACAGTGCTTAATTAAGCATTCTTGTTTGTTTACCTAATCCTTTACAGGTTATATGTAACAAGTATATGAATGGGATATGTCATTATGCTTCCAAGTCATATTTGAGCATCTTCCTAACAGGGAGACTAAGTACACACGTTTTCCTGGCTCCACTGTTTTTCTTTCAATTAGTTTCTGGTTACAAAACATAACAGTTATAATACAGAAGAGTTAACTCCTGGTGAAAAAAATAGGAGGACCAGCGTCACACACAAAATGCTAGAGGTATTCAGCAGGCCGAGCAGCATCTATGGGAAAGAGTACAGTTGACATTTCAGGTGAGACCTTTCAGCAGGGTTCAGAAGGGTTCTGCTGAAGTGCCTCGGCCTGAAAGGTCAACTGTACTCTTTTCCTTAAATGCTGCCTGGCCCTCTGAGTTCCTCCAGCACTTTGCATGTGTTGCTTGGATCTCTAGAATCTGTAGATGTTCTCTTGTTTGTAAAAGGAGGGCCAGCATTGTGAGTACATGAGTAGCTGAGACAAGTACAGCTTAACTGGAGGTCATCCACCATTTGCATGCCACACCCCCTGCACTAGAGTCAACTGAAAGTGAATTAAGAAAGCTACTAGATGATGCCACAGCAGTATTCAAGGAATGCACTGGAAAACTCAAACAAATCAATTGTAAAATGCTGTTAAGTGAAAATAACACACCCAAGGTTTGCAAGGCCCCTCCAGTTCCTTATACCATCCATGAAAAAATAGCCAGTGAGATAAATCACATGAAGGTTGAAGGATTTCTTTCCAAGTTTGAATGGAGCACATGGGCAACACCAATGGTTTCAGTAGCCAATAAGAATTGGTCTGTTAGGATCTGTGGTGATTTTAAGGTCACCATCAACCCAGTACTGAAAGTTTATCAATACCTCTGCCAGGATAGAGGATATTTTTGCAAACTTCATTGTACTCACACGTTATGACTCACATTGTCCAGTGAAGATTACCTGTGATGCCTCATCTTATGGTATACGTGCAATCATGTCGCATGCAATGGGTGATGACATGAATGTCCCATAGCCTTTGCATCACCTTCCCTTACTATTGCAGAGAAAATATACATGCAGATTGACAGAGAGGCCTTGGGTCTGGTTTGGGGTGTAAAACGTTTCAGCCAGTATTTATAATGGCAGAGAGTTTACCCTCATTACTGATCAGCAACCACTGGTGTCCACTTTCAATCCACGGAAGCGTGTTCCACTGACAGTAGCAGCACCAATGAAGAGATGGGCTCTAGTTTTTGGAGGACACAGTTACTGATGCACCATCAATAACTCTCTCTGAGACATAAAGGCGAGATATCGGCTTTTATTGACTGGAAGAAAGAACAAGCAGTAGTTGACCACCATACTACATCCTGGAGAACTGAGGCCAGGCTCAGGCCTCAATCGCCTTTATACAGGGGTTTGTGGGAGGAGCCACAGGAGCAGTCAGCAGGGGGCGTGTCCAGACAGGTATATATAGTTCACCACAGTTACAAGATCCAATTCAAGAGGATATCTAATTATTGAAATGAGGACATACCTGAAAAATTTACAAAAGACACAACTCTTGAGGTATTTTCCCTAACACAAATTGAAAGTTTCCTTATTACGGCAAAGATGATCCAAAGGCATTCAGAAAAGATACCACGCTGTCTCAAGTCTAAATGACAACTCAAAATGGCTGGAATGTGCAGCAGAAATTTCATATATCCCAGCTTTACCAGCACTGGGATGAACTTGCCCTCAGCAGAGGTTGTCTTATGTGGGGATTGAGAATTGCTGTACTTTCAAAACTGAGAGATGAAGTGTTGGAGGAGCTACATGCTGGTCATCAAAGCATGGTCAAAATGAAAATGCTGGCTCAAAGCTTTGTCTGATGGTCTGGGATAGATCAGTAGATCGAGCAGCTTGCCATGAAATTTTCAGAATATCAACACGTCCAGAAGAAAGATGTCCGGAGCTGTCAGAACCACTTCCTGCAGTCCTAGAATTAACTCCTACAACCACCATGAAGGAGGCCCTAGAACCTGAAATTGTTTCACAGCCACAAGCCTCACCTGCCAAATGACCCCCCACCCCCCACCCTTATCAGGAAAGATGATATCTCACAAGAGTAAGAAATCCTACAGAGTGATTAAATCACAGACAAGAGAAGATCTGCAGATGCTAGAAATCTGATCAACACACACAAAATGCTGGAGAAACTCAGCAGACCAGGCAACATCTAGGAAAAGGGTACTGTTGACACTGCAGGCCAAAACGTTTCATCCTGCCGAAGAGTTTCAGCCCAAAACGTCGACTGTACACTTTTCCTAGATGCTGCATAGTGATTAAATCTTTCGATCTGAATAGGACAATTTAAAATTTACTCTGCTGTGGATGTCTACATAGTAGTTGTATTATATATTATGCTATATGCATGACTAGAGAGCCCTATATTACGTATTTGAGATTGGATACATTCTATAACTAACCAGGGAGGTGTGTAGTGCATACAATATTTCAGTATTACTTGAGTAACATTGTAAATATATTGTTTGATTAAGTGTTCTTTATTTGTTTACATTATTTATTAAGGGTTGCATGCAATAATTACATGAATGGCATATGTCATTACACCTCCACGTCATATCTGAGCATCTTACTAAAGGAGAAACTAAGTACCCACGTTTTCCCGGTTCCCGTGCTTTAGTGTTGATTAGTTTCTGGAATTAAACAGCATAACAAATTATTAGCCATGTTAATTCCACCTATACAGTATGTGCCCAGTATGTTTTTAAGCTGTCCAAGTGATTGAGTTGTGTGACTCACAAACAGTATGAGTGTGTTTCTGCTGAGATTGCATCCTAGAAAGCATTTAGTTACATGACATAACCTCTAAAGAGGTGCCTGCCTTAAATCAGAACTAACTACTCACAACCATTATTTGGTATTCTGTAACACCAGAAATTATCTACCCACATCCACTTTAGAAATCCTAATATCAATGAGAAGGCATTTTTCCAGCCATGCAAATATCCCTCTAGCAATCCCCAGAGGCGTACTTGTTAAGCAGAATTGCATTTCAAGCTATATAATTCCAACTCAGTCACAATCCACCCATTCTTTGAGTTCAAGTAATTAGGAATAGTGGGAAACTACAATGACAGGTGAAACATCCAAGTTCGTTGTTTGTTTTCATCTCTCTGAACATCTACCGCCAGGACTTAAGAACTTTTTAAAAGCTATTATTAATGCTTTTTGAGATGGTGATTTAGATGCATATCATATTTTTTTACTGAGTTAAGTATTGTATGTAATTAGTTTTGCTACAACAAGTGTATGGGACATTGGAAAAAAAGTTGAATTTCCCCATGGGGATGAATAAAGTATCTATCTATCTATCTATCTGAAATGGAACTAATATTTTTGCTCGTTCCTTCACTCGCAATGGTGAGACTAACATGAAAGAAACACTGATGTGAGAGTACTGCTCTGGTGAGGCAGCTTCCACTCTGATCTCTGCTTCTGGGCAGTTTCCCAATGAGAATGTATGATCAGTGAATATACAGTCTGTACAATGCAGCTTGCCAAAGGCATGATGAAAACACCAGCCACATCAATGGCTGTGAGTGAAATATCTAGCAGGCAACTAGAACCATAAATATTAATAAAACAAGAGTAGTTAATGTGAAATAAATGAAGCTTAGAGAAATTTAACTTGCAGAAACCATTTGGAGGTAGTTTCAGAAACAGGGTAGAATGTTAAGTTGCTATGTACATGAAGGAGCCTGATAGAAGCAGACAGTTATGAGATGTTCTGCAAAGTATTTTCTAATGATCATTAACCTAGCTACACCTGTATCTCATTATTTCCAGGTATCATGGCCAGTTAGCTTGAGGCAGCATGATGATAATGCACTTGATGGTTTCAACTCACTGTCTAAAGGCTAGAATTAGATTGTTTCTAAAGTTAGCTGCACAGTAGGAAGAAAGCAAGATTCAATGGCCTTGAGCAGGGAGGGCAAGGACAAATTCACCTGTATCCTAATGTGCAAATGACTTAATTCCTCATGCTGTCATCTTACGCCAACTTCAGTGTACCTCTCCAATTCATCTTGGAGGCGCACCTATCCCCTGCCTGTCCATTCCCTTCCCCAAGTCTCCTTTTCCCACCAGAATTAGCCTGATATTTATGCAATCTCATGTCTCCAACAAGTTTTCAACCTCAATGTGTGCATTTGATGATTATTCAATGTATTTAATTATTCTTACCTATAAAGCCCTTCTGTCCACATAGGAGAAGAGAGCACTAAACACGGGGACCTGGGGGGTTGAGGGGGGAGAACTGGAGATGATTCTGCATTACTGTACAAATAGGAGCTGTGGAAAGGTAGGCCTGGAAGTAAGCAACACAACACAAGCATGGCTCATGGTGATGGGGTAGGGTGGGGTGGAGAACAGCTGCTGATTGACTCCCAGACACATTTCTGAACACTAATGTAGGCTGAAGTCAGCATTCAGTGTAAAAAAATAGTCAGCTACACAATAATCAATCTCAAGTATTTGATGCATCAACTATAAAAGTAAAACCTGCTATTGTTCTTTGAAAAAATGAAGAGGAAAGATTTCTCTTATCAAGTGTGTACATGAGTTGGGGGTATCTTATGCAACACAAGAGCATTAATTTTCAATTTTGTAGGTTCACACAATTATTTGACATCACTCTCTGATCTTGTTCATGATTATTCAGTGCCAGAGAAACACTTCTAATGTGTGTGAAACAGTGACATTGAGCAACACATGCTGGGCAAAGTGCTCTTGCTGTATGTTGGACTATTTGTGTTAAAGGGGGAAAGAAAGTTTGGTTTCCAGATATGAGATGTGTGGAGTGATAGAGTTTTAATAAATAGTAATAGGGGCATTACTCCTTTTGTATTCAATACATCATCTTCTTTTCTATCTCTGCTGCTCCGGTTCTCTGTTTTAAGCATCCTGTTGGTGCAACCTTTCTTACTCTGTAAGGATGAACAGTCAGAGCAGAATACCACACTCAATATGCACTGGCAGCTCTGCATTGAGATGTATCACCAAATCGGTCAAGTTACTTGCAGCACATTTTGTTAACATGCTAATACCTCATTAAGGGATTTAAAGTTGTGAGTTTCCTTTAGTTGATTGGTTTCTCAAAAGTGTCACTGATCATACTATAAAATGGTAACACTTATTAGTAAGGTCTGCTTGGAGGTGAAAGAGGTCATACAAGGAAGTCTGAGAACATAATGGCTTGGACCTCTTGTCCAGATCTACAGGCTTTTGATAGAGAGAAAGTAAAGTCTGAAGTAGCATAAAAGAAGTCTCGTCTAGCGAAGCGACCATTGTCAGAGCTTGAGAAGGAGAGGATTCACGGGCTTTCTCAGTTTTTCTAAACGGCCAATCAATTGGGAGCAGAGGAGCTGAAGACAGCTGGTCAGCTAGCGCACTATAAAAGAAGTTTCATCTAGCTAAGTGGCCATTGTCAGAGTGGACTGAGTCAGAGTGGGACAGATTTGGCTCAACGGATTTCTGTGTGAACAGGCAGAGGAGAGGGTAGGTTCTGGTAAGTTGTTGTTGCTTTTGTTGTTTTCTCTCATTCGATTCCTTTTTTAACTAGTAAGTTTAGAGAGAATGCCAGGCAGGATGTTGGAATGCTCCTCCTGCGGGATGTGGGAAGTCAGGGAGACCTCCGGTCTCCCTGACAATGACACCTGCAAGTGATGCATTGAGCTGCAGCTCCTACAAATGGCATTAGGGAACTGGAGCAGGAGCTGGATGACCTCTGAATCATTCGGGAGAATGAGGAGTTTATAGATAGTAGTTTCAGGGAGTCAGTTACGCAAAAGGAGCAGTGCACAGGTAATTGGGTTACCATCAGGAGAGGGAAGGGGAAAGGGCAGGCAGAACAGGGTTCCCCTGTGGCCATTCCCCTCAACAACAAGTATATTGTTTTGGATACTGTTGGGGGGGGAGGGGGGGAAATGACTTACTTAGAACAAGCTGCGGCAGCCGGATCTCTGGCACTGAGTCTGGTTCTGCAGTGCAGAAGGGAGGGGGGAAGAAGGGGAGAGCAGTAGTGATAGGGGACTCGATAGTTAGAGGTACAGACAGGAGGTTCTGTGGTCGCGACAGAGACTCCCGGATGGTTTGTTGCCTCCCGGGTGCCAGGGTCAGGGATGTCTCTGATCATGTGCACAGCATTCTGAAGTGGGAGGGTGACCAGCCAGATGTCACGGTATACATCGGTACCAATGACATAGGAAGAAAGAGTGAGGAGGTCCTGAAGAATGAGTATAGATAGCTTGGTAGGAAGTTAAAAAGCAGGACCTCGAGGATAGGAATCTCAGGATTGCTACCTGTGCCACTTGCCAGTGAGGGTAAGAATAGGATGCTCTGGAGGATGAACACGTGGCTGAGGAACTGGTGTAGGGGGCAGGGTTTCAGATTTTTGGATCATTGGGACATCTTCTGGGCAGGTGGGACCTGTACTAGAGAGATGGGTTACACCTGAACTATAGGGGGTCCAATATCCTTGCAGGGAAGTTTGCTAGTGCTATTGGGGAGGGTTTAAACTAGATTTGCAGGGGGATGGGAACCAGGGGGCCTGAGCAGATAGTGGAGTGGGGGTGAAAATAAATGATGTTAAAAGTTCATGCAAAGTCAGAAATAGAAGTGTGTGGTGGTAATAATCTTCTGAGGTGTGTCTATTTCAATGCAAAGACTATTGTGGGGAAGACAGACGAGCTGAGGGCGTGGATTGACATGTGGAATTATGACATTATAGCTATTAGTGAAACTTGGCTACAGGAGAGGCAGGTCTGGCAGCTTAATGTTCCAGGATTCTGATATTTCAGGTGTGATAGAGGCAGAGGGATGAAGGGTGGGGATGTGGCATTGCTAGTCAGAGAAAATGTTACAGCAGTGCTCAGGCAGGTCAGATTAGAGGGCCTGTCTACTGAGGCCATATGGGTGGAGCTGAGAAACAGGAAAGGTATGACCACATTATTGGGGTTGTATTATAGACCACCCAATAGTCAGCGAGAATTGGAGGAGCAAATCTGCAGAGAGATAGCAGACAACTGCATGAAACATGAAGTTGTGATAGTAAGGTATTTTAATTTTCCCCATATTGATTGGATTCCCATACTGTTAAAGGTCTAGACGGGTGAGAATTTGTAAAATGTGTTCAGGAAAGTTTTCTAAATCAATATATAGAGGTACCAACTAGAGAGGATGCAATATTAGATTTCCTATTAGGAAACAAGTTAGGACAAGTGATGGAAGTGTGTGTAGGGGAACACTTTGGGTCTAGTGATCATAACGCCATTAGTTTCAACTTGGTCATGGATAAAGATAGATCTGGTCCTCGGGTTGAAGCACTAAACTGGAAAAAGGCCAAATTTGAAGAAATGAGAAAAGATCTAAAAAACGTGGATTGGGACAGGTTGTTCTCTGGCAAGGATGTGATTGGTAAGTGGGGGGCCTTCAAAGGAGAAATTTTGAGAGTGCAGAATTTGTATGTTCCTGTCAGGATTAAAGGCAAAGTGAATAAGAATAAGGAACCTTGATTTTCGAGGGATATTGGAAATCTGATAAAGAAGAAGAGAGATATGTATGACAGGTATAGGCAACAAGAAGCAAATAAGGTGCTTGAGGAGTATAAAAAGTGCAAGAAATTACTTAAGAAAGAAATCAGGAGGGCTAAAAGAAGACATGAGGTAGCTTTGGCAGTTAAGGTGAAGGATAATCCTAAGAGCTTCTACAGGTATATTAAGAGCAAAAGAATAGTAAGGGATAAAATTGGTCCTCTTGAAGATCAGAGTGGTCGGCTATGTATGGAACCATAAGAAATGAGGGAGACATTAAATGGGTTTTTGCATCTGTATTTACTAAAGAAACTAGCAAGGAGGCTATGGAAATAAGGCAAACAAGTAGTGAGGTCATGGAAACTATACAGATTAAAGAGGACAAGGTGCTTGCTGTCTTGAGGCAAATCAGAGTAGATAAATCCCCAGGACCTGACAGGGTATTCCCTCGGACCTTGAAGGAGACTAGTGTTGAAATTGC